>NC_050174.1:24149561-24482061 GCF_008315115.2 Sander lucioperca
CGGGACACAGCGCTCCACAATATAAACAAAATATTGCATACTTATTGCGACACTTTCGATATATTGCAATGACGATATTGAGTCGATATATCTTGCACCCCTAGTTTTGGAACCTTCTGTCAAGGCTGTCCTGGAGGCAATCAAGATAAGGTTGCATTACCTAAACATGTGAAATTAAATTAAGTTTTATTGATAGACTCCCTGTGGAAATAACATTTCAATCAAACTAAGACTGGGCTTTTATTTGTCTTAGACTGATACTACTTAGCAGCCAATCAAAGCAAATGTACCTGTGTCCTGTACCGGGACCAAAGAACCTCTCTTGTGGAATTCACCTGGTCTCTACCTCTCCTCTCCCTTTCCTCCTCATCGATGATGTTAAATGCATCCAATCCTGCAGGGTTGTCCAGGTCACTAAGCATTTGGGCCAAGAATGAGCCAGGGGGCTGTGCATCACCTGCATCTTTGATGTTCTTCAGGCATGCCATAGTCACTGCAACCTGATAAAGGCAGTTACACAATCCTCAGAAGTTTTTTTTAATGTAATGTGCACTGATTGAACAGCCTAGAATTTTGTTGTACTGCTTTACAATTATGAGATGCATGTTAAAAGTACCTGGTCTTTGATGGCCAGGAAGTTGACCATCTCTTTCTGGAAAATCCTAGAAAGCCGGGCTAAGTGTGGTAGTACATCTGCCTGTAGCTATACTGAAACCACAAAGCGATATGTGCAGCAAAAACCATAGAGGCCCTTGGCTACTGGGCACTTACGGAGCTCAGTCTCCTCAGCCAAGGCATGACAGCACTGAGGTTCTTTTGCAATGTAAGAATTGCCAGATGCTGTGATAGCCAGCGTGTATCCTATATTTGCTGAAAAATATTTTAGTAGTGGTGTAAAAGATTAATAATAGCACACATTGCATCTGGAGTACACAATAATGACCAGAATTGTTGTTAAAAGCGGAAAGTATTTTCTCTCACATTTTAAGTCCTCAAGGCCCAAAGACTGTGATGCAGCTTTCAGAACAGCTGTTCTGTTGGCACTGTTCTGAAAGTACTGATGGAGCTGCTGTAAATGGTCCCTAAAGGTAGACATGTAGGGAACCTCAGCTGAGGCATCCTTGCATGCCAGGGCGAGGCGATGGGCAGCACAAGCAACTGGCATCAACCAGGGGAAGTCATCCTGGAGCTGCTTCGCTACACCATTCAACCTTCCTGTTACAAGAAAAGAGAAAGAAAGTAATCAAACAAAGGCATGCAATAACCAATTCATATTCAAGCCAACTAAAAACAAATTAATGCAACTAAAATGACTCTTTAACTCTTACCACTCATTACAGCAGCTCCATCTGTTCCTAGCCCATAGAGCTTATTAGTTGGCACGTTCTTTTCGTGCAGCACTTCCTTTATTGCTGCCACAATGGTTACAGCCTTCCCATCACTTACATTGATTAGGTCCAGGAACTGGCTGAAGAGCTGCCCTTCATTGTCCATACAGTGCCTGACAAAAGTCTTGTCGCTTATCTAAGTTGTAGGAACAACAAATAATAACTTGACTTGTAGTTGATCAATTGGAATCAGAAATGGCTTACATGAAAGGCAAAGGCTTCTGGATTATGCTTATTATACCAAAATAAAGTTTTGTATCATTCATTGAGTTTTATCATTGAATTAGGACAGAAAGGTCAGATTTGGCTTGGACAAAAGTCTTGTCGCATACAAAAATACAGTAATGTACGGTAGAAATTATACTTTATTGTGAATACACAAACATGCTACAATAACATCAGAGCATACGTAAAGTCATGGTGCCTTGGGAAAAAGAAAATGAGCTTGGAGGACTACATCCATACGTCTCAGCAATGACTCAAATAACGTATTGATGAAGTCATCTGGAATAGCAAAGAAAGCAGTCTTGCAGGACTCCCAGAGTTCATCAGGATTTGTTGGTTTCATCTTCCAAGCCTCCTTTATCTTACCCCAGACATGCTCAATAATGTTCATGTCTGGTGACTGGGCTGGCCAATCCTGGAGCACCTTGACCTTCTTCGCTTTCAGGAACTTTGATGTGGAGGCTGAAGTATGACAAGGAGCCCCATCCTGCCAAAGAATTTGCCCTCTCTTGTGGTTTGGAATGTAATGGGCAGCAATAATTTGTTGATACTTCAGGCTGTTGATGTTGCCATCCACTCTGCAGATCTCTCGCACACCCCCATACTGCATGTAATCCCAAACCATGATTTTTCCTCCACCAAACTTGACTGTTTTCTGGGTGAATCTTGGGTCCATGCGGGTTCCAACAGGTCTTCTGCAGTATTTGCAGCAATTGGGATGCAGTTCAATGGATGATTCATCAGAAAAATCAACCTTCTGCCACTTTTCCACTGTCCATCCTTTCACCAAGCTGTGGGCCTTTGCAAATGCAACACACTTTTTAGTTGTCTTCTGTTTAATGCTGGTTTGTGAGCACTAATTCGGCCATGGAGACCACTGCGTGAGAGAATTCGACAAACTGTTGTTATAGATACAGGGGTTTCTGGTGGCCAGCCCAGAAAAAGGGCTGGCCCTGGACTGTCGAAGCAACAAACGGTCCTCTCGAACAGTTGTCTTATGGGGTCTGCCTGACCTGGACTTGTCATGAACTTCACCAGTTTCTTCAAATCTTTTTCTTATCCTTTCCACTTGACGTTTGGATACATTGAAGATGTCTGCCACCTCAGCAGCAGACTTGGTCTTCAGGCTCTTGATGATCAGCACTTTGGTCTGTGGTTGAATCTTTGGCATGTTGTGAGAGGTCAGGTTGCACTTCACATGAAGGTCTGGTGTGCTGGAGTTCTTTTTATACACACCCAGGAATGTGTTAATTACAGTATTTGTCACAGGTGAAACTCTAATCTGTGATTGGTTGAATCATATAAAGACACGACAAGACTTTTGTCCAAGCCAAATCTGACCTTTCTGTCCTAATTCAATGATAAAACTCAATGAATGATACAAAACTTTATTTTGGTATAATAAGCATAATCCAGAAGCCTTTGCCTTTCATATAAACCATTTCTGATTGCAATTGATCAACTACAAGTCAAGTTATTATTTGTTGTTCCTACAACTTAGATAAGCGACAAGACTTTTGTCAGGCACTGTATATCTGAAAAATAAAAATAAAAAGACATCACAAACATGTATGGTTTACTCCAGTCCAGTTAATTATTGTCCTCTCAATTGACTGATACCGAATGTGCAGATCCAGTTGCCTTTTAACAGACACATCTGTGCTCTCGTCTACCGCCAACCCAATAGCCACAGAGGACTGAATCGTTTTCAGAATTGGTTCTTCAACCACTCTGCCCAATATTTCCAGCATCTCATCAATAATGAGGTGAGACCGGTAGTTGGTCTTTTTTCCAATCTAAAAGTAAATTAGGTACAAAGTTTTGATGGTTACCCCACTTAGACATTTTAGCCATTATCCTCCAATTATTCTCCTAAAATTGATTAAAGCCAAACTCTTTAAAATATGGCATCTAAAAAAGAGTAATTTGTATGTTTTTTAAATGTAATGTATTTAAATTTAATTTAACCTTATAGACACAACAAAATGGGCGTCACGTCATTGACCCTTCTACACAATTGTAGATTTCGAATTACATTTAATAAAATGCTTCAAGACTTCTTGCCTTTTCTCTTCTGCTCTGCTGTCCTACTCTGCCTCTTTACTCTCTCTCTCCCCTCTTTCCATACTTTCCTGTCTCACCTGTCGTCCTGTCTAATAATGGAATACATGGAGTAAAGTGCTTGATTAAGCAACCTACAAGAATGATATGAAATAACTCCTGCTTTCACATTTCACATACAGGAGACAAAGCACCCGCCTCCCCTACTAACCTCAGCTACATCATGACCTTTCTTTTCCCTACCAACCACTTTACCAAACTCATCAAAAAAATTGGAAAAGTTAGTGCTATGTAGGTCTGTCAACATTGGCCAAAAAAAGAAATTCAAATATTCATTCTAAAATAAATACCCAAGTTGAAATATATTTGAATTTCTGTTAGATATTCAGTGAAAATGTTATCTTCAACATTATTGAGAATTATTATTATTATAGGGGTTAAAGGCCTCACCTTCTCTCCTCCAAACATATATTTGATTGATTTTAAACATATTTTTGGTCTTTGTGGCCAAATAGCTACATTTTTGTTTCATCTGACCACAGAACTTTCCTGCAGAAGGCCTTTTCTTTGTCGATGTGATCGGCAGCAAACTATTTTTCCTTGCACGGCAGCCTCTCAGCCCATGGCGATGTAAAACACGCATCATCATCGCAGACCTGCTTTTTGATGGTTCTTGGTTAACTCTGGACCATCCTGAACACTTCTCTCAGCAGCCAATGATAGCTTGTGTTTTCTTTCGGATCGTGGCAGCGACACAACTGTGCCAATCCACTTTATACTTACAAACAAGTGTTTGCACAGTTATTCCCGGGAGCTGCAGCTGCTTTGAAATAGCTCCAAGTGACTTTCCTGACCTATTTAAATCAATGATCCGCTTTTTCAGATCCGTGCTGAGCTCCTTAGACTTTCCCGTTGTTTGTAGATGAGTCTGAGTGTATCAAACAAGCCCTAAAATGGGCTCAGAGAAGTCTTCAGCTGTAGTTAATCATAATCCACCACAAGAAGTTAAAAGGCCATGCCTCAAAGCTAATTTGATTGACACATCACCAAGATTGATAATTCAAGTTGCTGTATGTACAAACCCCAATTCCAATGAAGTTGGGACGTTGTATAAAACGTAAATAAAAACAGAATACAATGATTTGCAAATCCTTTTCAACCTATATTCAATTGAATACACTACAAAGACAAGATATTTAATGTTGAAACTTTATTGTTTTTTGCAAATATTCACTCATTTTGAATTTGATGCCTGCAACACATTCCAAAAAAGCTGGGACATGGGCATGTTTACCACTGTGTTAAATCAGCTTCCCTTTTAACAAAACCCAATAAGCATTTGGTGCAGCACAAGATGGCGTCAGGTGCGCCAGGTGTGTTTGGAGCTCTGGTAGCAGTATCAGTTTATACTGTGTTTTTAAGCAGTTTTGGTCACCGTTTTAAAAATTCTGAAGAGGGCTTTGAATATGATGTGTTTACGCAGCTGAAAATAGAGCGTTTGGACAAAAACTGTAGTCTGTCAGTAAATGCTGACAAACTTTGTGGATATGGCAGTGTTGCCTTGATCACCTGACAGTCTAAAGCTGCTTTCAAAGCAAGTTCCGGAGGAACCCAGCGACCCGATGCCTTTGGCAAAATATTAGCAATCTGCCTACTGCTTTCGGGAGATATCCATCAGTGTCCGGGCCCTACTGACTTGCAAACAGCGGAATACCGGCAAAAGAAGCCTACCATCAGCGGTTGCTGCCCTAACTGCGGAAAGGTGGTAAGAGCAAACGCCAAAGCAGTTGCTTGTGACTTTTGTGACGTTTTTGTTCATATAAGGTGCAGGAATATTGCTCCGAAATTGTATGACCGGGCAGTAAGGAATAAGTCGGATATCCCGTTGGTTTGTAACCGGTGTTGTGTGCGGGAAATTTGCAGCGGAAATGTCTTTGATGACACAAATGAATTGAGAACGTATGATGAGGACAGTATGGATGGAAGAGACTATGATTCACTCTGCCTTTTTAAATCGGAAAGGGATGCATTTTATTCACGTTAATGCAAGGAGTCTGCTACCCAAACCGGATGAAATCGGACACCTCGCGTCTACGTCTAAGGCTGCTGTGATCGCTGTATCGGAGACGTGGCTAGACAGTTCCATTCACGATTGTGAAGTGGGGCTTACAGGTTACTACGTTTACCGACGTGATCGCAACAGACACAGAGGAGGAATGTGCCTTTTTATAAGGACTGACATAACCTTCAATCCACGCCACGATCTACAGGTGGATGGCTTGGAGGCAGCCTGGGTGGAGTTAATTCTTCCTAAAACCAAGCCCATTATTGTTGGTGTCTGTTACCGTCCACCTAAGCAAACAGACTTCTATGAACTCCTTGAATCTGTCTGTTGTAAAAGCAATGTATGCCTTGAGAAAGAATGCATCATCATGGGTGATTTTAATACAAATCTATTATTGCCACGAAGTAGCTTGAAAGAGTCTCTCTCGTGTCTTTGCAGGGTGTCTGGTTTACAGCAATTAATTACTGAGCCTACTAGGTTATCTATAAATAGCCAGTCCATTCTTGACTTAATTTTGGTATCTGACTGTGGAATGATACGTCAATCAGGTGTGTTGGATGTGGCTTTCAGTGATCATAATGCAGTTTTTTGCACACGCAAGAAAATGAAATCTCAGCCAAAAAATTAGCACTGTTCTATCAAATACAGATGTACCAAACAGTACTCTGCTGAGGTGTTCAATCAAAGGCTGACTGAGAGAGACTGGTCTGATGTGCTCGACTGTAATGATGTTGATAAGGCTTGGGATTTGTTTAAAGGAACACGCCGACTTATTGGGACTTTAGCTTATTCACCGTAACCCCCAGAGTTAGATAAGTCCATACATACCCTTCTCATCTCTGTGCGTGCTGTAACGCTGTCTGACGCCCCCAGCATTAGCTTAGCCTAGCACAGATCATGCAGGTAACTGGTTCCAACTAGCCAACTGCTCTGAATAAGTGACAAAATAACGCCAACATGTTCCTATTTACATGTTGTGATTTGTATAGTCACCTGGTGTACAAATAATAAGGTCACATGAGACACAGCCATATTCTAACCGTATACAAAGTGGGAACTATATTCTCAGAAAGTGGAAGCACTGCTACTTGGGCGGAGTGATTAGCGCAACACCGAAAAGCACAGTTACTTCTGTCAACAAAACCAATGTGAATAGCTAGTTAGTAGCGAACGTGACTGGTGATCATGGCATTATGTGTACACCCTGTGACTATACAAATCACAACATGTAAATAGGAACATGTTGGCGTTATTTAGTCACTTATTCGGAGCAGTCGGCTAGTTGGAACCAGTTACCTGCATGATCTGTGCTAAGCTAAGCTAATGCTGGGGGCGTCAGACAGCGTTACAGCACGCACGGAGATGAGAAGGGTATGTATCGACTTGTCTAACTCTGGGGGTTACGGTGAATAAGCTAAAGTCCCAATAAGTTTCCTGTGTGTAACACCAAGGACCATGCTGGAAATAAGTATTTTACTTTAGCATGTTATCCTTTGGATTACTATTTTATCGTCTTGATCCAGAAATCAATCAATCAATCAATCAATCAATCAATTTGGGAACTGAGGACACTTAATTGTTGAAGCTTTGTAGGTAGAAATTATTTCCCATTCTTGCTTGATGTACAACTTCAAGTGCTCAACAGTCCGGGGTCTCCGTTGTCGTATTTTGCACTTCATAATGCGCCACACATTTTCAATAGGAGACAGATCTGGACTGCATGCAGGCCAGTCTAGTACCCACACTCTTTTACTATGAAGCTACGCTGTTGTAACACGTGCAGAATGTGGCTTAGCATTGTCTTGCTGAAATAAGCAGGGACGTCCCTGAAAAGACGTTGCTTGGGTGGCAGCATATGTTGCTCCAAAACCTGTATGTACCATAAAGTATCAATGGTGCCTTCACAGATTTGCAAGTTACCCATGTCATGGGCACTAGCACCCCCCCATACCATCACAGATGCTGGCTTTTGAATTTAGCGCTAATAACAATCTGGGTGGTCCTTTTCCTCTTTGGCCTAGAGGACGTGACGTCCATGATTTCCAAAAACAATTTGAAATGTGGACTCGTCAGACCACAGCACACTTTTCCACTTTGCGTCAGTCCATCTCAGATGAGCTCGGGCCCAGAGAAGGTCAAAGCTAAAAAAACGACTTCATTAGTTTTGATTTGGAGATAAATAAGTCACGTTAATGATTAGAGTAGATAAATGTAATTTTTCGCGGTACGTTGGTGTTTATAATGGATGCATTTACTACTGTTGCCAGGCAGCCTGCTTTCCCTTTACTTCTCTCTTCATCTCTACTAACTTCTTGTTTATTCACAGATTATTTAGTCTATACGCCCTCTGGTGTTTCAGAGAATACTGCAATGAACAATGCATTGAGCATAAACGTCCCCGTGGTGCCGGCCCCCGTAGATGGCGCGTGCGTATAACCAAAGCTTAAGACTGCCATGACATACATGTTCATTACAAGTGTATGTAAACTTTTGACCACAACTGTATTTGGCAGCGCCATTTATGAAACTGAAAGGAAGAGCACTCTGGGGAAGGTCTATCGGTCATTAAAATATTATTCCAGATTGATTGCCAGTTCAGACCTGCTGCAGGGAGCTGGATGTTGTTTCTCCAAACAGTGTCCAAAGAAAGAGGCCTACAGTATAAGAAGCCTTAATCAAAGGGTTTGTATATTGTGGCTACCACACTTTTGGAACCTGATCTACATTGAATCTTTGTGAATAGTGAATGAGACACCAGTCTAGCAATGAAGGTTATACCTGATCTCAACCGCAGATAAAATAAAATGAGGATCCAGGATGATGGAAGTTTAAATATCGGTCAAAAAATGTGCATAAACCTGTTTGCCTTGTCAATTAGCAGCCCCTCTGACCAAACCAGCTTTAATATTGACAGTTCAATTGTTTGAAATAATTAACAATATGTACTTTTATAAAACTAGTACAGTGCCTGTTGAAAATGTGCCTGTTTGCAACAGGCAGATTGCTGAGAGAGAGAGAGAGAGAGAGAGAGAGAGAGAGAGAGAGAGAGAGAGAGAGAGAGAGAGAGAGAGAGAGAGAGAGAGAGAGAGAGAGAGAGAGAGAGAGAGAGAGAGAGAGAGAGAGAGAGAGAGAGAGAGAGAGAGAGAGAGAGAGAGAGAGAGAGAGAGAGAGAGAGAGAGAGAGAGAGAGAGAGAGAGAGACTGACTGACTGACTGACTGACTGACTGACTGACTGACTGACTGACTGACTGACTGACTGACTGACTGACTGACTGACTGACTGACTGACTGACTATTGTTAACGCATTTAACACTTCAGCAGAGGTTTTAATTTCCATACAGGTTTAGTGGCTTAACGGTGAAGTAGGGGATTTGATTCACGGGGGTATTTTGGCGACGGTAATGTTATAAGTGTTGTAAGTTAGCAGTAGACTTAATTAACCCGACCCAGGGTGAGTCTGATGAAAACTGCTGTGTATGTCTTGCTTTATTAGATAGATGAATAGTGTAATACATTTAGGACATACATTGTGAATTGATGAAGGGGTACGGAAGTTCATCAGACAAGGCTGTGGGGATAGCCTGGCTCCGCCCTCCTACGTACTTCCGCTCAATTTTCATTTTCCTTCAGTATGCCGTCTGGGTTTGCGATATATTCGTGGGTTTTCTCCGGCCAAATCTTAACCGGTCCAATCAGCAAACAGAGGGAATGGCTGAGAATGATGACGTTGAGGTTGTGCGCTAGTTTGAGTTGTAGTTCCGTAATGCCGGCGGAGAAAGATGCGAGCGAAGCCATTCGGTCCGTTGTGGCAACGCTGCCGAATCCAGAAGGGGGGGGTGCTGTCGCCGCGTCATGGTAGGTGCACCGTATATTTTCCTGCCAATCACACCTATGATCCAGACAGCTAGCTAGACTATCTGTCCAATCTGAGTTTTCTGTTGCACGTCTAAAACAACCTTTGAACGTACACGTTCCACCAAAACAAGTCATCATTGCACCCGGCACTTAGCTCCGCCCATGACGATTGTGATTGGTCTAAAGAAATGCCAATAAACCAGAGCACGTTTCTCCTATACCGAAATGCTGTGTGGACTAGCCAGACCCTCCTCTGCAGCGCTGTGGAGGAAGAACTGGCAAAGCGAGACCAAGGTACCTCAGACCAAAAAGGTTGGGCATCACTGTCGTAGAGAATGTTGATTCAGCTCTTAGTGGTGTTGTATTGCATTCAATGATGCTGAGCAAGCCTTCCCGTAACTGCTTTCTCCTGTATGTACAACTGAAATCCAGGTTTCTTCAATTCAACATAGGGCTGGGCAGTATATCGATATTATCGATTATATGAGGCCGGATATAGTCTTAAATTTTAGATATCGTAATATGGCATAATTGTTGTCTTTCCCTGGTTTTAAAGGCTGCATTACAGTAAAGTGATGTAATTTTCTAAACTCTTGACCTACTGCCACTTCGCTTGTTTTCAAGCCATGATGTCTCCCTCTTTCTCATGGGTGGGCCAAATTCTCTGGGCAGGCAAAGCAGAGAAAGGGGAGGTAACCTTTCCCCTTATGATGTCATAAAGGGAAGATTCCAGATCGGTCCATCTGAGCTTTCATTTTCTCAATGCAGAGCAGGAGACCCAGGGCTCGGTTTACACTTATTGCCATTTCTAGCCACTGGGGGACCCTAGGCAGGCTGGGGGAACTCATATTAATGTTAAAACACCTCATAAAGTGACATTTTCATGTCATGGGACCTTTTAACTTATTGAATTGTCTGATTTCATACTGTGTTGATGAATTACTCCCAGCCTTACATTGTGTGTTTGGTATTTTCATTATGATGTCAGAAGCAAAAAAACAAAAAGTAAACATGAATCTCTGTTATCTCCGTTTTGTCTCACAGACAACGCTGCAGACAGATGAGGTGAAGAATGTACCATGCGGCACAAGGTAGGTCTGCTGTTTGATTGGCTGAAGTAGTATCAGATGTGTTCTCCAGATTTAAAACACTGAACATTTGTCTTGTACCCTACACGCTCCCACACAATACCTTGGGTGAAGTATTACACCAACACTGCCGGAGCACCCAAACTGAAGATGCAAACCCTTCATCTTGTGCTAGTGTTTGGATAAAAGTCCCCATCAAATAAATCAATGTTATGCGTTTGCTTTTCTTTCAGCGGAGGAGTGATGATTTACTTTGACCGTATAGAAGTGGTGAACTACCTCGTTCAATCAGCAGGTAAACCCCCAGTGTTCAACAGGCCAAAAAAATCAAACTATGGATTTATCCTGAATTCCTTGTTCACGTCTTTTCACATCTGAAGTCAACTTGGCATTGACAAACACATTCAACGTCGGCTCCAGCCGAGCCACGTTACCGACTGCATGTGTGATCTGCGTTTGCTGTCATTTGTGGATTCACTGAGCACTTATTTCCCTCTCTGCAGTGTACGACATAGTGAGGAACTTCACAGCAGACTACGACAAAGCTTTGATATTCAACAAGGTTCACCATGAGCTCAACCAGTTCTGCAGTGTTCACTCGCTGCAGGAGGTCTACATTGGCTTGTTTGGTAAGTGCTGAAGACTGGGCGGACTGGGTGTACACTAACAACTACTCTGAAACACCTCTCAGTTTCTTTTTAATGATAGAATGATGATCTACACAAACTGAGGGTTCATAGCACCCTTGTTATGGCTTGTCTTTACAACGTGGGCGGTGCCCTGTTATACACAGCAGCTGCTGAAGTGAGCCCACACTTGTGAATGTTAAAAACTATCCACCTAGCAAAGGTCCTCAGAAGGTAAACACAACCGTGGAGTAATGATGAGACACCTACAGTGTCATCATCATTATGAGTGGTTATGGGTGGTAAAAGGTTTGTTCACAGCAGGAGTCTTCAATGTTTTTTAGTTTTATAGCTGAAAGAGACACGGAGTAGGGACCCCCTACTACATATACTGTATAAAATTGCATATTGAACTAGGCCGGCTGGATGAAAATGAATGGATATTAATATATTATTTATGCATCATGTTTTATTGTTAAACATACATGTGGAAGGCACAGTGAATCCTTAAGCTTAACTGTTTGGCCACCATATTGGCTACCCTACTTATAGTAAGCTAATTTTCAATGTGTACTTTTATTATTTACTTTTTTTATTTTATTTTTTACAAATACTGTAGGCCAATTTATCTTTGCTATTAAAATGTTGGATTCATATTAAAGTATATTTTCATACTTATATTAATTTTAGAAAAACTTTAAAAACAAACATAATTTGCCCCCCCCCCCTGCACTAACTCTGAGGACCCCCTAGGGGTCACGGACCCCCTGTTGAAGATCCCTGGTTTACAGTAAGCTGATTGAAAGTTCCTTCTAGCTATGTTACTTTGAATTATGTTGAATAATTTCCAATTTACTGATAGTGTAGTCTATTTCAGTTTTGACCAGTCAAGAACTTTAATGAATTTAAAATATCTGACATAATCCACTCGTAAGAGACATTGAAATTAAACTAAACTATTTCTGCTTTTTAGTTTTTATTTTATTTCATTGTCATAAGTTCAGCCAGCCACCTTTGTGTCTTTCTCGTACTTCACCCCCACAGACCAAATCGATGAAAACCTGAAGTTGACACTACAAGAGGATCTAACATCCATGGCACCGGGACTCATCATACAGGTACAGCAAAACCACCAGAAAGTTTGCAGTCAAGACAAAGTTAGCAGCTAACAGCTGAGACCAAAACTTCGCTGGTCCAGTTGGGCCAAAACTAGGCCCCAGACCAGTTTTGACATTTGATGCATATTTTGATTCCTTTGCAAAACTGATTGATGTGACTTTACATCGGGATATGTTGGATGGATGTACCCATGTCAGCACATAGATATGTGGCATAATCTTAAACCTACATTGTATAATTTTTTGAGTTGATTCTTAGCAAAAACCCCTTTGTTCTTTCACAAATATGTGTTCATTCATGTGTAATTACTTCCACCAACTAATCAAAGTATTCTCGTAAGCGTAGAATCTGCCATTTAGAATCATTCAGAATACATATGAGCGAGTCACTCGAATGACGGCTGCCATGTTGCGCCTCCATCTTTAAAATACATTAGCCAAAGAGGGACATACCTCAGCCTTTCGCCCTCTTACACTCAGTGGCATCGTGACGAATGCCAGCCGGGAGATTACTCGCCAGAGAAGCGAAAAAGCAAATTAAAACGACAACGCGACAGGCAAAGCAACAAGACCAGAGTTAATATTGGAGTGGCTAGAACAGCTGCGTGTAAACGGTGGAGATACTAAGAGCTAATTTCGGGTTCGGCCACCGTAGGAGTTAAAACTCGCTCGGAATGGGAGGGGCTAGAAAGTAATATTCAGTTGGTTGTCATATACAATTTCACCGCAAGACCGGAGAAATTCTTACACAATGTAGCTTTAAATTAACTGCATCTCATCTGAACTGCAAAACAAAAAAAGCAACACATTTTTTTCTCCGCGGCAGTGTGTCCGCTTGAGATGATCTATATTTGGAGTTAACTAGAGCTAACCGCTAATCATTGCTAATCGTCGCTACCCAAGCCTTCAGTTAACGTTTTCTCTGTGCCCTTACCCATTAACTCTAACGTTATTTATGCACTTGAGCCCGAATACAATCCGACATTTTATGAAGTGTGCTGAAAAAGTTTTAAACTACAAGCCAGAGTTGTTTGAATGACAGAAATCTGTTCAGATGAGATCGTAATGAATGCAACACGGACACGTAATTCCGTTATGGTACACAACAGTTATTAGGATCCGCAAAACACAGACTAAAACACTTTATGTGATGATGAACAATGATCTAGAACAACCAAAATGAACAAGAATTAACTTTGGATAGCCTTTCTGTATGGATCATAGTATGGTTTTAAGGTTAAGTTGTTAAAGTGCTCATATTATGCTCATTTTCAGGTTCATAATTGTATTTAGAGGTTGTACCAGAATAGGTTAACATGGTTTAATTGTCAGAAAACACCATATTTTTGTTGTACTGCACATTGCTGCAGCTCCTCTTTTCACCCTGTGTGTTGAGCTCTCTGTTTTAGCTACAGAGTGAGACATCTCACTTCTGTTCCATCTTTGTTGGGAGTCGCACATGCTCAGTAAGTACTGCTAGCTTGTCAGTTGCAGAGTACGAGGGAGCGCCATGCAGTTAGGCGGGCATTATAACGTGTGTTCCAAAGTGACCACGTTTGTCTCTGAAGTAAAGGCTGGACTACAATAGAGCTGTTTGGAGCAGTTGGTGAACAGTGTTTTCTGTTGGAGATGGTAAGTCCCTTTGGAGTGGACTTTGGGCTTTTTCACTTTTTAAACCTATAACATGCACAAAAAGATAACACAATAAAGTAGGGCTGCACGATTATGGCCAAAATGATAATCATGATTTATTTTGATCAATATTGAGATCACGATTAATTATCACAATTTTTTTGTTGATTTTAACCAAAACAAATTGTATTGTCACATAGGCTAACTGCTTTCACATCCATATTGTGCTACATTCCTCCTTTGTTGAAGGATACTATGAAGGAGTATGCCATTTCAGCTGTTGTGCAACCGCTTTCCAAACATGCGCGCTTGCCGTGAAAAGATACAGGCAATGCAATTTTCTGTTCATGTTAACGGCGCATGTTAAAATCCGCTGCCAATATGGCACCGGTGCTCAGTATCTTCCAGACGAAATAGCAACAAGGATTACGGTGCTACTTAAATGTCTGCGTTGCGCTCTGATGCTCCAAAACAGACGTTAGAGGAAACGGAAACATCGCTGCATGTCATGCTAGTAAACACTAATAACACGTTACACAGCAGCTAACGTTAGCCTACCATTAGCTACAGTAGTAACTGGATTAAACACGGCTAACATGCTGACAGCTAAACGGTGTAGTCTGACTGTATTTCACTGTAGAGGATTCCAACAGCGGGACGTACAACAGTCTGCTGCTAAAGCTATGAGCTAAAAGACACAACTAGTCACTGCTGTTGTCTGAAAAACAACACAGACGGGACAAAATGTTGCGTTTACTGGTAAACTGGTAAACCTTGTGACGACTTATGACCGACTGCTATCTGTTGTGGAATTTTCTTCACGTTACTCTGTCCTCTGTGACTGTCTACATCTAAACTAAGCTGCGCAGTGCAGGGAACCACTCTGATTGGCTCATGGAGGCACGAGATCAGACAGTGTTTTACGGAGCTTTGGAAAAACAAAACTTTGATACGGAGCATTCTATGACTGGAATGACGCATTTTAAATATACGTGAATTTGATCGTGGTAAGCCAAAATTGTGATTAAAATTTGATTAATTGTGCAGCCCTACAATAAAGGAAAGGGGAAAAGCCAAAAAGCATAATATGAGCACTTTAATACAACATTTTAGCTCTGGGTAACTTGATTCTCAGGTTGTTTTTTTTTGCTGAGGGTAATGTTATAAGTTAGCAGCACACTTAAACAACCGGACCCAGGGTGAGTCTGAGGAAGACTAATTTCTTTGCCTGGTCAGCAGCTCCAAGATGGAGACCTATCTATCTACACAGCGCTGCAGAGGAAGCGAGATTAAGTACAGTATATAGTATTAATATAGTGTCTGTCTGGCTTTTGTTTGATATCTAGTGTCGGCAAAATGGCTTTTTATTGAGTTTCCTCTTAGTGAAATGCTCTGAGTGAATTTAAGCTGGGATTTTTTTTTTTATGAAGGGTAGACACAGAAGAGCCAGCATTATGGTAGTGCCTTTTTTTTTCTCAACTTTTTCAACACAACAGTTGTCATGTTCCTGTCAGCTATCCGCTCGTGCTCCAGGAAAGTGAAGAAAAAGTTTAGTTGGTATAGCCAGCAATCATGTACCGTTGGCAGTAAAAGGTGAACCGCACTCAAAGCCAGTAAACATACCCAGCCCTAAATTGACTGTCACTACCTCTAACCCCCCCCCCTCCCCCCGCCCCACTCCCTCCCTGGAGAGTTCATTACAACAACACAAGAAATTGTTTGTCCCAAGGGTTTTATAAAGGACAACGTTATGACTTGAAAAGGAGCCTGATTGGTTTCCCCCCCTACTAAATCCACCCCCCTCCCACAGTCATGTCACACACATTTCACTTCCAACGCTTCACTGGGCTTTAATACTCCAACCTAATGTTTCCTGTAAATCTCTAGAAACAGTTGAAATAACAAGTTCTTTCTGGGAAACACATAATCCTACAGTTTAGAGTGGGCCTTTGAATAAAACAGCCTAGTGTCTCAGGGCTCCTCTCAAAGTGCCTTTTTTTTTTTTTTTTATAACCCCCTTGGTGGTGAAAACCTATTTTCTAAAGTCATGTTGCTTTTAATACTCACACTGTCTTTATCTTCCTTCTTCAAAATTGACCGTTTCTATCTCTGTCTTTGATTGTGTGTCTCACTAAACCACAGGCGGTCCGTGTCACAAAACCCAATATCCCAGAGAGCATTCGCAGGAACTACGAGCTCATGTGAGTTTTATTTTTTTTCCCATGCCCAACAAGGAGCGTTCCTTGACCCCTAAAGCCTGTGTTGTGTAAGTTGTTTCCCTCCTAAGTGAATAGACCTGATCCTCATCCAACTCCTTCTGCCAAGTCCTGTAAAACTCTGCTGTTTCATCTCAGACTGTGAGCATCTTACTTTGGCTTTGTGAATCAGCAGCATGTGCTTAGTCATGGTAACTGTGATAAAGGATTGCGCATGGCCGTCTCCATTTTGGGGTTATATGCTCGGCCTGCCCATTGGATTAGGGGAGGAACCCAGATGACAGACTGGCAGTGGCACCCAGCAGCCTTCAAAACTGAAAAAAAAAATTGAGAAGTGAATGAGGAATGGCTTACAGGAACTGGACGTTCTGAAGGAGGCAAGTGTTCGTCAAATGCTGGCAAAGTCTGGACCAGAGAGATGGGAGCAGCGGTGGTTACTGGGCTCTGTGCCGCAGTTAAGAGACTAAGGAGATGTTAACAGAGAGACTCCATGGTGCGCTCCTGACGGCCATTGGCTGCACAGCCTCCGCCACGAAAGTAACATGCTGATCATGACATTGAGTCACGTTGGCCTGTGTCGGCGGCTCAGTCTGGGATGATTCAGAGTCAGCTGGTTTCACGTTTGCCGGATTGTACCTAAACGTTCACTGGTACTGGCAGACTTGAACCCAAAAGCAAGACAATAAGACAGTCGGGAGTTTGTAAGAAAAGCTCAGTTTACTTAAACAGTTCAGACAGGGTCAAAACCGGGAGATGTGTCACACAGTCAAACAAATCTGGAGAGAGGGTGGTGATGGCGCAGTAGATATTCGATTCCCACTGCGATACACCAACCAATGTGTGAGGTGTGTGACCTCTGATATATAGCAATTGTAAGTCGCTTTGGATAAAAGCGTCAGTTAAATGACATGTAATGTAACATGTAATGTAAGCAGGCAGAATCCAATGTCCTAAAAACAGGCAAACAAATCTGAAGAGAAGCAGGCACAATCCAATGTCCTAAAAACAGGCAAACAAATCTGAAGAGAAGCAGGCACAATCCAGTGTCCTAAAAACAGGCAAACAAATCCGAAGGGAAGCAGGCACAATCCAATGTCCTAAAAACAGGCAAACAGGGTCAGAACAGGCAGACCAGGCAAATATACACTAAGTAACACTGGAGAGCTTGGCATTAACACACATGCCAATTGGGCAGGGACTAAGTGAAAGCGGACTTGATATTAGTGAGGGAGGGAGTGAGTGAGGGAATGGGCTGGAGGTGAAACCAGGTGAGGGGAATGAGCCGATAGCCAGGCCTGGGGCGTTTCTCAATCACAATAATGTAGAGAATGGACTTTAGGAGAAAGTTCTTGCTGTTCTTGGGTAAAATGATCTTGCAGACAGAACGCTGTTAAGTGTGTGACGATGAGTTCTTGCTGGTATTGCGCAATACTCCAGCACAGAGGCCGCCTGCACTGCATCAGAAATGGAAGCCACAACAGCACAACCACTTTATAAACTATTTAAACGAGCTCCAGATAAAACAAAAAAAAGTCATACTACTATTGGAATATTTCATTTTAAGTATGTATTTATTTATAAGGACAATGCACATTAATCAACATTTCTGTAAATGTGTCTAATTTTTAACTCTAGTCCTTTGGCCAGTTGTTTTGAGACCAGAGCAACAGGAAACGGCAAGACGTTAGTACGGGTTAAAATTTACAGACAGAAGACGACAAGACGCCATAAAGACAGCAACAAAATAAGCATTCCCATGAAGCCATGCAGTCGGGGTTTTACAGTTAAAGTGTGTGTCTGTGTTTGCAGGGAGAGCGAGAAAACAAAGCTGCTTGTCTCTGTACAGACACAGAAGGTTGTGGAGAAGGAGGCCGAAACCGAAAGGATCAAAGCTGTGATTGGTGAGAGAGACAGAATAAAGCAATCACGGAGAAGTGCATTACACACACTACAGGTTGGAAATGCAAATATGCTTTGTTTTATAGAGGCTGAGAAAGTGGCTCAAGTGGCAGAGATCAAGTTTGGACAGAAGGTGATGGAGAAGGAAACTGAAAAAAGGATCTCTGAAATCGAAGGTTTGTATCCAGCGATGGAAGAAGTATGCAAATCCTTTGCTGAATTAAAAGCACCAGTACAGCAGTGTAACAAGACTAGGTCTAAACCTAGTAAATGGCTGGACCCTGTATGGTCATTGGACCTAATTGTGGCCACATTGTTCTAGGGATAGTCAGCGGTGGTGTCTGTAAATACAGATATTAAATGTTCATCTGTTGTGGTCCCATTAGTTAGTTGTATACTGAAGTAGCACATCACATGACATGGTAAAGATACGTTTCACGAGATTTTTAGTTGAGGAATAATTTTCAATGTAATCATGCTATTTTCAACAAGTTATAGTTCTGGATTACTCATCTAAAATGTTATTGTGTTATTTGTCTCGCTTTGCCAGAAAGCTAGTCCACACAGCATTCTGGGATGGGAGGAAAACGTGCTCTGGTTTATTGGCGTTTCTTTAAACCAATCACAATCGCCTTGGGCGGTGCTAAGCACCGGAGAAAAGCCGCAGTGCAGCTGCAAAATAGGCTCGGAAGGAACTTGTGGTGGTGAAACGTGTATGTTCAAAAGTTGTTTTAGTCGTGCAACAGAAAACTCAGTCTAGCTAGCGGTCTAGAGATCTAAGGAGCAGTTAACCATAGTCCTCGTAAATCCACCGGAGTTTAGAATAACAACACAAAGGAAGCCCAAGGCAACGGATATCCAGCCTAAATGAGTGAAATCCGGCGTGGATTGTGTAAACAGACCAGACCCAGGTTTCACCCAATGACAATTCTGAACCACAGCCTCAAATGTTGGATCTAAAGCTGCATCATTTTTAAATGGACAAACTGAAACCTGCACTGTACATTTACCACCACCTCACAACTTTACTGTTTATTTCTTCTCTCTTCGATGCACCGTTGTTAATCTCTCCGCTGGAAACTGAAAGAGAAACTACCACTGGCACAATTCCTTGCGTTACTTTCAGACAGTTCTATTTTAAAGATGATTTGTCCTTTCTTCATGTGTAGGACTACTGCTTTTTGCTATTTGCGTAGTTTATCTTTCGTCGGGTTCACACCGGCCACTGAAGCTTCCTTTGGGCGCCCATGTTGAGTAATTGTGCTTTTGCAACAAATGTTTTGGCGTCTCGTCTACTTTTTTCTGCGAGCCGCGAGCAAATCTCTCGCAAGAAAACACACGGATAATCTACTATAAACATTATAGAAGTATATAATATGAATGATCTGATTCTGATAAATGATCAAATATGCATCCCCTGCTTGGTAACCCTTTTATTTTCCGGCCCCTCTCTCAATTCTCCCAACATTGACATGATGAAATATCAAAACCTGCACATCCACTATATTTATTTTGAAATAGCCTGCCGTTTGTGATTGTTTTTTTTCTAAATTAAATAAGCCTACTTTAACACATTCATTTGTGTCTGAAGAGAGGAGCAGGCAGACACAACGCTCCTCTGCATGTAGCCTACTCTGGCCGCGCTGCTAAACCTGTGCATTAAAACAGGTGGCAGCATCAACAACAACATCCACCCTGTATTGAGGAAGGTAATTAGCTGACTGATGGAGCGATGGTGGACTTAAAAGCCTTTTTTTTTGCGCCAGTACATTTTGAACTGGCAATGGCCAATGGGGAAATACAAACACTGACAACCGAAGTCGTCTAAGAAAGAGCCAAACATGCTGACCACTGTAACAAAGTTGAGATTTGAAGAAGTGCATCAGAAGTCAATGCGATTAAAAAGAAAACCTAGTGTTATGATTACGAGTAGATCTCCAAGTGGTTTTCAGCAGCTGTGGTGTGTACAGTCAGAACTGCTTATTTCCAAGTTTGTTTTGAGTACCGGTTTGCTGTTTGAGTCTGGGAACCAGTTGTTTAGATGGAAGTCATAATTGTAGATTGCAGTATTTACGCCAGCTTCCTACTTTCTGACTGCCTGTTTCTGTTTTATAGACGGCGCTTTCCTGGCCCAGCAGAGAGCCAGGGCCGATGCAGAGTTCTATACGTCACAGAGAGTTGCAGAGGCCAATAAGGTAAAGAGCTGACACAAATGCACTTCCTGCCTTAGCCAGGACTAATAGGGAGTTGAAGTCCAGACTGCTCTTTTGTAATTTGAATTCTGTCACCCCTCTTGCAGCTGAAGTTAACACCAGAGTACTTGCAGCTAATGAAGTACAAGGCCATCGCAGCCAACAGCAAAATCTACTTTGGGAACGAAATACCCCAGATGTTTGTGGACTCTGGCTCTGCAGGGAGCTCTATCAAGGCCTCTGCAGCCATGGACATTGTTGCTGAGCAGATCCTGGACCTGGATTAGCAAGGGAAGGGAAGTATCGGGGCCCACAGGGCCACCCAGGGGTGGAGGACCGTCTGCTGCACAGCAGGGGCCCGGCCCACAGCCTAGCTGGCAACTTCTCCCCTCTGACCCGGTGAAGCTCTGCTGACCAGGGCCCGTATTTCTCAAACACCTCCGAATACCTGCTAGAAATCACACTGGAAGTTTGACTAGGATGTAATATTATCCTAGCTCAGAGCCAGACGACTTGAGTTATGCTTCTACTCTGTTCAGATAGAGAATGAGATTGTCTAGACTAGGTAAATATGAAATAAAACCAAGATGAAATAGCATCACCCCTGGGTGTATAAGTAGCTCCTTAAAGATATAATATGCAATGCTTTCGACAAAAAAAAAAAAAAAACATGTATAGACTAATACAAAAGTTATCCCTCTCAATCCTCATAACCAACTAGAAGTGTGGGGTGGTGTCTGTGTCTGCAGAGAACCTGCCCTCTGCCTGGACCTTCTCTTTTCTGGAACACTTCTGGCCGTCAACAAGAGCCTTTGGGCCCCACATGGGTGTGTAACCCCCCCAGCCAATAATGGCATTCTGAATTGGAATCAGAGATATTTGTTCAGGGACATAATAATAATAATTCATCTTAATTAAGCTTTCGGGTGCAATGAATATAATCAGTTTTTCTTGTTACATACATTGGCCATTCACTAACCCTTGTCCCCTAGTTACTGTTGCTATGCCTGTCAAGCTCTGTTCTCACATGGCACAAATGCAGTAAACTAAATTGCAGATTTACCATCTAAATTGTGAGTCATTTTCTACACAATGGGTCTATGATCTCAAACAGGTAGAAAAAAAGCAGATTCTCATTTCTAGCCAGTGAACGTCCATTTTGTCGGCCGAAATGAGAACTTTTCGCTAACAGATTTTAGGTGCTTTAGCCAGCTAACGTTAGCTCCATGTGTTGGGTGAAAAAGCCGTCTCCAACTGAGTTTTTTATTTTTTTATTTTCAGCTGACTCATTTTAAAACAAGAATCTTAAAGAAGGAGTCTTAAGTATTCACTTAATGGCTACATGTTGTGCTAAAAGTCTAAAGCTAACGCTGCATGTCACAGGCAAAAAGTCAGCTTCCTCACCAATGTGGACAACTCATGTAGAAGACATGGAAATAAAGCTAGTTGTTTATAGGCTTCTTTTTCTGTAACCTGTAGACTCGCACAGTAATGTAGTTGGTTAGCACTATGCTGACTGTTGGCCTCGGAAGTAATGCTAGGTTACTACTGTACATAGTAAGCTAGTTAGCTGGACATGCTAACAATTGCTAACAGCTTACGTTAGCACGGATGAACACAAAGTTTAATCCATTCCTTGTGTTTTTGATTTTGAAAAGGTGATACAAACGTTTTTTCCAAACTTTTTTTTTTTTTTAAATGCAGTGTCACTCTTTACAGCCCAATGCACAGCACTGAAGGACACGGCTGTTCAAAAAGAGGGATTTAGAGAAAACGATTAAGAATAATCAGTCAAAAGACCTTTTAATCAAACACATGACATGTCCTACATTCTCACAGTCCAAGTCCAGGACAGGGAAGCTCTGCAGCTCTGCTAAATCCTAGAGGACATGGAATGACTTGACAAGATCAATGAAGTTATTCAAATGCTGATACTCGCCTGCTGAAAAGAAGGACCAAATCTGAGGAAGGGTAGGCTGTGATTTCTTATTCTGAACTGTTAGAAAACTACGGACCCTGACCAGATAAGTCACTGTTAGACAAAACACAGTGACGATGAATGTACTGTGTGGTAGCTGCCGCCTGTCGGATGTAATATCAATCCATTTGTTTGTTTTATGTTTTGTAAAATAATTCTTTTGAGCACGGGGGACCTGTTAAATATTAATTGAATTTGTGCAACCGTTTGAAGTTGTACCACATTTTGCTGTATATGTATGTAGCACCTTTTTTGTTTTCCTCACTGTACAATCAGTGGAGAGACTATATTTGTGCTGCTCTTGATTTTTTTGACTGTTAATATCTGTTTTGCGTTCGGAGTTCAATACCATGGCCATTCTGAAAAAGGGTACGATGGGTGTTGACAAGAAAAACAAACCGCTTTTCTTCTCCAGATTTCATACATGAGACAGATTTCATACATCAGACATGTGGCATCAGCCTTTGTCAATAGGCCACGATGATTTAACATATAACCATTTCATGTTTTTCCTGGAAGAATGGCAACATGACTTAATGCACTGGAGGAGGAAGAGGGTGTAGGAAGTGCAATATACTGATTGATGCTGAGAGACTCGCAGTACAAATTTTACCAACCTGCGCATGTTAAATTTGTCTGTAGGAGTCAGATAATCATTTTTGAGACTTGAGAAATCTAATCGGGACCAAAAAACCTTTTTAATGTGTGACCTCTTATGTTCTCTGTCTTAGATGACTAAACACATTCTTTGTATGCATGTTGACAAAGTGTTGGATTCACAGCATTTGGCAACAGAGGGATGTTGCAATGCACAACACAGAATATGTGGGCGTTAATGAACCAAATTATACGTTCTGAAAAGAACCACTCAACATCGATGATTGACTCGTTTCATTATGTAACGTCAGGCTTCAGGAGAAGGGGCATGTTTAGGCATTGATTCTTGGAACTTGACATGTTGAACTTGACGTTTTTCTTCTTTGTTGAGCAGACAGTTCAACGGTGAGAGAATATTTCTGTAGCGTGAAGCTCAATGTCTTGTGTCCACAAATCACCGCAACCAAATACAACTTCCATGTATCGTTTCTAGTACAAAACAGTGATTATATTATGTGTTATTGGCACCGCTCTCTGTTGTTGTTTAAAGTTGGTCCGGTTCCTCAAAATGACTTCCAGTTGTCATTTGAATTTGAATTTCTCTGATTGATTGAGACTTACAATGACTTGAAAAACAAATGTTCTTGCACTGATTTCAGTTGTTAATGTGTAATCAACATATTGTCATTTGACAATAAAGTCAAGTTTATTCTTTGAGAAACTAATGGCATTATTACGAGTTTTTATTTGCATTGCATATCTAATATGTAGCATGTCTGTCATTATTGAAACCGTTTCAAACACAAACATTTAGGATCTACACAGCTGTTGTAATTGCATATCTGATTATCTAAGAGTTGAAAAAGTACTTTGAGTTATAATGATTGAAAGCTTTCTCACTGTTTGCATTTCCCATCACAAATCAAATTAACAACTTTAATTTTGGCCTTTAAATATGATTAGTTCCTTGATCCAGGTTGTAAATAGTAGAGGTCCTGGGTAAGATTTGTATGCATTTCATTTAGCAGAGAATATCTCAACTGTTACAGACTAATATGACCCCATTTAACAACGTGGCATGTGTGCCAAAATCTACCCGGGACGAAAGTCCTGAAAATGACCACAACCGGTGACACTATTATCACACTACAGGTGAATGGGACTTTTTCTTCCCTTTATAGATATCCTCATAAATTTCTACCAGATTAATCTTCATATTAAGAGAAATACGTTTTGTATTACACTTTGTCAAAAAAATAAAATACAATATGTAAATGAGGCAATATCTCATTAAATATATTACATATAAACCCTTGAGGCTACATATTTTCTGAGGTGATCACAATGACCATGATTATAAGGTCATAGAAGAGTGTAAGCATTCTGATTTGATATAAAGGAAATGGCCTTTAAAACAGTCAACCTATTACATACAACTAGCAACATACAGGAATTGCCAGTTATTTATTAACCTAAACTTTAAAAGCTTACATTTCCTCCCTGTTCTAAATATTGCTGTCATCATGTCATCGCCTCCAACTTTTGTTTTCAACAGAAGTTTACTTGGCAGCCATAGAGACCTGAGGTCATAGCAGATCACATGGCTGTGAAGCAAGATGACTTGTGAAATCAAGGAAAGTAAGGAAATCTACTCTTTATTCTTTGTGTTGGCAATTACACTTATTACTAGGGGTGGGAATCACCAGAGGCCTCACGATACGATATCATCACGATACTTATGTCACGATACAATATTGTTGCGATTTTAAACATATTGCAATATTCTGCGATATATTGCAATTTATTACCTTTTTTCCAACTTCAAATGTTTCCCAATTTCAAATGATGTCCCCAAAAGTAAACTTTGTCAACATCTGTTTTATCTAAAAAGATATATTTCTCTGTTTGTTCATCTCACTTCAGTTGTATTGCTGCAAAATGGGATTGTCAAGCAGACAGACTGACCAACACATATATAATAAAAGATCGATACTTGGCGTCTGTGTATCGATACAGTATTGCCACGGAAAATAACGTGATACTATGCTGTATCGATTTTTACCCCCACCCCTTCTTATTACGTGTCATTATCATATGAGTTGTAATTTTGTGTATTTAAATAATTATAATGAATTTGTATCAGTTTTATATTAAATTTGGTGTGTATTGTAGCTAGCTAACTACAGTTTGTTAGCTAGCTAGCTGCTAGTGGTTTTTTTTGCAAAATGGGGCAAATGTCATCACCAGTACATCTCAACTGCACACACGAAGAAGCTGATGACAGGATGATGTTCCATGTGCAGGACATTTTAGTCACCGTACAGCAGTGATCGTCAACTGGCGGCCCGCGGGCCAGATCCGGCCCGCCAAAGCTTTTAGTCTGGCCCGCAGAACAATCACGGATTCAGAAAATGTGAAGAGGAAAAAATGCGTTCTGTTATTTAGCATTTCGAGCATTTACAGCAGGTAACATTACACAGGTAGAGCACAAACCCAGCCCCCTGTATTTGCATCTCTATTCACATGCCGGGATTCTGTACAGCGATGACTGCGCTGCACACACACAGCTGAGTTCTCTTAATACATCCATGGTTAAAACACACAGTACCTGACTGGGAGCGATACAAAGAAGATAACCAATATAACCAATATATATATATATATAGCATTTCGAACAAAAATAGGCGTATTAGGAAGTCTGGCCCCGGAGTGTCTGCTTAGAAAAATTCTGGCCCTTGGAAAAATGTAGTTGATGACCCCTGCCGTACAGGATCTACATCACTGACATTCATCAGGTGACACAGATGTCTTTGTGTGCCTATTATACCACATAACAGTCAACTGGAGAAATCTTGGCCTCTCAGAGCTCTGGCTCATCCGCAACTCAGGAGTGAAAAGATCAATATTACCACTTCATGATATCTGTATAGCGCTGGGAGACGAGCTCACACAGTGTCTCCCAGCACTACATGCGCTGACTGGGTGCGATACAACCAGCAAAATATCAACCAAACTTGCAGCTCTGAACACTGTCCGCAAACCAGACAACTCTTCTCTGATTCTCAATTCCAAATGTCCACAGTTAACAGAGAGTGCAATACAAATGGCGGAAACATTCTTGGGCAAATGTCTCAAACCATCAACGGACATGGAGACATTTGATGACCTGCGCATTGCTGCGTTCGATAGTAATGCCCTGAAGATGGACTTTGAGAGGACCGCTTGCACCTCAACTAATGCAAGAAAACATATACAAAGCCTATTATCAACAGCAGCTTTGGGTACAAGCACCATTTACATTTTTATTTTGTAAGAAAGGGCAGTTTATTAGTCACTGAGATTGTAATCTCAAAACCTGAAGGTTTGCCAGATCCCTGCTCATGTGGCAAGTGTGCACACAAGAATGGGTGTCCCTGTTGGGTAGCTGGTATCCGTTGTTGCAAGTACTGCAAAATGCAAGGGAGGCAATAGCTGTAAACATCCTATCACTGAATGAGCTCTCATCATCATCCCCATACCTGGACTCTGTTGTGAAAGTTTTACCTTGCAACACAGGGAATAAACCTGTTGTTTTGTATTTTTCACTTTAAGTTATCGTTCCAATGATAATAGCAAGGTTGGATATAAAATGTCTGTATATTAATCAAATGCTTGTTTTCTTTCTTTTGTTTGTATACAATTGTAATTAATAATTTTCCATTCAATACAGCACAAAACAGGACACCCCCACACACACGACATCCACACTGAACACCTACAGAAACACAATTAAAAATATCAAACCAGAATTCTTACACCTACATGGTCATTGTAAACATTGTGATCACCTCAGAAAATCTGTAGCTTCAAGAGTTTATATGTACGCATATTTAATCTAATTTGCATATTTTATTTTATTTTTAATACAAAGTGTCATACAAAAAGTATTTCTCTTAATATGAAGATTAAACTGGTAGACATGCGAATATATAAAGCGGAAAAAAGTCCCATTCACCTGTAGTGGTCATTTTCAGGACTTTCGTCCCGGGTAGATTTTGGCACACATCCCACGTTGTTAAATGGGGTCATATTAGTCTGTAACAGTTGAGATATTTT
The DNA here is from genome assembly GCF_008315115.2 of Sander lucioperca. Taxonomy (NCBI): domain Eukaryota; kingdom Metazoa; phylum Chordata; class Actinopteri; order Perciformes; family Percidae; genus Sander; species Sander lucioperca. The sequence continues at coordinate 24,176,598 of NC_050174.1, forward strand.
CCGCTAAATGAAGTGCATACAAATCTTACCCAGGACCTAGACTAAACGGAGAGGGGGGTATTTCACATACTGAAATCTTTCTTCGTCATTCGATCCTGACTAAACTCCAAACCACCCGTAAAAACTAACAGTTACTCATGAATTACTGCGTCTCTTGTGACTTTTTGAGCCCTCTTACAGTAAGACAAAGGATACATCATACTGAGAAGTTCCTGTTAAACTCTCATTACTTCCCTTATTATCTTACCATCACTTACACTTTTTGTACCCTACCTTTAGGGTTGGGCATCGTTTGGATTTTAACAATTCTGATTCCAATTCCGATTCTTCCTTTCGTTTCCGGTTCTTAGCGATTCTCGATTCCGATTCTTTGAGGGGTGGAGGGTCATGTGCTTATTTCACAAATAAGAGGAAAGTTTTATTTTGATTCAATGGTGGGTTGCAGTTTTACAGGGCTTTTTCAACGTAAAATAAAGCCACACTAGAGCGCTGCTTACTGTGCTGTTGTGTTGCTTATAACGCTAGTCGTCAGGGCACGGGTAAAGTAAAAAGAAATCTCTATTTCTACACCACTAACAAGGCTCAAAATAGCACCACACTTCCACGGTAGCATAATGAGGGTCCCTACATGTAAACCGAAGCATTGAGAACTTTGTAAGACAGACAGTTTATTAAAAACAGTTTATAAAGACAGTACCGTTCATGTATACAGACGAACCACGGACCATGGGAGATTTCAAATGACAGTTCAGCTCATGATGCACGGCGTTCGTCGTTCGACTGGTCGTGACTGTTTTCCCAAGATGGCGCCTGTCTGTATACATGAACAGTTCTGTCTTTATAATCTATCTTTGTAATAAACTGTCTGTACACTTACAAAGTTCTCAATGCTTTGGTTTACATGTAGGGACCCTCATTATGCTACCGTGGACGTGTGGTGCTATTTTGAGCCTTGTTAGTGGTATAGAAATAGTGATTTCTTTTTACTTTACCCGTGCCCCGACGAGTAGCTTTATAAGCTAATTAGCGGTTTGCGCTAAAACTGGTCACATTCGATTAGCATGAAAACATATCCCAGAGAACAGTCGACACGGTACATGTGTTACGCCGGATAACTCCTTTAAGTAACATTTTCAATGCAGGACTCTTACTTGTAACAGAGGATTTTTACAGTGTGGTATTAGTACTTTTACTGAAGTACAGGATATGAAAACCTCTTCCACTACTGTTCATTGTTGGTATAAAGGTATTGATTATAGTCTTAAATTACCCTTCTACAAGTCAGACAGGATTAGATCATCATGCAGCATTTGCTTTAGTTGAAATTGTACTTTCCCATCCCAGATGTGCAGTTTAACAAATTAGGTACAGCCAACTGACTCAGAGGAAATTTGGGGCTTTGTGGTTCTGTGATCCCGGGGCATTTGCCCACTTTGACTGGTTGCTAATCCAATTTTTTTTCCCCCTCCTCCATCATATTTTGTTTATATTCTGCCAGTTGGAGAACTGGTCCTGTCCTGGCTGAAGGTGTCTCTTTTTTTTCCTGGCAAAAAAGGCCTGTGACACTCTTTTTCCCTCCAAAAAAATGCAGGCAGAACCAAGAGAGGAGCAGTGTTGGGCAAGTTACTTCCAAAATGTAATACATTATAGATTACTAGTTACTGTCATTTGAGAGTAATTAGTTATATTACAATATTACTGTCTCTGAATTGTAATGCGTTACACTACTTTTGCATTACTTTTGAGTTACTTTCACCAAAATAACAGGGGAAGTTTGATTTGGCAGCTAGCTTGTGAATTTCACCACCGGATCAATAAAGTCTCGTCTTTATCCACTTTAATACATCATAGATTATTCATATTTTGTATAATTAATATAAATATGCAAAGTAACTAAAGCTATACAAAATAGATAAGTAAAACGTATAATAGGGAAGTAGGAGAAAATGAAAATACTCAAAAGTATGGCATTGTTGTAAAATGTTTGTTTATAGCACTTCAATAAGAAATTGATGTTGTTTAGGTTAAAACACTAAAGGAAATGCTCAATTATAGTGTGATTAAAACTCACTATTAACATTATTTACAGTACTTGATTTACAGCTGATTTGTGAAAAGGTAGCCTACACAACCTTATTTAACAGTAATTTAGTTTTACTGCGAACCGTCACAGGAAGTGCTTTTATTTTGAAGTAGGCTACACGGAAGTTGTCTGTTGTGTAGCCTACTCTTGCTAGCTTACTGAGATGCAACATGTCCGTCAGGCTTAAGTTGTTCACTTTCTTGTTTGTAAAACTGCAACATATTGAACAGTAAATGGTCACAGTAAAAGACAAGCGCTTTTGGTCGTCATTCGAAGCGATTCCACTACAGGCAGAGTTACTCTCCACGGCTGATAAAATGCAATAATATTTACGTGTAGCAAGCCTCAACATTAATTCCGACATGTTTATATCTGTCAGCCGCTGACGTACCGTCACCTGTTGGGACATACATGCTGTCTGTACCGTCTCTGGTTCTGACTCTGAACACGGGAACAGAAACAGGACAGCTCACTTCAACGCAGCGTAATAACTCCTGAAAATAATATCCATCTCGTAAATGTATCTGTCTCTGCAGTCATCTCAACCATCGAATACAGCGACAGGAAATAATACGGCTTTTTTTTTTTCCTGTGAAGAAATGTGTCGCAGTGTTGGTGAATTCTTTAAAAAAACAATGCACCACTAAATGTTGCGTTAAAATGCGTTGTAACTCGCGTTACTGAGATTGTAACGAGTATAATATTACCGAAATTTAATTAGTAATGCGTTATATTACTGCGTTACAGCAAAAAGGAATACATTACTGTAATTGCGTTACTCCCAACACTGGAGAGGAGTGATGTGAGTCTAATGGACTTTTTCGTTGTATAACACTTATATTTGATCACATTAAATGTTATGCCTGAAAGTTTGATGTATATTGTTTGGTTTATGCTAGATTGCAGAGTGAAATCCTGTTTAAAGTTAAGAGAAAAACCAAGTACCGATTGTGGATGCAGTGCAGGTTGTGGATGCATTACTGATGTAAGTCAAGCTGAATCCAACCTAATTTGTTATGATTGACTGTTCAAGCCTATTTAGATCTGTGACATTTTCTTTATATATTTATTTGTTTAGACAAAATCATCCATCCATCCATCCATTATTCACCTGCAACCTGCAGTGTACCACCTTTTCCCTGCATTGACAACAATAAAATCTTGGAACGGCACTGGATCCCGTGTTTAAATGTGCACACCACATCAGATGTTCAGTGAACCAACACCAGTCAGCACTTAAAGAGTTTTTTCAGGTTGGTTCAGATGAGTTTTATTCACTGCGCAGGGAAAAAAAGCTGTAGGAGTCTCTCCGACCAGAATGAGTTTCTAGCCAGGGTTTAATACAAGGTTACAGGAAAGAACAGGATAAACAAAAGCTAAGAAGATATTCAACTCACAAGTCTGAGTAGAATTGAATAGACTCAATACTGTCGGCTTCAACCAATTAAAAGAGCTTTGATTAGTAAAGATGTGAGTTTCTGTTGGAGCCAACCTAGGCTCTAAACAAAATGTCTCACTCAGAGTGATCAAGCAAATGCTTTGTTTTATCACCAAACTAAAGCAAAGGCAGACATACAGTACTTAAAGTGCTCATATTCTGCTCATTTTCAGGTTCATAATTGTATTTAGAGGTTATATCAGAATAGGTTGTGGTGGAAGTTTTTCGATGCAGCAGGTGTAGATGTTTTAAAAATAGAAGGTGAAACAAAACAGACAGTCGAAGACTAAACCAAGTTAGGTTTTTTGTATTTTATTAAGTATATTTAAAATAATATACATCTCACTTCTGTTCCATCTTTGTTGGAAGTCGCACATGCACAGTCCCTAGGTAAGGACTACTAGCCAGTCAGAAGCAGAGTATGAGGGAGTGTCACGCTAGCAGCTAGGCGAGCATTATAACGTGTGTTACAAAGCGGCGCAAAATGACGCATGTTCCGTCACGGAAGAAAATTCTGGACTACAATAGAGCTGTTTGGAGCAGTTTGTGAACAGTGTTTTCTGTTGGAGATGGTAAGTCCCTTTGGGGTGGACTTTGGGATTTCTCACTTTGTAAACCGATAACATGCACAAAAAAAGATATATAACACAATAAAGGAAGGGGGAAAAGCCAAAAAGCATAATATGAGCACTTTAATTAAATCAGGAGACACTAAAAGTTGTTGATCAGGTAAAACAATAGGAACTTAATCAGTCGAGGATATCAGGAAAAAAATGAGACTAAAACTGTTAGGTAATTCATTTTCTTCTACAAGCAGTCAGTGATGTAATAATCAGTATCTGTGTCAGATCTTAATCACACTTCCAAATCATTGAATAGTCATCTCATGTGACAGTCCTCTCCCAGAAACCCCCTGCGTTTCCCTCAGCCAACTTTATGTAGGCCAAAATGTTCTAGTGTGTAATTAACTGAATGCAACCACGAGGTGAATTACTTCACCTAGCCTACTGCTTGTGTCAACATAAAAAAGAAATGGGAATGAAAGTGGGGAGAAATCGGATCTGTGGCTCCTCCCCCTCCCCCTTCCCCTTCCACCATATAGAGAGAAAACCTCAGCAGGAACATCAACACTCGCCTCCAGGAAGAAGCGGAGGAAAAACCACCTAACTTACCTTTCCTAAAGATGCAGCCTATGAGAGTTTATACAGGACCGATCATTGTGGAGTTCATTCAAAGTGAAGGCATTTAAAATCACATGAGGATAATAGCGTTACAGCTGTCAAACAAACTGCTGCATTGCATAAAAAAAAAAAAAGTACTCTTTTGTAAGACTTGGTGATACCCGCGCTAAAAGAAGATAGTAGATAGATGGTGAGGGCCGAGTCGGGATGAGTGTGTCCTGCGCAGGGATTGGAGAGGTCCGTGCGCCTCTCCTCCAGGGGCTGTGGGAGTGTGTGAGAGCGGGCCAGGAGGACATCCTGCTCTCCCCTTACCTGCCCGCGCTCTACGGCTTTGTGATCCACCTGCTGCTCTGCGCACCTTTCCTCGTGCTGGACACGCTGGGAAGAGTCTGCCAGCGGGTCCGCTCGTGGAGGATCACCGCAGGCTCGGGTCCGCCGCCGCCTCTCCGCCGGTGGGTTGGCTGTTTTTGGAAGGTGCTGTACCAATACCTGACCACCATCGTCCCCGCCACCGCGCTGTTTCAAAGGGTGCGGAGCCCCGTAATGCCGGAGCTGGCTCCATCCTGCTGGCAGTTCTTCGTGGAAGTCTTCGCGTGTTTACTGCTTTTTGACATGCTCTTCTTTATATGGCACATCTGCATGCACAGGTAAGCTGTCTGCACCCATGTCAAGCAGGGACGTGCAGACATTTTGGGGGCCAGTGGCTCAGGTAGAAAAGAAGGGCACTTCTCATAATACTTATTTTTTTTTAAACAAACATTAAATATATTAACACAACTCTGACTTCCGTACCAATTCATTTTAATCGGAGTTCAATAAAGTCTAATCTTTTTTTATTCAATAAATACAATACAATACATTTTTGACAGGAAAGCTGTTTGCAAACAGAAATATATATATTAGGGATCGACCGATACTGTTTTTTCAAGGCTGATACCAATACAGATTATTAGTAATTAAAACCGATATGCATTTACAGTGAAAATTTAAATCTTTAAAGCTATAGTGCGTAGTTTCTGGTGGAGGAATTCTAAGTAATGACAACAAAACTGTGGGCACCTTCTGCACCCCTGCCACCGGAACTACCCCGTGAACCGTCGTCGACATTTCCCATAATGCAACAAATGTAGATCTTCCTTAAACACTTTTGTGCGTGTTAAATTGCCACGTCTTTCAAATTCAACCGCCCTACTTTGTCACACAGTGCTCAAAATTTTAAATCACAAGTCCAGTCGGAGATAACCCTGATGACATCACTATTACATCATCAGGCCAAGGTTAGATTAGTTTAGAATTTTCAATTAAGAAGATTTAGTTTGCTTTTGTTAGATCCAGGTATAATGTCTGAGAAGTATGTAGCTACTGTACATATAGGCTACATACAAAATACAAGGGGGGAGAATGGCCTTAATATTTAATGTTTAAAGGAGACCTATTTTTTTCTCTCTGTATTTTCTGTCATATATATTTTCTCCTCTATTTCGGGTCACATTCTTGCTGAAACATGTCTGTTTGTGTAGTTTTTGGTTTAGAAGCCTTTATTGGGGATTTTTCATGGTAGAAAGTGTTGCTGTACTCCGTTACAGTCCACTGCTAATATGTAGCTACATGCTAATTCCAGGAAAAGCTGTAATCTTGGCTGCCGAAGTTATTCATTTCTCCCCAATTTCGGATCATATTCCACCTGGAACATGTACTGTTGTGTAGTTTTTGGTTTAGAAGCCTTTATCAGTGATGTTGCATGGTAAAAAGTGCAGCTATACTCCATTACAGTTCACTGCTAACTACATGTAGCTAAATGCTAATGGTTAGTTGTAATCTTGGCGGCAGATGTTGTTAATTTCTTCCCAATTTCCAATCACATTCCCCCTGGAACATCCGGTTGTGTAATATTTGTATTAGAAGCCTTTTTTGCTGATTTTTCACGGTGTAAAGTCCCACTATATACTCCGTTGCAGTCAGTCTGCAACTGCAATGGACTGTACAGCAGTGTTGCCAACTCTTTTCTAATGAAAGTAGCTAGCACAAGCTCCAAAAGTTGCTAAAAGTTGCTAGATTACGTTATACCCTCATTTTCATATTGGTGACTGTCATTTGCATAAGGCTTAGTGGTTGTGTCGGCTGACTGCCTGCTTCACGGCACAAGAGAAGAGGGAGACAGAAACCCTGTGCTGTTGGCTGTAGCGCTGTGGACTGTGATTACTCTGAGTAGTATGAATTGAAATCAATTACAATATAATATAGCCTATCTCACTTTTCCCCAATGATCTGAAGCAGCTAAATTTCGCTTTTTAGAAATAAAGTCGCTAAGAGGGTCTAAAGAATCGCTAAATCTAGCGAGAAAGTCGCAAAGTTGGCAACACTGCTGTACAGAGACAGATGTCACTACCCGATGTGAGTCGAGTGCAGATGTGAGATGCGCATGCGTCACTTTGCGACAAGTAGCCTACAAGAACGAGCTAACTGCTAACGAGAGACTTCTGTAATGTCGATACAATTAAAATGGACCTACATGACGAAGTTTGTTCACTGCTGGCTACAAGTTAGCAATCAAACACAACAAAGGCTGTCACTTGAATGCCGTTTTGAGCGTTTGAACGTTAGCAATCAAACAATCATAGATAGCTAAAACATTTTCCATCTTCTGTTATTGTTTGTAATGAGAACAGTTTATTATTTTATGGATTTCACAAATTTCTGTATGACACGTTATGCCGTAAACCGTTTAAATCAGAGCATACCACAACTCACATCTGCACTCGACTCACATCGGGTATTGACAACAGCGACAGCAGAAGACAGATGCGGAGACTCCAGAGATCCGGAAACGCTGGCCAATCAGAGCAGACTTTACTTTTTCGGGTGGGGGGCTTAAAGAGACAAGGCGCTCCAACAGAGCGTCTCAGACAGAGGGTGAATACAGGTGCAGCAGTCACGGGCAGTATGAGAAAAATAAAGTGTTTCTTAAACATTAAAGCATGAAAACATGTTCCAGTAGAAGCACAAAATACAAGTATGAACCTGAAAACAGTATATAATAGCTCTCCTTTAATCCGAAACGGTTCCTAAGTGTCTGATGTGAAGCATTTTTGGCACAGTGCCATCTGTTTCAATGTCATGAGAGTTGACGGAAATTCATGCTGTCTCCTTTTTTAGGTAGTGATATAGCTAAAAGACTAAAACAGAAATTAATTTACATACATTTTTATTTTTATTTATTATATTTTAGTTTTTTAACCAGGCAGTATCATTTTAGATTGTGAGTTTTTATTTAGTTTCAATTTGCCAACAATGTTTCACTGCTTATTTTCGTTTTAGTTTCACTTTTAGTAAACACTGACATTATACCATTCTGGGAATCTTGTAAGCAAAGTTTATTTCTAGAGCACATTTAAACACAGCTTAAGCTGACCAAAGTGTTGTACAAAGAAGCACTAAGGTGCTGTATAAAAGAACATTGACATGTAAAAAAAAAAAAATGTAGAAAGAAAAACAAAAGAACATCCCAACAACGACAACAACAACAAGCAGCAACGTCCAAATACAGAATCATAGATATGATAACAGAATGACAGATTGCAGTGATTATCCATAACCGAGGGAATGTAAGCAGAGACAGCTGTTTGTGTGTTTCTCATCAGGTTTCCCTGGCTCTACCGCAACATCCACCAGCTGCACCACCGGCATCACATCCCCTTTGCTCTGGCTGCCCAGGACAGTAACTCGGGCGAGCTGCTGTCTCTGCTGCTGCTGGCTCTAAGCAGCGCCTGGGTGCTGGGCTGCCACCCGCTGAGCGAAGCCTTCTTCCACCTCATCAACAGCTGGCTGGCAGTGGAGGCCCACTGCGGCTATGACCTGCCCCTGGCTCTTCACAGGCTGCTGCCCTGTCTGGGAGGAGCCCCCTATCACCAAGCCCACCATACTCTCCTCAGCGTCAACTACGCCCCCTACTTCACCCACTGGGACCTCCTCTTTGGCACATTCCGTGCTCCAGTGAAACGATCACAGTGACAAAAACAAAAACTGTTGCATATGCAGTGTCTTCCCTAGGCTTGTAGAAGACTTACATTTTTTTTGGACCGTCATCATTTTCATATGTGTCTAAAGCTAGAGCAGATAATAAATAACACTCTAAGGCCCCTATCTTGCACCCAGCGCAATTCACTTTGTACACCGACGCATGTATCATTCCTATTTTGCACCCGACACGCAGCGGACTTTTCCTTCCACAGACTCACGTCGGTAAATTAGGGAATGAACTTGCACTCGCGGGGGCGGTTCATCAAAAAGAGGAGGCGTGTTCCGGCGCAAACGTTCCCTAGTGCTATTTTGCAGTTTCAGAAAACAATTCCGCCACAGACCAGGAAAAACCTAGTCTAAAGTCAGTGGTGCATTATTCAGATGCTATTTTAAGGGCGCATGCTTGGCCGTAATGTAGAGTGTGCACACGGTGCATACACTTTGCTTCTCTCATCTCACGGACCCAGCAGTTCCCATTTTTGCAAACCATACATAAATACAAGGAAAAATATGACCTTGTTTTACACATTTCCATGAATCATGGATGTGTTGATGACATAAATGAGGAAATATTAGAGGACTTAAGGAGATGTGATGTTGAACTGCATGTGCCGATGTCACTTAACCCAAATGCCCCAGCAGCAGCACGGGAGAGGAGAGACAGAAGAGCTGCATCGTCTATAGTGAGGTAATCCCGGTCTAATGTTAGACTACATTGCAAAAATATCACCATGCATTCATAACCTCGCGATTCAGTGAGAGTGAGCCCAAAATATCAGAAAGAATGTTTTTTTTGTGACATTTCTTTGTTTACATTTTGTCAAAAAGAAAAATCAATAGCAAACGTCGGTCTCCTCGGCTGTGAACCGCTCCTGGCGTGCGCCCATGGATGTATTAAGAGCGTGCGCCTAGCAAATCTGCCATTATAATAGCAATCCGCCATGGAACAAGCACACCTGCTTTTAAAGGGAATGTGAGATAATGCTCTGATTGGTTTATTGCACGTTATGCCCAAATCACAGCTATGAGTAATGTAGCTACTTCAGACCAACCCATTTTAGTTTTGCGTCAGGCACAAGAGTCATTTATCCCGCCGGTATAATAGCAACAGCGCCCAAGATCTGCCCACAAAGCTACTTGTGTTTGGCGTTTGATACTTGCGTTTCAGATTGTTAAAATAGAGCTTAACCCTCCTGTTGTCCTCGGGTCAAATTTGACCTGTTTTCAAAGTTTACATATTGTCCCATATATACAGTATATGGTCCCATAAACGAAACAGGCTGTGATTATCTATCAGCATAGGTATAATTTAATATGAATTAGGTTTATTCACCATTAAATCCATAAATAAGTGTAAAACTAACAGTAATATGTTGGAATGAAGTTGGCTAAGAAGATGTAACACAGAATTGGGTGATAGTTTGTACTCCATGCTTCATTTATGTGCAAAACAGACGGAGAACATGGGTTTGAAGACAAAACTTGCTAACAACTACAATCATTAGATCTGAGAAAAGTCATTTAGTTACATTCATTTGGCTTAGGTAGTTCCCAAAGGTGCTGCACCTAGACTCGTAGCCTGGGTAAACCCTGACGAACTTCCGGCAAATTTGAGATTTGCTCTGCAAGTCAGTCTGGCCAAGAGCCCATTCAAACCCGAAACCCCAAAATCGAGGCACCAATCACAACCGCTGAGGCAGGCTTTACGCGAAGACAATAGCTCAGCAACGGCGAGCAGCTTTTTGTTTACATTCAACATGGCGGCTACCGAAGCGCAGTGTCACCCGGATCGTTGGTCTGATTGGTTGAAGGACTATCCAAATGCACCCAGAGGCATTTGAGCGGCGTCCGTTGGTGACGCCCCTTTGGAAATGAACTGTCAATCAACCTTTCCCAGACCCACTCTCAGTTACAACTGAGAAGGGTCTGGGGTCAACCAGGCTACCTAGGCCGTAAAATGCTAGGGAAAAGCCTGATTTGTCAAGCTTTTTCAAAAAAGCATTGCTCAGGTTTCAGCAAAGCCGTCACGACGCCATGAAGGATATTTTCTGCAGATTTTGGTCATTGCTCATCATCTTTTCATACGCACAGAAAATGCTTGTTTTCAGCCTCTCAGATATTGAGATTTCCTGCTCTTTTCTGTTTTTTTCTTTATCATATTAAACTGAATATCTTCGAGTGTTGGACTGAATAAACAAAGACATTTAAAGACATCACCTTGGACTTTGAAAAACTGGAATAGACATTTTTCGCTATTTTCGGACATTTTAAAGACCTACGATTAATCGAGATAATAATCAGCAGATGAATGGATAGAGAAAATAATCGTTGGTTGCAGCCCTACACACACTTCGTGAGGGTTACGTCATCCCGCAGTTTACAGCAAACCGACCCAACCATTGCCATTTCAGTCACACACCCTACAGTATTAAGACATTTTGAGAGTTGTGACTACAAAGTGCAATTTATAATGAAAATGATTGAAATCTGTGTAATTCCCTTAACAAGACTAGACACTCTTGTTTCCTTGTCAATGATCTCAGAATTCACAAAGTTTATGGACAAGCATCATGTTCAGGACCAAGTGTTTACAAATGTGAAAACCGATGATGGCATTTTAGCACTCACATGTACAGCTGTTCTGTATCATGAATGCAGCACAAGATGAGGAGAGAGTGGGGATGACACAATAAATCAGGACAGTCAAACAATGAACAAATGCTCGAAATAATGTGCAACTGATTTGCCCTTGTGACATGGGAGTGTTTTTGGATGAATATATATTTTTGTAGGCGTAAGGCAGATAATACATGACAGATTGGTTTTGTGCAATGCTGATCATAAGTGTAGTTAAAAAGAAAACTACAACTGTGAGATGTCGGCTGATATTCACTCATGCCAGGTTACTTTACAAACTGGTGAAAGTAAAGAAAGTTTGATGCCACTCTCAAATAGCAGTGCCATCAATCTTCTCATCTATTTCCCAAAAACTATTTCTTTAATAACACTAAATGATCTGTCATTTATTTTCATGAAAGGTAAAGTAAGTCTTTAATCTGTGCAATATTTCAGTGGAACTGTCTACAATGTAAGAATAATGTAAATATTTAAGGTGAACATTCCTTTTTGAGCCCAAACTGTTGTTTAATTTGTACCATGTTTTCAGAGTATATATATCATGTATGTAAAGATTCTGTTATAATCAATGCTTTGGTGTTTTGTTGTTCGTCTTAGGTTTTGGTTTCTATTGTGCTGCTGTGGTTAGTCATTTTTATTCCCTAGACCTATCGTCTGTCTACTTTCTGTAAACGGGTCCCATGTGGACTTGACTGAGTAATCCAAACCATATGTTTTCAGAGATGAGAAGCCTCTTAGTCACTTTTCCTAGTTGGAACTTTTTGAATTTTGTTTCACAGAAGATACATTGTCATCAATACATTTAAAGTCCAACAAGGATAACAGCATCCTCAGGGTTTAATTTTTTTACAGAATTCAGGGGTCAAGCCAGATGATTTTTAGCTACCTCTTCTTTGGCTATCATGCCGTGTTCACATGAAAGAAAGATAGCGTAGAGCTCCAGATTGCTCAAGCCTTCTACACTTCATTACAGTCAGATATGACATTTAACATTTGGCTCAACATAAAATACTTGGTAAGAGATAATAAGTTTATATATAAATACTTGTGTCTTTTTGATGATTTTAACATGTAATAATGCAATGCATTCACATGACTGGGTTTGTATGATATTGTACGAAATTAGGCAACCGCTGGCTGTTCACGTGAGATGTTTAGCGGCCTTTACAGTTAAATTTAGCCGACAAAAGGTAACTGTGAGCCAGCTACAGAGCACCGTGACCTTAATTTTTTATTTTTTCATTTAGATCTTTTTCACAGTAACATGCCAGCTGTAACAACACTATACCACATCTACAAATAGAAGTTGGCAAGAGAAATAAAAGAAAAAAACTTGGGAAGTACTTTCTTAGTCTTACATCTTGAGGTTGTCATTATCCATTAGTTATTGTTCCAATCCAATGTCTTCATTTTGAGTCTTGTAAAGATTCCATTTTTCCCATTTACTGTCGAATTTTGCTTCCTGAAGCCTCAGTTTGTGTGAGTTTCTCCATTACAAATATCTCTTCAACAATAGTTAGCCACTGATATTTCGTTGGTGGTGTTTCCTTGCACCAATGTCTGGTGATAGCTTTCTTGCTCGCTACTAGTACTACTTTGATTAAATACATATCACTCGCAATAATATTCTTTTTTTTGAAATTTACATAGATAGAGCACCAAAATACTTTTAGGGACCTCATATCCTAGTGTTTGCTTTAATATATGGATATAGCTGACAAAAAGTGATGAACAGTTAAAGGTGCTCTAAGCAATGTTGGGTGACGTTACTTGTTGACGTTCAAAGTACTGTCAACAAAACGGAGGCTAGCTCGCCCCTCCCTCCCAAAACACCGCGGCCACACCGCTGTGGAAGCTCCCCGAATGTCAGAGTCTGGTTGTTACCCCTGTCCGTGGCAGTCTCATCCACTCCTATAACGGAGCTAACTGGAGCTAACCGCTAACGGAGCTAATCGTTGCTAACAGAGCCTTCAGTTCTCCGTGCCTGTATCCATTAATTGCATCTATGGACTCGAGCACGAATAAAACCCTTAATTTTATTAAATTGGCTGGACGAGTTTTAAATTCCAACCAAGAGTTGTTTGAATGACAGAAATGTGCTCAGATAAGATCCTAATGAGGTCAACAGGACATGTAGGCTAACAGTAGGGTCCCCAAAACACAGATAAAACACTTCAACAAATGAACAATGATCTAACAAACAAGGTGAACAAGAACTGACTTTAGATAGCCCTAGTCTGATGTGATTCAACAGGAGTTAGGAGGAAATAGTGTTGAGATTAATAATGTCACTTTCTGTGAAGCTTGCAGATTTGTATTCTCAGAAGTTTAATAAATGCTGCTAAGTGCACTAAACTTTATTTTTTTCATTTAAAAGTTTGACAAAGTTTATTTTCTTCTTACCTTTCGTTTATTTAATATATTTTTCATACATTATTTATACAATATACAGTATGTTTTTACATTACATTTTTAATTGAAGTATACAAGTGTAGATTGGTGAAGTGTTCAATAAATGTTTTTGTTGAGAAATTCTGTGTATATTAGTATTACATTTTATCTTTCAAATAGAGGTTTAAAAACAAGCACATATCGGCCAAATATCGGCCAAAATAAATCGGCCATCGGCTGACCCTGATTTCTAAAGATCGGCATCGGCCAAAGAAAACCCATATCGGTCGACCTCTACACAAAAGGCCTGAGGCAGGTTGGCCAGTTCATCCATTACCACAGACCCTTCCAAGATGATCCCTACACTGAATGGGTTGAGCTGGGTATTTTCTCAACCCAGGCAGAGAATTCCCACTGGAGTTTAACTGTACGAGTCCTTGTCAGTTACATCCTAATGTGAAAGAAACGTAGTGACAAGGAGAAAACATAAACATGCCAGTTAGACAATGGTGTTTTGTACACCAAAAAGAGCCTGTGACTGTTTATAATGAAAAGCGTTGTACAATATAAACTGCACTGATAGTATACTAAAGGATGATACCAGTTTAGATAATCAAATGCCATATTTGGATCTGTACAGTATATTGCAACACTTTGTCCCAAATATGGAGTTTACCCACTTTCAGTCACAGTCGTGCTGAAAAGATGTAGAAAACTGCTCCCAGAAACTTTGTTGCTATGCAACAATTTTGTGAATCATATGACTCAGTACATTTCACCTTAATTGCTTTTTGTAAACTTTACTGTCACCGGTTGAAACTAACATTAAGTTAGTTGATTAATTGAGCAACCAGAATCTAACATGTGCACTCAGAACTCTCATTTCAGTTAAAGACCCGAGAATATTTTCACAACTTCCAACTGGTGACAGTAAAGTAAAAAAACAAAGTGGGCAATGTAAAAGGATTCATACAACTTTAGTTATGGTGAGCAATTTTCAAAATCTTTTCAATAGAACTGGGACTGAAAGTGGGTAAGCTATCTTTGTTTGGCAATAGAGACTTAACGGAGGCCCTTAAGGAGACACTGATTGCTGATCAAATCATTCTGAAAATTAGTAGCACTGTTCATTAATGGCTTAAAATGAGACATATGAACATGCACCTGCAACATTTACAAAAAAATGATTAACTTACAGAGCACGTCTTGAAGAAGGCAGAAGAATCATCCGCCAAGATGACAGGCAGTCCCCGAAGACATAGGCACCTGATGTGTGTTGGCTGATAATGGACACAAGAGTAAAACACATCTTGCTAAGGATAATCACATGTATTTATCAAATAAAAACCAGAAATTCCCCACAATGTTTATGTACAAGAGGACAAAATGGGAGGAAAATGGAGAGGACAGAAAAGAAGGGAGGGGATATTTGATGGGAAGAAAAGGATAGAGCAGAGAAGAAACAAAAGACATAAAAAGAAAAGCGATGAACAGAGAGAGGAAAGAGAGGTAGTAGACTAATGTAGCTAGTCAAACCCACCTTTGTCTGACGTAAAGCTCAGCCAAAAGCTCGCTGGGCAGGCCTTTCTTTTTTCCTAAAGGAGGTCCATCAGCCTTGGAGAGAAACGGTCAAGTTCATCAAAGAAATTCTCTTGCAGACTTTTCCCCACCACTCTGGCGAACTCGTAACAAACCTGAAACAAAACATAACAAAAACGAACCTTTGAGAAGAGGCATAGCTGTATAAATCAGTGATTGATAGCTCACTGCGTAGAGCTGCGGACTCGGGTGTTAGCTAAACAGTTGAACTGGTTATGAACTGGTTAAAACGACGGTTTAGGCAATTTAGCTGACATTAGCTAAGCCAGCTAACAGGTGGCTAACGTTGATGTCCGCCGAACTTGTTAAAACGTTTTTGACTAACGTTACTCACAAAAAGCCCCTCCAGTGAGAAAAGTAATTTAGCTAGCTAGCTAACAGATGGCTAAATTAATGTCCATTGACGTCAAATTGATTAACTTCGAATCCTCACAAACAGCCCCACCCCACCCCAACTGAAAAAAACTTTTAAACTGTAGCTAACGTTAGCAGGTGAAAAAAGGGTGCCGACCTAGTTAAAAAATAGCTTTCCACTACTCACCAACATCCCCTTGAATCCACACACAAACACGGAAACATGAAGTTGTCTGACTCCTCAGCAGCTACTTGTTTTATACTTCATGTACTTTATTCATATTTCTAATACACTAAAGTATACTACTTTTTTACCTGGGCGCATATAACCAAACTTGGTTTTTAAGGAGGTTTTTAAGGTTTTATTCACACCAGTTGTCCCCTTGTGCCCGTGCCCCTCGCAGCCCATCCCGGGTGTTGCGTTTTAACCCAAACCTAACCCTAATCCTTACCCATCCACCCTGACCTCCTTCCTCTGAGGACCAGTGCGTGCTTACCAAGGGGGTAAGCTTCTCCTCGGAACCATAGACAGTATATAAGAGTGGACCAACAGATCCCGTTGCTCTGGGCGGAGACCAATGAAGGCCAATAGAAGCACTTTTCTGGTGATGGCTAGGGTTACTGCGCAGCCTCCAACTGAGCTTGAAGACGTAGATGTGACATGAGCAACGTGTCTGAAAGTTGTAAGTCTTCTGGTAGCTGTGCCAAGAGAAATCTCAATCATTCCCAATCTTGCAGAGACGGAGAGCGTAGGTATATGTAAGGAGATAACATAGACACAGGCTAATTATTGATCACTAAAATGCTAGTTAACATTAGTAATTACACTTAAACAGCTAATGTGAGATGAAACTGCCTGCGAGCTTCTCCTGTACTATACGGTAATTCCTCTACTATGCGACAGTAAGTCGCGTGGTTATGACCCAATCGTTAGCCTATTTTTATAAAAACGTCTGCTACGGAGCCATAACGTGAGGTACAAGGTAATGGAGCCTTTTATACATTGTCGTGTTTCTTGAGAAATAAACAATGGACAAAGTCTTTAAACGCTTCAGATGTAAAGTTATTCACTGTCAAAGTGATGTCAAAATGAATGGCAGTCAATGGGATGCTAACGGGAGGTGATGACTTTGTAGCATTAAAATGGCGCCATAGGAGGTTCGCGGTCCGAGGAGAGGCTTACCCCCTTGCTCGGAACGCGTAGCTCCTAGGAACCATTTTGATGCTAACAAGCCATCACCTCCCGTTAGCATTCCATTGACTGCCATTCACACTGGCGCCACTTTGACAGCGAATAACTTTACATCTGAAGCGTTTAAAGACTCTATTTGTCCACTGTTTATTTCTAAAGAAACACAACAATGTATAAAAGGCTCCATTACCTTGTACCTCACGTTATGGCTCCGTAGCAGACGTTTTTTGTAAAAATAGGCTAACGATTGTGTCAAGAGCCCCAAAGTGCCATGAAGAGCCGCAAAGCGCAGTGAAGAGCCGCAAAGCGCAGTGAAGCGGAGCTATTTTTATTTCAGCGTCCATGTTATCCTATCTGTCTGTTCATACAAGCTGTGTTCAGGCACGAAGCGACGAAGCCCTGACGCGATCGTTTCGGCGTCTCCTCTATTTCTTCCACGAGCCGCGAGCAAATGTGTCAAGCCAGGCAGGTAATCAAATACAGGAAGGCCACAGTGCAGCCGGATACTTTACAAAATAAACCAATTCCAAAATAAAACATCCAGGTTTATGGTGATTTTGACTTCTTAGCTGTGTCTACAGCGAGTCATGTGATCAGGCACACGGAGATAGAGCGACCAATGGACAGACAGACAGAGTGACACACACACACAGAGAGAGAGACAGAGAGAGACCGAGAGAGCAGAGAGGTGAAGGATTGCTTTGTGACCATCCGGTATGAATGGCCAGACGCGCGATCAGGCACAAATCTACACTTCACAGTTGTTCGCGGCACTTCAGCATGCGGTGTGTTTTCACTGTTATCCAGCAGCAGTCATTGTGGTGCGTAGGCTACAGTAATAAATATGTGCAATACATACAAATTAAAGTGCTTTACTTTTCGTAGCTATATCTACGAATGGTTCATGAGAACAGCCTGAATAATACAACTGTATAGGCCTACATTATATTTTCTCACGCAGCAGCCTACTCAGTAATGTTTGTACTCTGTATATTTTTTGAGAGTCTCTTGCGAGTTAAAGTCATTACTTTTTAATGAAGAATGACAGTACCATTTTGTGTTCACCAGAAGTGAACACATTGTTCTGAGGAATTGGTCTAGTCATCATACAGTCTGAACTACATGGACATCTGTTTTTCATTTCTGGCTCTGCCCAATGGGCTTTTCGCTATTTCACAACATCAGAGTCAAATGTAAATTGTTAAAAGGTGTTTGAACATTTGGAGGTACTTTTGCATATGGTCATAAAGTAATGTTGTACAAAGTGTGTTTTTCATGGGAAATGAAGGGATTTGAGGACAGAGCGAGAGATGAGTGCTGGGTGGTGGTGTAGCCAACAGATGGAATGATAAACACGTGACCCAAAACGGAAACAATCAGGCCCTATTACAGACCCCACGTCAGAGTCAGGGCGAGTCATGTAGCTTTGGATGACACTCACCAAAACACACGTTCACAGCGAGACACACGTCGACGTCGTGATGTCAGCCACTGGAGCATTACAGGATTTCGAAGCACTTTGAACCGTCTGTACATTGGGCAGCGATTAGTTTGTTTACTTGTTAAGAGGTGTGCTCCTAAATTAATCACGTAGGCCAAATCCTTCACAAACTCCAGCATAACAACAAGAAGAGATGTTAAAATTATTATATTACTATTGACAGATTGAGCCGTGTCACAACAAGAGAGAGGAAAAAGCACAGAGCACTCTCCACCAGTCCTTATCATCAGAGCAAATACCAAAGATTTCCCTTTTCATCATATTTCTTGACGGTTTGCCATTCAGTGACAAAGGCCAGATTCATACTTCTTCCACCATTCTGTAAATATTCAATTAGTGAGCTTTATATAGCTGAGACCTTCTGTTGTCACAGTAAGGCTGAGGTTCTTGGCCTCTGGTCTGTAACCATTTTTAGACGACTTCTGCTTGGATCTTAAATGAGAGGTCAGTCAGTGACTTGTTTTCCTTCTGAAACATCTCATTGCACTTGCCGTTAGTGGGCTGTTGCCAAACACTTTTACTGAAGCGCTGAACAGCAAACATTAGTAATATAACAAGTTTCTAGAACTGCAATTGTAGTTACGACACACACTGTTTGGCTGCATATAGATGGGAAATGTTACTAAATTAGTGACAGTAATGACTGTATTAGAATTGGTTGCAAAATCATCCTAAAGGAAATCAGCTTTCTTGCTGAGAATTAGATGGAAAGATTGACACCACACTCTTATCTGTTTGTTAAGTACAGTAGAATGAAGCTACAGCTAGGAGACAGTTAGCTTAGTGTAGCATAAAGGCTAGGAACAGGAGGAAAAAGCTAGCTTGGCTCTGTCCAATGGTAAAAAGTCATAGTGATGACAAGACTCTAGGAAGGTGATGGTAGATGGATCTTGTTCCCCCTGTTTCCAGTCTTTATGCTAAGCTAAACTGGCTTCTGGCTGTAGTTTCATATTGTAGTGCTCGCAGCTCCGCCGCACAGCTTGCTGCTAGCTGAATAAAGTGGACATGGTGGCTGAAGTTTAATTGGACAACCAGGTATTGTAAGACTAGCATACAGGCTAATGGGGTTCAACAGGGTTGAAAAAGTGCCCAAACAACAAATAGGCTGGTTGCTGAAACTAGATAGCAATAACTGGCGGTAACGCTGGCTAACGTGTGTCTTCTCAGGCTTTTCTTTCTCACCGGTCCTTCTTTCCCATGTTAGTCATTCAGGGTCGCTACATTATTTAGCATTCAGACATGAGAGTGGTATCAATCTTCTTATCTATCTCTTGGGGGAAAAAAAACGAATAAGCATAGGCCTACTTCCCAAAATGTCAAACTGTATTTTTAACCAATTTGTCAAGTAGCATTGCATTTACCACTATACAATACTCAACTGCCTGCCACAGTCCAATCTTTACATTACTATCCATGTCCTGGTTATGCCTGTCTGTATCTTAGTGTTTGATTTTCATTCTTGACCTCAATTCTGCTGCTGTAGCTGTGGAATTTAGCCAAATAGAGCACAGACATTTCACCTTACAACATTAGTGTGACACATTCTTAACAACAAAGATACAAAACAAAGTTTGACACATTTCATTACTCTGATCTGTGTACTTTATTTATCACCAATATGCGTTGGTACTTGAAAGGAACAACACAATGCTCTTGCGATTTAGTTTAACATTCATAGAGAAATTAGTGAGAACAGACACAGATACTGGAGTCCAGATCTTTGTTTTTTTGTTCACATTTTCTCTTCACGAACAGGTTTTCCATCACAGCTGTCTGCATCTGCTAGCTGTCAGTGTGAGCAGTGGGCCATCCATTTTGTTCATTAGCCGACCTTCCACTCAGTTTCCCATGGTTCTTTGTTTGTGTGTCATGTATGAACCATGACCTGTGAGCTGATATTGTTGGACTAAATGATCTGAATGTCAGCATATCATTGGTCTAGCAGCTTTTTCCTAAAATAATGGAAAGGAAAGTTGACAGACTAAGATGCTTTGATTGATAATTGTAATGTGGAAAAAAGATCATGTACAATAAACTGTGAACATCAGTATGGCATTTTAGCGCCAAATATTCACTTCCATCTTGATACGAGATAATACTAACAACATTTTGATAGTAACCTTTCTGAAACAGTAAGGATCAGCGATTAATTCATTGTTAAGTAATTTTTTGTCTCATTTTAAAAATGTTTTAGAAATTGTTACCATTTATCATCCCAAAAGAATTAATTTTATGCTGCAAATGCATTGTCATGGATACAAAACCTGCTCTACACCAAGTAACTTACAAATGTACATATATAGTTATCTACTCTGTTGTAAAAATTAATAAATTAGAACAATAAATAGTCTTTTATTTGACACAAGCAGCAGAGGTATTAAAAGGCTTTTAAACAAAGAAACTGTATTTATGTAACCGTGTTTCCTTTGGGTCGTATCCATAAAGGGAATGTCCACTCTTGAGTTTGGCCATCAGATAATAACTGTCCAAAACGGCCATTTTTACTACAAAAGTTATGGACTCAACTGAGGAGATATGTTGGGGCACATGGTGCTAGGTCAGGGAGTTGAGCCGGTTAAGATTGTTTGTTGCCTAGGAATGTGGACAACCCCTGCCCCCTTTTCCTGTCCCACTCCCCCATCCCACCTCCTCAAAAGTTGCCCAGAATGCCGTCCAGTTCTCCAAGCCAATCACGAGTGGTGATATACATGTTTCTAAACCCCCCACAACTTGCTATCACTGTTGCTTGGGGGAGTGGAAAAGAGGCATGTGAAGTGGGTAACAGGATTGGGATAGATAACCCTTCTACTAGGAGAACAGCGCTACAGTACGTATCAGGAGGCTGCAGGAGGCAGGAGGTGGGCCTGGAGAGTTCATGTCTTGTCAGGTTGCCTCACCGGGGTCATTTCACTGCGCCAGGACACATGAAGTGCTGATTAGTGTTTGCAACGAGTGGGGAGGCCAGAGATAAGTGGAGAGGAAGACAGATGTCAGAGGGAAGGAAAGGGGGGGGGCAACTGGTTCCCACTGGTTCCCACCAGGCCGCATACAGTGTAGGATGTGCTTGGTTCAGTCCTTTCAATTTCTGTGGGTATAAGGGCACACCTTGACATCACTATTGACGACAGATTGACTGTAGATCTGCAGCACACTGGCTTTCCACTGTCCGAATAATGGGAACTGATATTCATGCCTTTAGATGAAATACTTGTTGTTTCTGTTTTGCTGTTTAAAACATATATATGTCCACAATAATTCATTTGGCGCACACATAGTTTCATGAATAGTGAATGTGCACTTCCAATCTCAGTAAACCCTTCCAGAGATTCCAACAATTGTCCCTTTGTTGAAGACAGTCCTGGCTAACCTCCTTTCTCAGCTGTTAGTTACTGTTACTGTTAGTGCTGTGTCTTACCTCTTATTGTAAGTGAAGACTTTATGAACAGTTAAACTCCTTCAAAGCATAGACTATCTGCAACCACACTCAGCTACCACCATGCCTTCAAACTTGTACTTGTAGGTGACCACGCCTGTGTCATCCAAGTACAGCAGGGAGATGGGGTCCAGCTTTGTGGGCACACAACAAGCTTGTGATGCCTTCTGAGGACTGTTGATGTTGATCAATGTCTGGACAATGGCATGCTTGGTGGGTGTGACATGCTTCGTCAGTGGGAAAGAACAAATGCCAGTGCATTCAAAGGCATCGTAACCAGTGGGTGCCAGGATCCAACTGTCCCATCCAATGTCCTTGAACTCTACAAACAGAGATTGTTTCTTGCAGTGGTTTCCCTTGGCATTGCGACGAATGCGGGATGCTGTGTCATAGATCAGATTGGAGCGCATTTGGATGAGGTCCTCTTCATCCGGCTCTGCTTCTTCATCTCCCTCCTCCCTGTCCCTCCCCAGCTCCCCCCACAGACCATTCAGGCCCATCCCTAAGTCGTCCTGGAGAATCATGTTAGAGGTTTCGTGGTCAATCATCTCGTTCAGCTCGCGCTTGTCATTACGGTGATCGCTACTTTGGTCATCGGAGAAAACAATCAGCAGGGGTTTGTGTTTTTCCTCAGGGCTGGTGTCAATCTTCATGTCCCCTTCAGGAGGATTCTTGTCTTTGTTTTCCTCTGTGATACCTTGAACTTTATCTTCATTAGCAATGCTGGCAATGTGCACTTCCAACCGGTGCGTGGTCCCATGGTCAGATTTGCGCCAGCGTTGAACAGCAGCAGTGAGGTCAAAGGCTTGCCAGCCGTTATCAGTGCCGTAGACCTGGCGGGAAGCCAACTCCACCAGCTCTAACTGCTCTCCTCCCCCTCTGAATCCATCGCCTCTCACAGGGTTCTCAGCAGTCATGTTCTCATCTCTGACACGCGATTCTACCTCGTAGATAGTGACCTTGCGGTCAACACCAGCGTAGAGGTGACGGTCAGTCTGGACAAGGGTGTAGAGGCGAAGCTCGGCCGCTGTGATGCATTCATGATGGGGGACTGACACATTAAAGAGGAGCGGGTGACGCCTCACTCCTCCAACACCAACAATACTGGGAGATGAATCTGGAGAAGAGAAATAGATGGTCAACGTTTAACTATTTGTTAGTTGAAATATTTTGTATAGTCCTTTTAATGAGGTTTTAAGCTGACTTCTATAACATATCCTAACCCTAACACTAACATTTTAACCCAAACCTAACCTAACTCTATTGAAACCAAACCAAACCTAACCCAGGCAGCACCTTGGGGACCGTTACCTTGATTTTTTAATTTTTAAATAGTTTTACTTCTAGTCATTATCTTTATTGTGACTATTATTGCCATTGTTCATCATACCCCCAACCGGCACCGTCAGACACCGCCTACCAAGAGCCTGGGTCTGTCCCAGGTTTCTTCTTAAAAGGGAGTTTTTCCTCGCCACTGTCGCACTTACGCATTCATGCATGCTCTTGGGGGAATCACTGGAATTGTTGGGTCCTTGTAAATTATAGAGTGTGGTTTAGGCCTACTCTATCTGTAAAGTGTCCTGAGATAATTCCTGTTATGATTTGACACTATAAATAAAATTGAATTGAAATTGAAATTGAATTTTAACCCAAATCTAACCCTATTGAAGATTTTGTCCTCAATGTCATCCTTATTTGGAAAACTATTATCTTAATTTCATTGCAAGCTGTTCCAAGCTGTATTGCAAGGATGTTTCTTTAAAGTGGTGGCTCTGACGCACTTCCTATTGCATTACTGTCTGTGGTCTCTGTTGACGCTTTTAAAAAGCAGCTCTATTTAAACTGGCTATTGTCTTATGTTTGTGTTTAAGTTTTTTTTTTAATTTTTATTGGCACTGTTATTGTATTTCTTTTTTTACTGTTATTGGGTCTTGTTTTTTAATGAAGAACTTTTTCACTTTGTCTGTAAAACCCTAGCCCTAAATAAACTTATTGAACTAATTTTCATATGAAAATTACCTTGCACAGAGAAGTAAAAAGGAACAGGGTCATGACTAAGGCGTGGATTTAAACAACTACATTTGGTTCGTACATGCTTCAAGCTACAGTCTACTTAAATCTGTACATGTTTACAAGAAAACGTTTGTTCTCAGTGTCTTGACTAATATTCTTTGGCCTGGAAAATACAAATAATGTTTAAATGACAAATGTATAAAAATATTCAATAACATGGCAGCAGAAGAAATAACCGGCAATTCACTTTTTTAGTCAATGCATATGATCAACAGGGGCATCATCATATGGAGCAGAAGATCTCTACCTTCATTTTTGAAGCTGCGGATGATGTTGGCGGTGGGCATTGCCGTGTGGTCATTAGCAAAACGGTTGTAGAGCTCCATCATGTACTCAGGTGGCTCTTCTCGTGTGCCTCCAGGAGGCATTGGAGGAGAACTCAAACCAGACAGGTTGAAAGTCCGCAGAAACTGTTCCTTCAGGCTCTCCAGCAGGCTCTGCATGTTCATGTTGTTGTCCTGCTCCAGCAGTGACGGATCCACTACCCCTCCATGCCCGTCTCCCAGCCCCGGAGCGGGGCGATACCTCTGATGGGTGTTGGAGATTGGGCTGCTGTGTCCACAGAGCCCGTGGAGCAGCAGGATAGGAAACAGCAAGAGCAAAGTCTTGGAGCTGCAGATGGTTCCCAGTTTAGAGACCCAAATGCTCGCCATGGGAAAAACAATCTGCAGCTTTCTATTGTATGCCCTCTAGGGTTGTCTACAGTATGGATGGGCTGATGCAACAGTAAGACAAAATGACTGTGATCTCTGAACGCCTTAATCCAAAGGTTATTTGAAATTGTGGTCAGTTCATCTGTTGGCAAAGAAAGTTGTGGCAGGATCCCTGGCAGGAGACAGAAGAGTTGTTGACCCTTGCTCTGACCAGTGTGAGCCTTTCTTCAGGAGTGTATGTCCCTGCTGCTCTATTCCAGATCTCACAGCATTTATTCTCATGCACACCTTTTGATGTCCTGTGCAACTGGGCTGCATTTCCGGTGACAGGGTGGCCGAAGCTCGTCTTTGTCCATCCGAGTCATCTCTGTTGTGTTGTGTCCTCTCCTCTGTCAGTCTCTCTCTCTGCTCTCTTCTTTCCAGCTCTTTCTGTCCCTTATCTATGATATGGTGGGCTCTGCATTGCTCAGTGCTTATGGTCTCTTTGCTGGTGTGTGTGTGTGTGTGTGTGTGTGTGTGTGTGTGTGTGTGTGTGTGTGTGTGTGTGTGTGTGTGTGTGCGCACGCGCACGTGTGATGCACATGAGCGTGTTATCTCACAACTTCCTTAATGAGGATTTTGTAAACACTGTCCTGTAGCCTCTTCCTTGTGGAAGCGCTATTTTGTCTGGGTGGGTGCTCCAGGCTTGATATTCTTCATTTGTTTATTTGCTTTGTAAATGGTGGAGGTCTTCGAGCTGCATCTAGGCTCCATTGACCGTTTCTTTTTTTTTTTTGACAAACTACACCACGGCTCTGTTGATGTCGTTGAATGTAACAGGATATATCTATTAGACAACACTTGTCCAAATGAAATTGAAACGCAATGAGGTGTGAGGCCTTAATGATCAAGGATGAAAGATACTGAGTCTGGAGGACATTTCTAGTAGCTCATGAGAACAACAGAGTTGTACAAAATAATCAGTCATGTTCATTCAACAAAGTAACAATCACATAACATAACAACCCCCACCCCCCTGTTGTTCTGTGTGTATTTCCTCTTCTGGTAAGTTGACACTGTGTCTGAAATGGGTTATCTGGGCACCATAGGCACAAGAGGATGTTTTCTGATGAGATTAGTAATGACTCACACTGGCTCCTCAACAGATTTGAAGAACTATTCTGTTCTGTTCACCTGAACCCCAATCCCACTACGCAACTGTCCTTCATTCCTGAGCTTCTTTGTGTGACCTGCAGATACACTCGTGATTGCAGCGCGTCTCAGTGATGGGAAGGAATGAGCTTTTTCCTGCCTCTGCCACTCATCTGCAAGGCTGACAGTTGACAGACGTGCTGTTATCTGTCACTCTGTTAAACTGCTGCCGCAACGGACTATCACATCTTCCTGATGGCCGTAAGAGGGCTAGATAATGGCAATGGCCTTTTGCACGCACACACACACACACACACACACACACACACACACACACACACACACACACACACACACACACACACACACACACACACACACACACACACATTCACAGTCATTCCCATCCATATGGTCTGTATTATGGACTTAAGGGTATAACAAATGTGGATTTATCGACCCTAGTTGCTTTGAACTTTCCAATATTTTGTGGTAATATCAAATAGGAATGAATTTTATGATTTTCAGCTGTGTTTCCCTCACAATGGTATGTTTTTGAAGAAGAAAAATGACCACAAAATATAATGTAAAATCCATTCAGGTTAAGAGGGTTTTTAGGTAACCAATGTACTACTGATCAGTCAAAACAGGGTATATTTAAAGTAGTACTAAGTGTTTGCAGTGGTACAATTCTGACATATTACCAGAATGTGTCTGCTGACACAGAGCAATGTTAGCGGTCCTTTGGAGTCGTGTTTCTGGCTGCCCAACATATTAACATCCAATTTTCACTCTCTGTTTAGCTCTGACTTTGTCACAAACTCCTGAGGGATACATTTATTTTATCAGTCTGATGTTTGTTGGGTAGGTATCGTACAGTTTTTTTGCTGAAAAGAGCTGCCTGCTGCATTGATAAGTGCAGCTTTAATGAAACAAACTGCATTCTCTGAGGTAAATCAAAGTACTATCTGATTGTTTGCCAGGTTAGCAGCATGGCTCTCAGGATGGCAATGTTATTCAGTCAGCCCGTTGGAACAGACTGAAACATATCAACAAATATCACATGGATTGCCATGAAAGATTGATATTAATGATCATTTTCGACAATTTCACCATGTCCAATACAAATGCCGGAAAACTGCTGTTTTCCATCAGCCATTAGCTGCACTTTGTGTTTAGTGCTACTTAGCAAGTGCAATACTAAGACACTTAACATTATACTTATTAAATATACGCATGTTATTGTGGTCAGTATGCATGCTGACGTTAACATTTAGCTTAAATCACTGCTGTGCCTAAGCACAGCCTCACAGAGCCACATGGCTGTGGATTTTAGTTAATAAGGGCCTGATGTATGAGTTTAAATCTGTCAGCAGTTGCTACCATCGTACACAATGTCCACTGCTTTCAGGCCTGTATCTTTTCATTCAGAGAGACGAAGTCCCTCCCCTTCCGACGGACCACCATGAGACCTTAATTCTTAAAGGTTCCAAGGCATGAAATGTTCACTTTATCAGGTTTTTTAACATTACCCCCAGCCTGCCTATGGTTCCCCAGTGGCTAGAAATGGCGGTAGGTGTATACCGAGCCCTGGGTATCCTGCTCTGCCTTTGAGAAAATGAAAGCTCAGATGGACCACTAAGGTCTATATAAAAGAGACTTCAGATACAGTATTAGAGGACCACTAAGGTCTATATAAAAGAGACTTCAGATACAGTATTAGGGGACCACTAAGGTCTATATAAAAGAGACTTCAGATACAGTATTAGGGGACCACTAAGGTCTATATAAAAGAGACTTCAGATACAGTATTAGAGGACCACTAAGGTCTATATAAAAGAGACTTCAGATACAGTATTAGGGAACCACTAAGGTCTATATAAAAGCATCCAAAGAGCATCATGTCATTTGACCTTTAAAAAATATGTATGGTAGCCTAGTGAATGGGGAATGACAAATCATTTTTTGATCCTATTTGAAATGAGCCATGAAATACACATATAATGTGCGTCAATTCATAAGATAATTTTGCAAGTCAAGAAAGTCTCAGTTTGTCATAAAACTGTTGAAGTATAGGACTATGAAGTGTGAAAATATGTAATTATAGTAGAATGCTCAAAGTCACATGGGTCATGTGTTCTATGGTGTCTGAAGGTTTCGTACTGGGATGTAAAGTTACTCACACTTTTAACGGATCTTGCTCGTTCTTCCTCTTCTCGGCTGATAAAACTTTGCTGGATAAAACACATCAGGTAAGATAACATTAAATGTGTTGTGGATCATAGCTAAGCTAGCTAGCAAGCAAGCCGCGCAACAAGCAAGGTGACGTAAATTGTAGGAGACGAGATGTGTAGTTCACTGAGCGGTTTGACACAAAAGTAAGTGGTACTACAACAAACCTACGACAAACTGAGACTTTCTTCTTTTGAACCGACGAACATCATATGTGTAATTCATGGCTTAATTCAAACAAGAATCCAAAAAGAATTAGTCCCTCCCCGTTCACTACCACAGATCTTTTTTTTTTCCCGAAATAAGGTCCCATTAGGCTTATTGTTTATCTCAGCTTTTTGCTTCAATATGTAATCAGTTCATTTGTATCTGAAAGGCTGATGTACAAATACTAAAGACACACAGATGTGTTGATATAGTACATTTGTGGTGCAAGCGTTGTCGTTATGCATCAACAAAATACACTTACATGTGTGCTGTTTTATTATTTTACCACTGAAATGAAACATGGAATAATGGACTATTCACTCTGCAAATGGCACAAATAGTATTTGTACTGTCCACCATTAACATTAATTCAGTCCAGATGAACAAAGGGTTCCATCTAAGCTCAAGTTGTCCGGCCTTGGACACACCAGATCAAGGCAGTTCATATACAGTGACATGACTCCTGTAGTAGGGAGGAACCAACTTGTGTTGTGTAAAGTCTCTAATGTAAATAGAAATATTAAAGCCCATTTAGATCTCTACTTAACAGACTTTCCTCACAGGCACAAACAAATGCGCCAATAATTTATCTTGAGAAGCAAACAGAGCTCAGATGGAAACCATCCCACTGGAGGACAATAGTATTTTCCATAACCAGTTCATGTGAAATTAGCTCTGTTGAGGTTAACGCTAGTCATAAATCCATAGACCAGTGATTCTGAGAATGACTGTTAGGTGGGAGCGTGTGGCTTTTTGGTGAGGAACTGCTGAATGTCTCTTTGCAGCTGGTCGTTGCGTCTCTGGGCCTCGTCGCGGCTGCGCTCTGCATTCCTCAGGCAGATCTCCAGAGCAGCCACACGGTGGCGATCTGCCTCCAGAGCCGACTGCAGCTCCGCCACGGCAGCCTTCAGCTCCTTGTTCTCCTGCCGCAGACTGCAAGAGACAGTGAGAGACACGGAGGGTTCAGACATACAGTAAAAGAAAATATGTCTGTCACTGTGTAATATTGAGTTCTAACATTACCTTTTCTTTCTGCCAGTGGAGCAAGATTACGACACCTGTTTTCAATGTAAATCTACTTGTGTTGAGAGTTTCCTAAAAGTCAGTGTCATCTGGATTTTGGTCTAGTGATCTGCTTTATTCTGTCAAGATATGACTCTCATTCCTACAATATTCCCAAAGCAAGAAATACTGTATTTGGAACAATCATGTTAATAATAATAATAATAATAATAAAATGCATTTTATTTATATAGCGCTTTTTTTAACCCTCAAAGACACTTTACAAAGTTTTTTGTAGTTTTTTAGGAAAAGGAAATACACATACTACAAGAATTCACTCTCTACAATCCACACATGAATTGACATTAACATTGATCATGTTTAATGTTTGATAAAAAAAATAAAATAAAAATAAAGGCTGGTCATTTTTGGACCCCAGGAAGACTAGCTGGTCGTCTAAATGTCAGCTAATGGGGATCCTTATAATAAATACAAATAAATACAAAATATGAAACTAATCAAAACACATATTTTGCCCTGCTACGTCCTGCTCCGCGCCCTGCTATGCCCTGTAATGCCCTGCTACACCCTGTAACGCCCTGCAGTGCCCTCCTACGCCATGAACTACTATTTCTAGTCATAGTTCCATTATCTCGATTGTGACTATAATCGCCACTGTTCATCACACCCCCAACCGGCACCGTCAGACACCGCCTACCAAGAGCCTGGGTCTGTCCGAGGTTTCTCCCTAAAAGGGAGTTTTACTCACCATCCAAGGTTTTCTCCCTACACTCCCTCAGGAAAAGAATCTTGAATATAATTTTTGTTTTGTTAAGTTTCGCTCCAATCTGGGTGTTTGAGTTGAAGGACTGCATGCTCCTCCTTGGGTTGCAATTAAAAACACCCTCAAAAACGTTTAAGATACACCATATACCTCAGGGTTGGCAAGATAAAATAGTTCCTAAAAAGATTACGTCATATTTTCACCTGACAATATTGTTAAAACATTACTTTTGTGGTAAATAACTTCATACCACATGTAATGGTCGGTGAGGGTCCCTCTGGTAGGGCTGCTCCATTATGGAAAAATCATTATCGCGATGATTTTGGTCAATATTGAAATTATTTAACACGATGACTCATTGTCTTTTGGAAAGATGTTGCAATTATTGAACTAAAAAAACTGTGAAACAGTTAAACAAATCAACAGTGAAAACACCTTGAACTGTGAAATTTCAATTAATACTTTTCCCATTTGAACATTTTTTTTTTTTCAGAACACCAGACAAAATAAGAGTTAACTTGCAAAACGTGATGTGCAAAATAATCGTTTTTAAAAAAAAATTTGGAAACAAATTAAAGTTACGAATGACTTCCAGGATACATCTTTTGGATATATATACTGTTATGTGACCCATATAATATAATAACACAAATAAAACAGCCTATGAAGTAAACAACGCCTCTTGTTTTTCTAACTGTATATCCCCTTGTCATTTTTGTGGCTATGAATATGTATAGGGTCAAGTGCCAACAACTAACAATTGAAATAGTAATAAAAAATATAGTCCGAACAATAATCTCTTATATAAAAATAATTTGGCATATCTAAACATAATCAACAATTACCAGTCACACGCCTTAGGACCTTAGCCAATGTTAGCAATTAATTGCGGTTAAACAAAGAAACCGCGATTATGTAAAAAAAAAAAAATATGGACAATTATACAATTATGTAATAATTGTTACAGGCCTACTCCTCAGCTGAACTCACCTGTCTACCAGCTGCTGGGTGTCTTTCTCCGGCTCAGACCTGCTGTCCACCTGCGGAACCGAAGCGCTCGCTGCCAGCTTCCCTACACTCGTCTGCTGAGACAGCACCTGAGCAGGCTGGGAGTCGCTGTCAGGTTTTTGGGAGCCAGCGGTAGATGGACTTGTGTTGTCACTTCCTCTTCGGGCTGTTAACCTATCCTCTCCCTCCTTGTTACTGATCTGAGCCCCCCCGAACAATGAACCTGAACTCCGGAGGTCCAGGATCTTAAAAATGTCCTCTGACAGTGTTCCGCTCTTCTCCTCCATGCTCTCCTGGATGTTACTCCAGCGGTTGAGGGCCTCCGCCTTAGCTGCCATCCCGGTGAGGGGGCAGTTGAAGGTGGGCAGGGTCTGAGTGCGTTTGCGGGGGCTTGTCCAGTCTGTGGTAGGTGAGCGAGGCTCCTGAGGCAGGTTTTGGGGGCTGCAGTTTCCTCTGCCTGGACCTGGACTGTCATTGTCCTCCTCCTCTTCCGGAGACTCAGACAGAGATGCATCACCCATCTGAGACAAACGCACAACTGACGATTAATTACAGATGTAAATATACTACATATAAATACTATACTATGTGCAGTTGTTATTTTAAATCAGAGGGAAGAAATGGAGGCAGAAATAAACTTCAGTTGAGGAACAACCATGAACTGAACCACAGCAGATTGGAAAATATCAATAGCACAGAAAGTGTATAAGGTCATCATTCCAGCTAACCGCACTCTGAAAATTCATAGCGCACCACCAATATATTCCTGTAGATAGTTAAATATAATGTGTTCAAATTAAATACAATATATGTTACTAAATATTATACTAAAAATTTCCTGGAAGACATTTTGACTCATCAGGGTTTCCCCTAGAAAAGTTGTTAGGGCCACTGACAAGTGTCTTTTTTTTTTTGACGAGGGCCCGCCTGGGGCCAGTCACAGACTAATGGCAGCATTAATGTAGAGCCAAATTCTCTTTGTGACAACAGAGTCATGGACGTAATCGCGAATTTGAGAATTTAAAAAGGTATTGACAGATTCCATAGGGCTCTACGCTACATTAAGTCAGTGCTAAAAGCTAATGTTTAATTACATACGTCAAACATTAAAAGATGAATTATAAAATGTGGAACATTGAATCCTTAGGATTAACTGTATCTGTGGATGGCTACCTTGGTGGCTACCTGTAGGCCAGTAAACCTATCATCAGTGGGTATTTATATGCTATATGCTAATAATTTGTTGGATACATGTTAAGACATTTTAATTTATTGAAAAAAAACTTTCAAAAATTAACAATAATTTGGAGGCCCCCCTGCAGTGACTCTGAGGACCCCCTATGGGCCCCGGACCTCCTGTTGAAGATCTCTGCACTAGGGGAAACCTTGCTTATTAATATTAAATTAATGATGGCAGAATTCCATTTATCTGCTTTTATTTCAGGGCCCTGGCACTGTGCACTGTCACTCTCACTGGGGCCCTTTAATAGAAGGGAGCCATTGTTAGTGTTATTACTAGTAACACTTGTGCTTTTATGACAAGTCAAAACGATGCTGCTGTGAAAAAGGCCTATGAAGCTTTAATACCATTATCCATCCATCATCCACTTGAAACCATTTTAAGTGTTCGTGAGCTAGTGCTCAGAAAAAAAATATCAATTCATAAATCAGTGAGAGAATTGTGGGAACCAAAACATTAGGATTTAATGTTGGCATATTCACACAAATTAGCATTTTATGTAGCACACAGTCACCCTGGCACTGTTAGTATTTGTACCAATGCCAGCAGGTACTTGTATACAGTTGACTGTATATAGAGTTGTAAATAGGCTCTCTGTTTGAAACCTCTGCTAGTGGTTTAATCTTGGAAGGTCAGCTAACATGTGTCTGTTTTTTCAATGGGCATCATTCAAGCATTAAAAGATAACTTTGACATTTTGAGAAATAAGCTTTATTTGCTTTATTGCCGAAAGTTAGATGAGAAGAAGGATTCCATTTTCATATTTGTACATTAATTTAATGAGTTAATTTACAGATAGTTAGCTTAGCAGAGAGACTGGGAATGGGGGAAACAGCTAGCCTAGCTCTGCAAACCTGTACGCACTGAATGACTGTGATATGAATGATGTAAACTATGAGTGAGTGAGTGATAGATTCCTGAAGTGGAGAGTGTTTTTATGATGATATTCTGTATATATTTTATGAACTTTTGTAAGTATAACATCAACCTGTCCAGGGACTGCAGGTGGAAATTAGCATTTTTTGCTATAACCTATCACATGACATCTCTTCTTTTTTAGACTAAGTAAGTGATGAAGTACAACCAGCAGAACACTAATTATGTGTAAGGTAAGTTTAGAGACACAACTCTATTTAATTATTAAAATATTATATGTTTTTGGCAAAAAATATTTCCAAAAATTATGAATATGCTTATTTTTTAAAGTGCTGTAGTACAACTAGCAGGAGACAAGTTATAATTGAGGTACGCTTGGAGACACTACATTACTTAATCATTTAATTAATAAATATGTTTGTTGTATCTCTTTTCGGTGTTTGTAGACGGTCCCTAAGCACTCGTCTTACTGCCGTCTCACCAGCGGCTGCTCATAGAGACCAATGTTATTTCTCCAGGTTGGAGGACGGCTCGTTTAGATGAAAATGAGTTTGTAGCTCGTTGTTTACCTCACTACGGTAGGAAAGATGCGTCGTTTGTGATTTAATAACATTTCGCTTTAGAGTGATTGATCCCAGAAGTTCAAATCTGTGAATATCTTTCTAACTTTACCGAAGTGTCAGTCACGGTGAAAACCGGGGACATTTCCGGGGACAGCTCAAGCTGCTGACAGGTCACCTAAAGTGGGGACTGTCCCCAGAAACCGGGGACTGTCCCCGGAAACCGGGGACGTCTGGTCACCTTAGCTTTTGTGCTGGACTACACCTTGGTCAAAAGCACAAACTAGATATAATGTGCTAATGATTGAGCTCTAGAGCCAGGCTAGCTGTTTCCCCCATTTCCATTCTTCATGCTAAGCTTACCGTTTGTTGGCCCCAGCTAGACTACATATTTGCCGTACAGAGAGTGGTAGCGATAAGCAAGGTAGTGAAGGAGCTAATTTCAGTTTTGCCACAGCTGTCTTCAAGCCACTTAACAATTGTTGACGCTTTTGAAAACTTGGCAACTTTATCACCGAATGTAAGAATCGTTTCTGACTGTGGGGGTATTTTATCCATAGATTTTGTCAACAAATTGCCCCATCTGATGGAATTAGCCTTGTTAGCCAAATAGCTAACTTTTACATATCATTATGGATGTTCAGGTATGTGTTCTTTTTCCCGTTGGCTATGGCCTTGTCCTGTTTTTTAGGATATGTTCTAGTGTTTAACCTGTTCAAATCCACCTCTTTTGCTTGATTTTCGTCTATTTCTCGTTCCCAAATGGAAAAGCTTATAACAGAAGAACTGCAAGGCCAAAATGCATGTATGAGGCTTCATTTGAAACCTACATTCTTCTACTTTATGGATATGTGCTTGATTAGCATGTGATTAAAACACAACATACACTACAGCAGTTCAAACATGGTTCAAAATAGTTATTTTGGTCCCGTCTAAAAAAACGCAATTTTTGAAAAAAAACAACTAAAACATACTTTGTGCCACACTATGCAGAACACATACCTTCTACACCTTGTCAAGAAGACCTCTATAAAGTTTCAGATCTCTAGTCCTAACCTAATGGGAGCTAGGGAGTTTTCAGTATTTGGTATAATATGCGTCACTGGTGTGCCAAAACCTCTCCAAAACTTCTCCAAGTGACCAAATGTTGCTAAATGTTTTTACTCACTTCTATGCTGTTAGACAAAACATACTAAAGACTTAAAATTACTTACCAAATCGTTTTAAATTCATTCAAACACTGTTGAACATATTTTTTTCTCATAAATCAGATGTACGTGCGTGCTGGCTCTGGGAGGCGGGGCTTAGGTATGTTACCCATTCATTTGGACTGGCTCCCATTGGATATTCCTATCATGCTATATACCGTTGGAAAGGGGATGTTGTCGGTACACGATCCGTTCTGCCTGCACGATCCGTTCTGCACATGCGCAAAATGTTAGCGCATGCGCGGTTGTACGAGAATTTACGACACTGCACGATCTGTTCCACGCTTCCGGTCGACAGCCAAGCTAACGTTAGTTTAGCTAACAGCTAATTCGGCTAACTGCTAGCTGAGACAGCATGTAATAACTTTAAAAGACCCTCAAAATAAAACTTGAAAATAAACGTTGACATATATAACAAACACCTAACATATATAACAGCTGTTACGTCAGTTCTACTTTACTTGTGCTCATTTAAAATCCAATCACTCAATACTTGTCTTTATTGTTATTACTGTGAAGTCTTAATTTAGCTGTAGCC
Source organism: Sander lucioperca (assembly GCF_008315115.2). NCBI lineage: Eukaryota > Metazoa > Chordata > Actinopteri > Perciformes > Percidae > Sander > Sander lucioperca. The sequence continues at coordinate 24,211,939 of NC_050174.1, forward strand.
TGCTTTTCCCATTACGTTTGAGTTAACGTTATTTTAGACTGAATCTAGCTGTCAGCTAGCGGTTAGCCGAATTAGCTGTTAGCTAAACTAACGTTAGCTTCCCGGTGGAGGCTAGCCATAGGCTAGCGTGGAACAGATCGTGCAGGTCGTATGGATACGTAAAACAGTATTATCTTGCGCATGTGCAGAACGGATCGTGTACCGACAGATGTGATTCGCTACAACTGCCATGATTGACGTGTCGATAGCCAATGACAGCTTTCCTAAAATGGCTGCTCAGAGAGATGACGCAGCATATTGACCGCTCCATAATGGGAGCGCTTGCTGTATGTCGGGGGCTGTCCCGGGGTGAAAACTAAATAGAAAAAGTTGGGGATGCTTTCGCATTGTAGGCAGCAAGATAAGGAAAACAAGCATACCCAACAACACCGTGCAGGATGAAGAGAAAATATTATTTTTGCCGACTGCAGTTGACAAAGGAGGTTAGCAAACAGTTAGCTACGGACTTTTTGTTTTGTTTTTACACAGCATTTTGTACCTACTGGATTATTTTTATGAGAAACCCTTTTGGTCTTTTGATTGTTGGACCCTGATGGACTAAATGAATATAAACAATTAGGGAATGGGCGCATATTCAGACTTTACAACTGCTTCAAAGGTAAGAAGTCGTCACTTTTAATCCTTCTTTTTTTGTTTAAGAGGTCTGTACATCTAAATGAATCATGTTTGTTGCTATGATTTCCATTAAATTAACTTCAGAATTGGATAGCTGAGAATCTAACCGATCTAATGATGTGTAATATGTCCATATTGACAAAAGTCTCACATTCGTGAAATAATTTTTAATGTTGAAATATTAATAAATATTAAAAACGGCCCGCCGGCGGGCCGATGGGAATTAACAGGTTAAAACACATTCTCAATATTTCAGAGGCTTAATGTGTGGTCAAATGCTCGTACCTCTGCAGACTCCCAGCCCACAAAGCTTCGGGGAGTGTTCTTCTGGCTTTCAGCCTTGTTTGAGGGAGGGGAGGGAAGCACGTCTTTGGAGAGAGGAAACAGAGTCTCATGCTGTCTGATCATCACTGTCATCAGCCTCTGGATCTGAGGAGTCGCTGCGAAGAAAAACAAACACAAACGTGAAAAGATTATGATCAAAACGTCTTCTCCTTAGGCTCTTGTGCAAATTCTTGATTCACTTTCTTTTGAAAATTCACTTGAGCTTTTTATTGAGCTTTTTTGTTCTTCTTTTGCAATGATGTACGGTTCAGATATGTACTGTAGGCATAGACATACTGTTTGTCAGTGGAGATAGTAGGTAAAGTGTTTGGAATTGATGAAGTAGCACATGTTTTTTGCTACTTGAGGTCTGAGTGGTACTGAGGCATTATTGTAGGCTGCTTTATTGCAATAAATATAGTTTCCAAAAAAACAGAAGGATGTCATGGCACAGTATTACCACATAAGATTGCTTAATAAAATAAGCAGTCACACATCATTTGGATTCAGGGTGTTTCCCAGATGTTGAGCAATACAGATTTCACAGCCAATACAGCAAATAAATTATACGATTAGCCTGTTTTGGACCAGAATATCAGACACATCCACATAATTGAACATAGATGTGCACACTTGTTGTTTCAGGACACATGGTTCTTACCCTTCATCACAGTGATGGGGTCTTCTATCTGAGGTTTGAGCAGGTTGATCCCCATCACTGTAGCTAAGTTCTCCACATTCATCTTATTCACACTGGAGTGCAGCTGCACCTCAAACAAAAACCTGCAGAGCAAAGAGTAGGTGTGTGAATCTTCACTGGTCTCGATTGCGATTATCCTGTCAACGATTCGATATCCCGATGCATACGATGCGTCACCTCCTCAATATTATTATTTATTGCTACACATGGTTTTCATCAACAAATTCAAGCAGTCAGATATATATGAACTCCCCTTTTTATTGTATCTGTCATTGCATCGATTGCAATGATTAATTTCAACACCCCTAGCAAAGAGACATGATCAGCAGACCCAAAAACAGATTTTGTTGTTTTCAGTGGTGATGATCCAGAATGAAAATCTGCAGGATTTAGCAGACTTTCTGTTGCAGTTTTTCTGCTTGGGGTGGAGATGTGTTAACATTCTGAGTTAAAAAAAAATAAAAATAATTCTGCAGATCCAGGGCCGCATGTGTTGGGGATGGAAACTGATCTGAAGTGTCTTGGTCAGTGAAGATATTAAACATCGACCATTTTCAATTATGAGTACCATGAGAAAGACAAGATCTTTCCAATTACAGTGTGTCCTCTGTAACCACAAAGGCATCGCGGTATCCCTTTACGTGATGCTTTGCGCTCCAGCTTCCACTCACCGGCAGACATAACTGAGAAGGTTGTAGTTGGTTTTGGGGAGAAGGGCGATTTGTTTGTCCAACTTTTCCCAACCCTGAGAGGAAACATGAGCAAGAGATTAAAGGACACACACACACACTCAAAATATCACAGGCGCGCTCCTGCATGTACACACATACACAATATATGCAGACACTCAGACATATTTTAGCATTTTTTTTAATTTTTTATTAGATAAGCCTACCTCTGTGGTGCTGATGTCCGGCATGTTGTTGGTGCAGTCCAGGAAGTCTTGGTACTGAGTCCAGGGCACCACGGGCTCAGGAAGCTCGCGCAGGTACAGCTTGAGCAGCGACGCCACCGTGTGGACATCTGTGTCACTGCAGTCAATGACAAATCATCCAATGAACATCCACTAACAGTACAACTCAGTCTGGCTATCACCAGACCAAGCTCAATCTTTTAAGATTGAACATTAGTCTGGGGAGTCTGCTCTGTATTTTCTGCTGCACAAGGGGCGTGATCAACGGGCATAGTTCAAATGAATCTGTACACAATTGGATAGTCCTTCAACCAATCAGACCAGGGTGATGTAGCAGCGACAGCAGCATCAACGGGTTGCTGCGCTTCGGTGGCCGGCTTGTTGAATGTAAACAAAAAGCTGGTTGGTCGCTTCTCTATCATCATCGTGTTAAACCCGCCAATAGCGTGCCAGGTGGATAAGCCAGTTTGTGATTGGTCCCTGCAAATTTGTAATGGAAGCAGGATAGATAAACGTACAGGTTTCCAGCCTGAGCTGCAGGGTGAAATCAAATCACTGGCAGACCGGGCTGGGTTTACCCAGTCTAAGTACAACTGACAGTTAGACCGCGAACACAGAATGCAATGCTAGACTAGTGTATTAATTTGCCAGTACATGAGTTGGCATGTATTTGAAAAAAACTTGCAACCTGCTCACTACATCATAGACTTACAGTTTGCTTATTTACATGCTCTTTAAGAAGGATATCTAGGTTTTTTTACTGGATTCTACACATACATGCATACACACAAGTTGCTGTTTTGGTTTTACCATGGTGTATTTTTTTTCATTAAATGTGGACTTCAAGTGTTGACTCAAACAATAGCAAGCTTAAGACCTGTAGAGACTAATCTGGGTCAACGGAAGTACATTTTCAGGGTAATTGCTTCACTTCCGCTCTCTCTCTCTCTCTGTGTTGCCGTTCTCAAAATCCAATCACTTCGAGAAACAACAACAAACTTCGAGCTAGCGAGCTACACGCTGAAAAAGGCAAGTTCTAAAGAACATTTGGATCGTGCAACAAGGCAGGCCTGCTTGGTTCTTTGGGGGGAATGATTGTAAAGATTTACAAAGAATATGTTTACGGCATGTACCCTCTAACTGGGACCTTTAGGACTGATTGGTGGGATTGCTGTGGAGGAAGTACACCGGGCAATACACTGGTAAGAGCCAATGAGGTTTAACCATGTATCCAGCTAATTTAAATAGCTCACGTTACTGTATTGTGTGAATAGTTAACTTCATTTAATATTATATGTGGCATTTTTCTTTTGCGGGGTGCAAATGTTACGCCAAAACAAGTTCCTTCCTGAGGCTTTGTTGCAGAGCCACCGTCGCTGCGTCCGGAGTTTAACGCCGCCCAAGACGATTGTGATTGGTTTAAAGAAATGCAATTCTCCTATCCTAGAATGTATGTGTGGCGGACCCAGAGATTAAGCCACAGCGCTGTGGAGATAGAGCTGGCAATGGAAGACTATGTAGAGACTAACACCCCTATTTACTTTTCTTTTCCAAAGTTACGCCGGCACAGAACACACCGAACAGACTCGAGTCACTGACCTCGCCAGACTGTCCGACGGCCGATAATCGGGTTGGTGTGTCAGCGCCTTAAGATACAAACTACTGCTGCTCTGTCTGATCTTAGTTTGTTTTTGTAAAATACAAAAGGAAAAAATAAAATAGTCAAAGAGTTTTTCCCATCGTGACTAAATGTAAGAATAACATTTACATAGGCTTTACAAAGTCCTCTAGGATTTTGCTGTTTTTGGAGACTTTGGGCCTCTGGACCTAGTTTTGTATATTTAGCTGGCGGCGCAGCAGGTTTGGATTCAGTTTGGTTGTTTTGACTCTGCCAAGATAAAAATTTGAAGGGGGAAAACATTCACTTTGGCCTGAAAGCATCCTTTAGCAGCCCTTGTTGGCTGCTCCTTGACTGTGCTCACACTAGATTACAGACAAGCAAGTTTGATGAAATGGATGTTTGAATCAACAATGCTCTGTCAGAAGAGCTTGTGATGTTGAGTAATACAGGCTTCCTCCTGTGTGTCTGCCAGAACAGGATGTGGTACCGCCTTCAGCTCTGAGCAGACAGAAATCTATCAGGCGCTCTGCATCGCTCTCATCTCTCCTTGCTTTCTCAGAAAAAAAGAAAGCTGATGCTGATTGATTGAGGTGAGGACTTTTTTCTCCTTATATAGCAGTGACCTTCTTAAGCTCATGCATTTACCAACCCAGTTTAAAGAGGGCTTAAAATGATTAACAAGGACATTGCTGGTTCTGTTAAGTGTTTTTGAGATGTGTGACCCTGCTACTTTATAACCACTTTATACTCCTGTATATTTAAAATAACCAGAATAGCCCTGTTTCATACACAGTTTATGCCACATACACAATATATATGGCAAGCCTCAGTTGTAAAAACAGTTGGAGATTCAACAATGGAGATTCTTGTTGGAGTGCTGAACCCAAAATCCAACAGATATGTTCAAAAAGTGAAGAAAAGGTAGCACATCTCAAGTTCCCAAGTTAAGGACACAATACTCTAATTTCCCTTAATTATGCTCACATCACAATTAATGAAAACGTTCATTCAATTTATGAAGCGTTCATAAGCGTTCGTGATGTGAGGATAACTAGTGAAATGAGAGTATTTTTTCCTCCTTAACTTGGGAAGTTGAGATGTGCTACCTTTTCTTCACTTTTTAAACAAAGCTATAGCAAGCCGTTTGAACATTTCATTGAACCACACTGCATTTTAAATATCCATAATAGCATTTCTCCTAGTCAAAATGATATTCTCACAAGTCGGAATGGTAATTAAAGATATCCAAAATAACATTCTTACTAGTAGAAATTGTACTCAAGATATCTACGACTTTGACTGTACTAGTCAAAACTAAATTTCAATCCTTAAAAAGTGGGTAAAAAGTGTCAGTTTTAACATTTAATAGCTAAACTGGATATTTATTGCGAAGTAAAAAACATTTCAGATGGCGTCACTTTTTCCATTCATGTTTATTGGGCTTTCAATTTCAGATATCCACAACGCCATTCTTCCTATCCAGAATCATTATTCTAGATATCTGCAATATTATTCTTACTAAGAAGAACTCTGATTCCAGATATCTACAACCCAATTGTTACTAGTCATAATTTTAATTTTAGATATCCAAAATGAAAAACAGATATCCACAAATTTGTAGATATGTGCAATTGCATTTTATCTAGTAATAATTCTAATTGAAGATATGTGAAATTGCATTTTTAGTAGACATAATGCAAATTGTGTATATCCATAATTACATTTGAACTAGTCACAATGTATTTTAGATATTCAAAATTACATTATGGATATCTGGAATAGTTTTTCAGTTTGGAAAGCTGAAATCAAAATGATGACTGGTAACAATTGGATTGTAGATATCTGAAATTGGAGTTTTTCCTAAGAAGAATCTTATTGCAGAAATATAGAATGTGGATTCTGGATGGGAAGAATGACGTGAATATCTGAAATTGAAAGCCCAATACACATGAATGGCAAAAGTGACTTTATTTGTCCTAGGAAGAATAATGTTGTGGATATCTGAACAACAATTGTGGATAGGACGAATGCAATTCTGAATATCTGAAATGTTCTTTTTAACAAGGAAGAATAGAATTACGGATATCTGCAATAAATATCCAGTCTATTAAATGTTAAAATGACTTGCCATACAATACCACTACTACTACTACTACAACTACTACTACTGAAACATACTTGTGTGGGATCAGAGCAAAATGTTTTAGAATCAGTAATAATGTAATATTGAGGTAGAAATCATGACTTTTTTTTTAAATGTAATGGCTCATTTGGCTCCAGTCTATACAGAGGGAATCATATGTATGTTACCTGGGGAAGGAGGGTCTCTCTCCTGCATCAAAGGCATCTCTGAACTGTTTGACAGCATTGTCCTGACCCGGGAGGCGAAAGATGCCCTCCTCATTCAGGCCATGCTCTTTGATGAACTCCACACACTTCTGCACCAGGATTGGCACCATGTGAGGCCCGAACCGTTGCTCATATGTTACTGTGTCCATGAGACTCTTTCCAAACACTGCAGACAGGCAGAGGTAAGACATGACATCTTGGACCAGTAATGTTCATACAGTAAAATCAGCAAACATTTTACTCATTCAAATGAACAACACTATTGTCCCTGTCATTGTATTTGTTGGAGTGAAGACATTCTTATTTATTCACTTTAATGTAGTAGTTTGACATTTTGAGAAATAGCTTTTTTCTCTTGCTGAGAGTTACAGCTACAGCCAGTAGCTGGTTAACTTACAGTAGCAACAGCTAGCCTGGCTCTGTCCAAAGGTTACAAGAAATCCCTACCAGCCCCTGTAAAGGTCACTTAATTATAATTAAAATGTCATATCCTTCTACTCCGTATGTAAAACAAATTTTAAAAACTGGCTTCCTTCTTTTTATCCTGAGTTAATTCAATTCATTTTTATTTATAGTATTAAATCATAACAAGAGTTAGCTTAAGACACTTTACAGATAGAGTACGTCTAGACGACACTCTATAATTTACAAAGACCCAACAATTCCAGTAATTCCCGGGCTTAAGAGGTGCAATTCCTCCAAATCATACGACCACATAGGTTGTTTGTTCCTACCCTCTAATATGACCCATACGAGTGTTTAAATTTAATAAATTAGCGCTCCTAGTGCTGGCAAGAAATACGACCCACAGGTAGTTTCCATCCTCATACCTAAACGTAACGGTCGCAGTTTTAAACACGTCGTTAACGTTGTGTCACAGTTTGGTTACGTTTAAGCTCAAAACAACTTAGTTAAGTTTAGAACAAGATTGTGGTTTGGGTTAAAATCATTACATTTGTTACGTTACTCTATTCCCATACATACGTAGGTACATGAGGTAATTATGCATGTGATGTAGTTTTGTTTGATAGGTAAAGTTAAAATAACTCTGCGTTTACACTTAAAAAAAAAAAAGGAATATGAACATGGTCTCCTGGGTGTAAATGGCGTGCTTGTTTGACCTATCCATCTCCCTTCCCAGACGTTCTCTGTATAAATACCACGTTACATGACTTCCTGATTTTTTCTTGTCATAATTACTACGACCACTAGAGGGTGCTGCTTAACAATAAAGGTAAATATGGGTCGTAATTGCTGCTTGTAAAAATGACCTATGGGGTCGTTTTTTGGAGGAAGACAGACTGTGAGGCAGATTTTTATTTGTTTTACGTTTTGACAAAGTCAAGCTAGCTGTTTCCCCGTTTCCAGTCTTAATGCTAAGCTAAGCTAACCTGCAGCTGGCTCCAGCTACATAGTCAATGTACTGACATGAAAGCTGGTACAAATCTTCTCATCTGACTCTCGGCAAGAAAGTGAGAAAATTTACTTTCCAAAATGTCTCATTTCTAGAAAAGTCTTGTCAAAAAAAGATAGTTGTAGAGTCATACATAACCTCAGTTTCCATAACAATATAAGGTTTTACTGAACCTCCACTTGTTGGTACTCCAATGACCCTGCGCAGAGTGCGGACCCACTCCTCCATGTCACTCTGGGAGTTTGCCAAGAACACATAGGGACATCGCTCTCTGTCTCCAGTTGGACCTGTGAAAGGATGGGTATTGTTGGAAAAAGGCTTCTTAGTACAACAAAACCTTTAGTAGGACAGTTATGTTAGATTTCCAGAGAAGATTGAGATTTCAATCAGTTTGTGGTAGTTTCTGACTTTCTACTATGCAGGTAAGTGCTGACTCATACAGATACCCAAAAGGGACATGTAACCTGATTGAATATAGTCATAGGTAATAGTAATAATTTAAAAAAGACTGGCATACAAGGAAGAACAATTATGTAACTTATAAAGAAGACAAATATGACACAAGGCAATAAATATTAATGAACTGTATGTGATGTATTACTGCTGCACGCACAAAAAAACCTGTCTACAATGGCTAAAGTCAGTTTTGCTCCCTTTTAGGGGTAAATTATATGCTTACGTGGTATGATCTCGAAGAGGTACTTCCCAGGATCATCTGGGTTTGGAGGGAGTTCATTAACTTTACTGAACCGCAGCTGGATGACTCCCTGGAGACCAAAAAGCAGGAGCACAAACACACACAGAAAACAGCACATTAGATCTATGCTAAACTGATGCAAGCATCCATAGGAGAACTCCCAATAGCAAGGAAATGGGAGCGAGAACTGAGCCCTGAGGGGAACGCAATTAATTGGGAGACAGTTTGTTCCAAGAACCCAAATCACCAGCAGATCCATTTCAACATATGTCATAGGACATATTGGACTCCTCAGAAGAGATACGTCTCTAAAGTCATTCCCACTCCCTATTGCACGTTCTGTCAACCTGAACAAACTGGAACTTTCCTGCACATTGTCTGGAAGTGTGAACAGGTGCATGATTTCTGGAACAAAACAACATCAATAATATCTGATGTGATAGGATGTCCAATTCCTACTGACCCAATTGTTTTGTTACTTAATGACAACTCTAAATTACACCTGCTTGAGAGACAGAGGAAAGTTTGGCCAGCCGGCTCAACTGCAACCAAGAAAATGATAGTTCAGCGCTGGCTCCCCCCCCACTCGCTTTGTGTCAACAGTGGTTGGCGTATTTTCTAGACATAATTATGCTTGAGCTCTCTACAGCAAGGATTAACAAAGCCAAATCACCGACTATAGACCTATGGAAAAGCGCAGCAGCACAAGTATCAGTCCTAATGACCTCAGCATTACAGGAAATAGAGGAGAGTGACTAGGCAAGGTGTGATTTCTGTTTTTTTTTTTTTTTTTTGGCTTGTTTGTTTATTCCGATTTCCTCGAGACCGCAGAGTGTGGGGGGAGGGTGGGGTTTTTTGTTCTTGTTCAATTGTATTTGTCTGTTCTTTATGTTCAAAAATATAATATAAATAAAAAGTTGAACTAAAAAAAAGAAAACAGCACATTAGTGTCATGTCCAAAAATGTCAAGAACCAACCACTGATATTTCTACTCATGTTTATAATTCATTCAAAGAGCACCATAGTCTACCATCAATATTAACTATTTACCAGCAACTGGACATGACATACTGAAACGTTGGTAAATTATGTTTGCATCGTGGCTACAAGTGTGCAACTTTCTTTTCTCACACCTGAACTTTTGTTGATGTCAGCACCTTTCCAACACACTTTTGGTTACATGTATGTCTTGTTAATGTAGGTAAGGCCTAATCAGGTATTTCCATTGCAGGTGTATCACAGTTTCTTTTCTTTTATGGTCCTAACATTGTATCACAAGGGCTTTTGCAGATGTACACACTGAAAAATGCAAGAAAATGCTCACTGCTGATCTATTATCATTTGAATTAGGAACTACTCTTGTTCTATACGGCATATACAGTACAGTATATTTCCCCGGTGACCATACCTGACTCATACCTGGAACGTCGATTAGTGGAACGACAGAATAGGTAGATTGGCAATGACTCTCAAAAAGACATATATTGACTATTGATTGTTCGATTTACTGCTACACGGTGGCCCTTTTAAACATGTGACCATTCTATTTAATGTAATGACGCAGTTCTAAACACATAGTTAACAATGTGAAACTGAACTATTTAAGTATTGGTAACAAACATACTTAGGGTTAGTTAAACATCAGGGATTGGCTTAAAATGAGTCACGTAAAACTACTAAAAAGAGGACATAACATGACATCACAGACTAAGGTCCGTAAAAGATGATTAATTTTAAAAAGTGACAGTTAACTTATGATTTCACACGGGCACAAACCCCGGTCTCCTGAGTGAAAGTCTTGTGTTTCTTCGACCCACCCACCACGCCAACCTGCCTACTTATGCAGAATTTGGTGCTCTTATACTTCGTTACCTCGCTTCCTCATTTGTACTGGCGATAATTACTACAGCCTCGAGAGGTCAAGAAACATAATTACGGGTCGTTATTAGCTGCTTGCACAATCGACCTATATGGTTGTTTTTCTGGGTGAGGCAATCTGTGCAGCCCGCTCCCTCTACAGATTCTTCACCCACAGGCCCACTCTTTATTTTTGTTTTAAAACCAAGGCTAAAAGTGGAAATGATTATGATTTTTCATTCAGTTCTTCGTTTCAGTGTCTTTGTTTTTGATGTTTTACACATTAATATGAAATGTGACCACGCTCCTCTGCATAGATGGTTATAGTGCAGTTAAAGGTTTTTGTGTGGCCATCCCTGGAAATTCCAGCTAGTAATGAGACTATGGGAGTGTAATAGTCTAATCGTCTCTACACCACCTTTTGTTGGTCCACATTTTGCACAACACGTAAGGAGAGAATCAACATTTTGTGTCCCACATTGACAGATCTACAGCATGATAACAATACTGCAGGATCTTGGCTGGATGGTTGTTTAAATTTTAAAGAAATGAGCGTAAACCAGTGAAATTAGGTAAAAGTGTACCAAAAAAGACTTCCAATGGCTTTTCTTTTGTGAGTGTTCAAGCACCATTTGTTTTGTTTACAGGAAGTGTGCAAAGTTAGCCACACATGTTAGAGTGTTTGTGGTGTTGGTTGGAAATGATAAAGGGCACATTTCTGATTAACCTATGAATTAAACTATGAATACAACATATTTAATACAAAAAAGTACTGACTTTAGATTACTAAATGGTGAAATGATGCTGGTTTGCTTTTTTTAAATAACATCACTGAATGTAAAAGAAGTAGAACATTTAATAGAGAAAGAAGTTATTTTCATAACAGTCCTTATCCTCACATATGAGTTATTGCATGCACCAAATTCGAAAATGTTATTATAGTCATTTAATGGTGATTACATTTTGAATTGCTTTGGACATAATGTGCAACTGTGTTTTATGTCAGGAAAAGGACAAAAAGAAGACATAGGATTATATCAAAATCAATATAAAAGTATTAGTCCGGGCTAAAATAAAGTAAATTCACAGTGTCTCACCTGGACAGTGTTCTCCTTGTCATCTTTGTAGTAGGTCAGCGTGGTTCCTCTCAGCACAAAGTAACGCTGCTGCCAGTTCTTGACTAAAGACCTCTGCTGTTTCTTGAGCCAGCCGGCCTTCAGCGGCCTCTCCATGGACCTGGAGGAGCGCGGCGAGCCCGTGCCGGGGCCTCCCTCACCGGGTATGACACTCCTGGATCGTGCTGACAAACACCACAAGAAAGCTGTTGGTAAAAGTGTCATGAAGAACAATCCCCAACGTCACAGCCGGAGCTGTGAAACATTACCAAAACATCAGAGCTCTAGTCAACTGGAACAGAGCACTTCCTCTTTTTGATATCAATATGCATCAGCCTATCACATTTAAGAGACCTGCTAACTGTAGCCTATTTTTGTTCCCCACTTAAACAGTTTCAGGCTGAATGGAAACTGCTGGTCTGAGCTGACCAGTTTCCTGTGGAAGGTGCACCAACGCAACTGTGATTGTTCTACATAAATAACAAAGCGGTCTCAAGGAGCCAAGCCAACAAACAATAGGCCAGAACAGGGGTCTTAAATGTTTCTTAAGCCAAGGTCCCCTTAACTGAAAGAGAGATGAAGCAGGGACCGCCTACTACATATATTGTATAAAATGAAGTTGCATATTAAACTGGGCCTACAATAACGTGTAGGGCAGGCTAAGGCCTTTATAAATACCTATTTTGCATAGAATACTAAGCTATTCAAATAGCCTAATAATTGTTGCCATGATGTTATAAATCATGTTTTAATGTTAAACATACATGTGGCACAGTGAATCTTTAGGATTAACTGTATCCGTGGGTGGCTATCTTAGTGAGCACCCACGGAAAATACTGAGCACCCACGTGTGCCAGACTGCCAGTAGGCTACATTCATTTAAAATTAAACATTGCAGTTGGTGCTAAGTGGAGCGTCAGGTGGAATTGATTCTTAATTTCCCACGAAGCTGATCGCGGTTACGTGTCAGTTAAACTTCTCATCTCCAATCCTATCTGTATTTGTGAGAAGTGGTGCTGTCCTGAGTTGAAAGATAGCCTACTTTACGGCTTTATTATCAAGTTAATAGGTGTGTGTGTTCCTTGCCGTCGTCAGTTGGAGGAGCCGTCAGCGTTCATTTTGGCCGACTTGACTTAATGACCAATCTGATTGGTGGAGTGCTAGCCCTTGACTAGCGAATCAGTGCGCGAGAAAACCGGAGCTGACAACGGCAGTATCTTCTTATTACTAGCCATCGTATTTTCTTCCGTTCAGCGAGTAATGACAACAACGATCCTTCTTGACTACTATCAACACTCTCTGATGAAAACAATGACTGACGACAGCGTGCTCTGTGTTTACTAGGTCTAGAGAGATGTTCCGTCATTTCCGACTGATCAGTCCGACTGCCTTTTCTGCTGATGGTTGGCCATCGGGTTGGTGTGTCAGGGCCTTTAGGCCAGAAAGCGGTGGGGATTTATATTTGCTAATATGTTGGATTCATGTTAAGACTTTTACTTTTGTTTTGTTTTTGTTTTTTTAATTAACAATAATTTGGAGGCCCCCCTGCATTGACTCTGAGGACCCCATAGGGGTCCCGGACCCCCTGCTGAAGATCTCTGGGCTAGAAAGATCAGAGATTAAGTGCTGTATAGACTTAACAGTAACACTTTATTTGAAGAGTGTGCATAAGACGGACATAACACCGTCATAACTATGACATGACACCTGTAATGAACATGAATGTTTATGACTGTTGTCATTAAGTGTTATTCGGTAAATAATGACACTTTTAATGCAAAGTTAGCATTGTTTCAGATGTTTGTGTTATGACAACTTGACATTAAGCAAGGTAATATTAACCTGTCAATGTCTTTGTTATAACAACTTGACATTAACCTAAACAACATAACATAAACATAAAAGTCATAAATACGTCATGGCAGGTTTAATTATCAAACTTTAAGAAACTATTTTGCTTTACGTGTTCACATTACTGTTATTAAGTGGTTTGTTTTTACATTAGCTGTCTTGAGACCATCACAATTGTGTCATGAATATTTTTCCTTGGCTTCAAGTAAAGTGGAACCATTTGGAGTTGTCATAAAAGTTATAATACCAGTGTGACAACAGTGAATGCAGTATACCGACATGATTTAATGAGTTTTACAGTTTGTTTTACTTGATGCTAGAGTAACCGCTAACTGTAGTTAGCTGTCGTTAGCTAGTTAGCTTGGTTAGCTTTACAGCTGACTCAGCCCCGGGGATGCAAGGAGCCAAACCCGAAAAGAAAAACCATCTCGGTACTGTATTTCCAGTCATCAAAATGTCACACCCTTTCAAATCAAGTGTCACCGACTTAACTTGAACTGAAACTGACACCAAAATCCTCTTTTAAGGTTTTTTTTTAGAATGTCACCCTTGACTGATGCTTGTCACCCTTGAGTTGTGTGACTGTGGGCGGCCATGATGTGATGGTTTAATGGAGCGATGAAAGGGCAGAGGCAGAGGTCTACGTGGCTCAGAGAAGACAGAGTCCTATGGAGACGGTCTGAGCCACACGCAGGACTGTGGACTGCAGAGATAGCTGGATTGAGATTGAGCCCACTTGCTCAGTTGTTCTTAAATTCAGCGTGTCTTCTTAAGCAAGATGATAGAGGAGAAGAGAAGAAGCAGGGCAGCACCGGGGTAAACAGGAAGCGACCACATCATCGCCGGAGGGCCAGCGACACTTTGAAGGTCTCCACCTAGAGGTTTGATCTAAGCGTCACCCTCCCTCGATTAGTGGAAAGTTAAAGTGCTGTTGAGGAACCCTGAGCCCACACACAGAGGCTGATGTCACACCACACCCATAGCTGACAAACACACAGTTCCTTTAAACTGGCTTCCGCCATCAAAAGGAATTGACTTCAAGTGCAAGACGTTCACATCAAGATGGGTACAGGGGAGATTACATTCAGTTTCCCACTGACTGTGTGGAGGCTTTTTTTAATATAGAACAACAACTAAAGACAATTGTCATGTCATCAGGTTTCATAGTTAAACATTCAACGGAGAAATGTATAAGTGGGTGCACAGGCACACCTGTCTACCCGTTTTCCCCTGTTCCCTGCCTTTATGATAAAGAGATCAGTTCAGATGTATTGAAGTGGGGTTGTATGAGGTACTTCTCCATAGTCAGTGTATTAGCTAGAGTAGATGGAACCCCAGTTTGGACAAGCAGACACAGAAGCTAAGCATTGCACTGCTGTGAACAGTGCTAAGCAGAGGAGCGTGCCTATGTTCCAACAGCCCTATGTTCCTACAGCCCTATGGTCCCACATTTGTAATATTTTTTTTTCATTGAATATTAGGCCCTATGTTCCCACATTTCTAAAAATGTTTCCAAAATTAGGCCCTATGTTCCCATAGTTCCCACATTTCTAAGATTTATTTCCAAAATTAGGCCTCATGTTCCCACATTTCCTTTTTCATAAATTTGTATCAGATTTTATCCCCCTTTCTCCCAATTTGGTAGCCAATTACACCCAACCTATTATCCAGTAGCAATGGACTACAGATGGAATGTAACCCTAACCCTAACATAGGGCCTAATTTTAAGAAAAATCTTTGAAATGTGGGAACATAGGGCTGTGGGAACATAGGGCCTAATTTTTAGTGAAAAAGAAATTCTTAGAAATGTGGGACCATAGTAGCCTCGTGAGACCATCCTGATCTCGTGAGCTCCAGTTTTCCACTCACAGATCAGTCTGGCATCTTGAGACAGAGAAAATTTGGAGCCGTTCGCCAAATGACCAATCAGCGTTGGTTTTGAGGCGGGTTTAGGTGTGACGCAACGAGAAGCGATTCTTCAGTCTAAACAGCATGGCGGCTTCCACGGATGAAATGAGCGTAGCTATCGCGCAAGTTTTATCCAAATTAGAAAGTATTCCTTCATTGAAAGAAGAGCAAAAAACGGCACTGGAGGCTTTTCTCGGAGGAATGTTTTTGCTCTTCTCCCGACTGGTTTCGGCAAGAGTTTGATATATCGTTGATCTGATTGGTTGATTTGGCCCGTCTATCACCAACATAGGTGGTGATAGACAGATGGTTTATCCAATCAGCTAACCAGTATTTTCGCCCCTTCCCAAAAGTTCTCAAACGGAAAGTTCCCAGATGGATATGCCGAGCAAATGCGAAGCAATCCATTTGGCGGAGTCAGGTTAGGACCATAGGGCTGTGGGACCATTGGGCTGTGGGAACATAGGTCTGATAGCAGTTAAATGTATTTTAGCCACCTAAAAAAAAGGGAACTGAAGCCGTTATTTATGCTCTCGTCAAAGCCACCAGACTTCACTGACATTTTACCTCGCAGAACACAGGAGTTGATGGTCTACCACTGCCTTGGTTGGTTAGTTAATTTGTTAGTTCCTAATCCTTTTAAAACACAAAAGTAATAACACATAAAAACGCAAACAAGCTAACCGGTCGAGGCAGCGATAGACCATCAACTCCCGTGTTCTGCGATGTAAAATTACTATTTTTGTCAAGGGAGTCTGGTATCTTAGACGAGAGCAACAAGGGGCTTCAGTTCCTCCCAGGTAAATCTAAACAGGGTTGTTCGATGGAAATTTAAAGCTGTGAACATTTTCTAAACATAGCATATACTTAAACTGATGTCAAACTTTCTGCGTGACACAGCAGATGAGTACTGCATCAGGAAGTTAATTAAATTGGAAGTTAATTTAAATCAACATTTACTCCCGCGCACTGGCAGAATTGTGGTTGTCCCTTGAAATCCTTCTGAAAGACCAGAAGCAGTATGACTGTGCACACACATGCATTACACACACACACACACACACATACTGTATGTAGGCAGAGTTACATACAGACAGCTACGAAGTCAGAGCTCTGCAGAAACTCAGCTCTTGCATCAGTTTCCTGCTGAAAACCTGCGTCACTCCAGTTTCCCGAGTGTAAAACCTGTCACAGTCATGGTCCACAAAACATCTCAAGGTGAAAGAATCATGAGGGGGGACTCTCCAACTTATAGGATGTTCTGTTTTCATACTAAAGAAAGCTCATAATAGCATCTGATATTCAGTCAACATGAAGCAGATAAACTAAATGTTGCTTACAGGCAGCAACTTCCTTCCACAGTGCTGAACAACCAGTACCACTGATTGTGAAAATGATTAGAGCAGGAGCCAAAACTTGATGCACGGTGTGAACAACAGCAGCACTGTTTGCAGTCACTGTTTGTGTGCAAACCACTTTAATTTGAATGTTGCAACTGTTGTGCCATCCGAGCCTCAGAGGAAACAAGGCATGTCGGTGCATTGATTCCACCCTATGCAAACAAGAGGTTAGCACGGTATTAGTGAGTCTAGACTGCTGTACCATCACTTTAAGGTACATGAGTGCACATTTCTGCATGCACAGATGGTCAACAAGATATTGCAATGTCACTTTCAGGTGACTTAAGAAAAGCTTACGCTTTTCGGTTTTAATTGTCAAGCTATGTTTTAATATATAAACAATCTTTTTCCCGTTAGATGACAGTAAACTTTACGAAGAACATTCAACAAGTCTTCGATGAAGGTGCTTTGGAAAATATCACATTGGACGTGAAAGAGGAAGATCTGCTCTTGCTACAGCATCACCATTTTTTGGAAGAATAAGAAATAAGAAATTGAATGGAGAAACTTTCTTTAATAAATGGTGATGCTGTATCAAGAGCAGATCTTTTTTTCAGTTTAATATTAGATGACAGTGAATTGTGTAAAGAAAAATGGAGCAATACGGTAATTTGGTTACCATCACCACACGGCAAGCAACAACTTGCCCAAAAACCCACACTGATAAAACAAAATGCAGATTCAGTTCCTCCTTAATATCTGATTTTACTTTTCTATAATAAAACACCCATTTTAGGATGGTACTTCAATTAGGCTGTATATACCGTGAGTTAATATGCAACAAAAAATGATATTCTTGAAGATAAAAAGAAACATCATTTTTTAATTTGATTCTGTTATGTGGATGTGTTTTACTCTACTCTACTACCATCTCTGGTTTGATGGCAAAATGATGAAGAGTAAAAAGAACAGTGAAACGTCCACACTGTAAAGTGCCTAAAAAGTGAAGTGTGAAAGCGCTGCATCCCCACTGCTGACAGTGAACGCAGCCCGGCCAACGGCTTACCTATGCGAGCTGTCTCAGCCTTGAAGGTGCTGAAGTCCCAGTTGCGAGGTAGTTTGAGAGACATTGTCCTTAGCTCATTACACAGGTCAGCGTTTCATTTCACACATACACCCCGCTGGAGCGCGCGTACACACACACACACACACACGCACACACACACGCACACACACAATTTGATATACACACTCAAACACACACACACTCACAAACAAACTGGAGATATCGCAGATCACACTTCCTACTTCCTGTGTGTTAATCTTTCTTCTTTTTTTTTTGTTCAGCCCTTCTAAACGCGTCCCCTCACGTTGCCTTTTACTTCCATGTTCATACTTGTTGCTGATATAAATGACTTCCAGGCTGAACGAAAAGGTGCAGGGCTCCAGGGCTGCATGTAACACTAGTGAGGACTTTTCAAATGACTAATGTTCACTGGTGTCACACAAAAACCTGGGTGTCTTCTAAAGGAAATAGGTTTTTAACCTTTTGGTTTGACTCCTTTAGCGAGCATTTGGTTTCACAGCTCAAGGCTGCCGTTACAGTGGAGTCAGTACGTACAAAGGTGTTTCTTAAAAGCTTGAGAACATCATCTACTGACCCTTGAATACAGTGATTGGGACAAGGATTGTTTCCCCCCCCCATCCTTAAAAGAAATAAAGTTATAAAATTGCGCGGTAGGTGAAATAGACTGGATATCTATTTAAAAAATGGGGAAGAAGACCAAGAGGGAAGAAACCAGTCACACACAGCACACCACTTTTTTTTTCTTTTCTTTTTTTTTAATATATATATATATATATATATATATATACACACCTTTATTTTTCTTTAAACCAAGGCAAAGCACATTTCAGCATCAAAGAGTACAGCTTTTCTCTAGACAAATGTACAACTCAACACAAACCATTGCACAGTTTAAGAATAATATACTGAAATCATACAGCTTTTTTTTTTTTTTTTTAAAGAGAATCTATAACCACAAAATCAAATGTCAACAAAGGGGAGCCTAAGCATGTGGGACAGACAGTCACAACTCCCCGTACATTCGTCTTAGAGGGCAGGCTGGGCAGGATTCACAACAGAGACAAGACTGTCACTGTGTTGATTCAAAATGGCACAGAGGGGTTTCCTGGGTGCCATGGACGCAGACAAAATATATTCTTTTAATAGTGGTATGTTTATCCTTTATATTCTACAGGAACATGCCGACTTATTGGGACTTTGTCTTATTCAGCGTATCCCCCAGAGTTAGATAAGTCCATACATACCCTTCTCATCTCTGTGTGTGTTGTAACTCTGTCTGACGGCTCCATCTAGCCTAGCTTAGCACAGATCCTGGAGGTAACCGGCTCCATCTAACCTACTGCTCCCAATAAGTGACAAAATAACGCCAACATGTTCCTATTTACATTTTGTGATTTGCATAGTCACAGCGTGTACAAATAACAAGGTCACATGAGACACAGCCATCTTCTAACCGTATACATACTGGGAACTATATTCTCAGAAAGGCGAGGCACTGCTACTCTCTGCTACTTGGGCGGAGTGATTAGTGCAAAGCCTGAAAAGCAACGTTGTTACTCTCTGCTCCTCACCACGGGGCTTCTCAGGTGCTGCGAGCAAATCACTCCGCCCAAGTAGCAGAAGTAGCAGTGCTTCGCCTTTCTGAGAATATAGTTCCCAGTATGTATACGGTTAGAAGATGGCTGTGTCTCATGTGACCTTGTTATTTGTACACACTGTGACTATACAAATCACAACATGTAAATAGGAAAATGTTGGTGTTATTTTGTCACTTATTGGGAGCAGTAGGCTAGATGGAGCCAGTTACCTCCAGGATCTGTGCTAAGCTAGGCTAGCGGTGGGGGCGTCAGACAGAGTTACAACACGCACGGAGATGAGAATGGTATGTATGGACTTATCTAACTCTGGGGGATACGGTGAATAAGACAAAGTCCCAATAAGTCGGCGTGTTCCTTTAACTTTAGGGGTACTGGAATGTAGGGCTGGGTTTAAAAAAAAAAAATTGATTTCCCGACTCTAAACTATCTTTATTTGAATGATCCGATATTGATATAAAACCTCGAGATCGACGTTTTCAGAGGCTCTGTTTTAAAGCTAGTGATCGATATTGGCATCAAGTGAAACTATACAACCTAAGGAATCCATGTCATACTAAATAATGCTCTAAAGTTACACTCCAAAGTGTGGCAATTTTCAGACGTACGGCTTTAGGTAAACAGTCTCTGAATCACGCCCTCTGCACTAAAGTAAGCACGTTTGTCGGTAACACTTTACTTGAAGGTATCTACAAAAGAGTGACATGACACTGTCATGAACACATGACACTGTCATGACTCCTGTACCCTAACCCTAACTTGTCATGGCAAAAACCGAATGACACTTACTAAAAGAAGCGTTATGTCATAAACGTTTATGACATGTTTATAATGTTTATGACACGTTCATGACAGTGTCATGTCACTCTTATGTAGATACCTTCAAGTAAAGTGTAACCCATTTGTTTCTGTCTCTATGGAACTGCTTTGGGGTTAATTCTTAACGACAACATTCATATTTTTAATAATGTACCAGGTTAGAGGATTCCTTGCACACTGTACAGCATCAGTTCTCAGAAAATCTCTTTCATATCCAAGCAAAATTGGTTTTCTAATCTGTATATCCCTAATCAAATCAAATAGAGAAATCAAATCGGGACCTTTTGAATCGGACTGGAATCGATTTAGGAAGTCAGTGGCCATACCCAGCCCTACTGGAATGTATCAAACAGCAGAAACAAAGAGGGTCAAACCTTTCTGCTCAGACGCAGCAATCAGTGTTACACTTGGATCAACCGACCACAGGAGCTCCGGCTCTCTCTAGTGGCCGACTGTAACACCCAGACAGAGGAACGGCAGTACAGAGCTGCAGGGCTAAAAGCTCCAAAAAACATCAAAACCACCACATACTGTACAGCAGGCAGTGAAGCCAGAGAAATATAAGAGATCTAGCTTAACTTTTTTTGGAGGGAGATGACGCAACACAGTGCTACAACAGGTATAGAGGCTATCTGTGCTGCTTCCACTTGCACTGCGACACAGGAGATGACACACGACAGCTACCAGGGAAAAGCCTAGAAAACACCCAACTGCACTGAAGTCACAGCAAGAAAAGACAGAAAGAAAAGTCACGTGTCTGCCATCGCCATCCTCTCTCCAATATGGCAATAATAATACTTTAAATATTCCTCCAACCAAAAAATACTGAAACACACTCAACTCTAAACATCTTCTTAAATGTACAATATAGTGACTTTGAAAAGGTTTTCTTACAGTAAATAAAATAAATACTTTAAGAAGTTAAGCGTAACACTTCTCAAACCAGAGACATTTAAATGGCATCAAACCAAATATGGAGTGGCATTCAAATAGGGGTAGAAAAAAACAGAAAAAAATACGTTCATTCCATCTGAAAACTCTTATAAATTGGTTGCTATAAAAGGAAGCATATGCTAATTTTGGGTTACAAAAAAGTTGAGTCCTTTTGCTTAAAAATATAGAGATTTTTCAGAACAGAATCTGATAAGGGGATATTTAAGGTGACAAACTGTTTCCAAAACGACCCTGATTAAGTAAAGTTAATTAGGGCCACGTGTGGAAACATGTATTTGAGTTCCGAGTTTAAAGTCAGAAGAAAAAATGTCAGGATTCTGACTTTTGAACTCAAATACATTTTTCACACGTGGCCCTAATCCTCTTCCGTATGAAGCAGTCATTTACTGTACACAGATGATTTACAAGCCGACACCTGGATACTGAGCTTCACATCGCTGCTACACCGACTACTGTATGATTGTTCATATTGCTGTTTTGTCCTTTAACAATGAGCACAGAAAAAGCTCTGCCTGGGTCACGTTAACACCTAGAGCGCTTTCATTAAACCTCCAGAGTTGGTTTGGCTTGCACGGATGAGGGATCAATCAATTCTTGTCTCTGAGAAACAAAATGAGGAGTGTGCATAAACAAATGGATGATGGACAGCCTGAGGCGATTGGTTAATGAGCATGGCAGGCCAATTAGAGCCTAATCTTTGTCCTAACCAGAGTTGGACCCACATACACTGAACACACCGTTATGTTTGCTAAGCCTCTCTAGCACCACCGTGATTCATAATCACTTTTAAAGGTCCCATGGCATGAAAATTTCACTTTACGAGGTTTTTTAACATTAATATGCGTTCCCCCAACCTGCCTATGGTCCCCCAGTGGCTAGAAATGGTGATAGGTGTAAACCGAGCCCTGGGTATCCTGCTCTGCCTTTGAGAAAATGAAAGCTCAGATGGACCGATCTGGAATCTTCCCTTTATGATGTCATAAGGGGAAAGGTTACCTCCCCTTTCTCTGCTTTGCCCGCCCAGAGAATTTGGCCCACCCATGAGAAAGAGAGAGACATCATGGCTTTCAAATGAGCAAAGTGGCAGTTGGTCAAGGCCACACCCCCCCCTCCTCCTCAATAGCTACAGACACAGAAATGGCACATACTAAGGAAAGCTCATTGTGGGACTGGCTCTAGTGGCTGTAATTCTGCACCAAGGCTGAATTTTGGGAAAGAGACTTAAGATACAGTATTAGGGGACCACTAAGGTCTATATAAAAGAGACTTCAGATACAGTATTAGGGGACCACTAAGGTCTATATAAAAGAGACTTCAGATACAGTATTAGGGGACCACTAAGGTCTATATAAAAGAGACTTCAGATACAGTATTAGGGGACCACTAAGGTCTATATAAAAGAGACTTCAGATACAGTATTAGGGGACCACTAAGGTCTATATAACAGCATCCAAAGAGCATCATGTCATGGGACCTTTAACAATCTAAGAATTTTGTCATTAGTAGGAAATTTAAAAGTACAAGCCAAATTGACTTTACCTTTCCTAGACAATATCCACCTTTTGTCTTACAACTCTTCCTACAGTCTTTAAATGAGAGTACATTTATTGTCCAACAGTTCCGTATAAGTTATTGATATATTAGATACAGTCTCGGTTTTAAATGGAGTCAATGTCTTGGTCAGACTTCTATTAAAATAAAATAAAAAGTCAATATAAAAACATACATAACTATACAAATTAACAGAGCAGATTGTGTTGGCAGTTTTAGAGGAGCAAGTTAGTGTTTTAGTGAAGTCCCCCAACGTTGCTAGGGGCAGATTAAAAAGACAAAATCGTCACAATTGATGAATCAGAGGCCGAGGTATCATGACTACTAGTCCCTAGTATGGGTATAATCACTTGATCCCACATTTCCCCATCATGCAACACGACCACATCTTTTATTAGATCCTCCCCGACTGTTAAAAGTCAATGTTTTTCGTAACACAGGCTTTCAGGTAAAATGTGAAGTCTCCAAGCGCAACCCGAGGCAGTGTTTCCTCTATGAAAATTTCTGCCACCACGGTACGAGAAATAGGGCAGACGCACAACAGGGTTTCTGCCATGTACATGTAGCAGCGACGCACCGTGGCTCCTTCAGCTGTTTATGAAAAGTCATAAAGTCGTAATTACACGACTCTGCAGAGCCGTCTGCTCTACTGAACTCAAGCAAACTGTCATCCGCTCTCTCTCCCCTTTAGGGTGAGCAACTGGAACAGTGACAGGACGTCAGCACTGTCATGTCTCCCAAGTCATGGCAACCAAATAAACAACGGGCGAGTACTACTTGTCACTCAATCTTAGGCAAAGTGACAAACAGCGACAAAAGCCGCGACATGAAATCCGCACTCACGTGGGTCCCGTGAAATATGACAGCTACAGTTTATTGGAAAATAGCATTGTGACTTTTGGATGCTCAACAACCTGAGCATCAGATGCAAGAGATCCCAACTGGCACATCTGCTGGCTGTCACACAACCAGTGATAGACGCACGCACGCACGCACGCACGCACGCACGCACGCATACATATAGTCTGTCTTTCTGCTCTGAAGAAGTGGACATGGCGAGGTTACAACACACAGAAGCAGATATTGGCAGCACACACATCGTTGCCTTTTGTGTACGGTCCCCATCCCAACAATGTCACAAACAGAAGCCATAAAGCAACAATCCCCACCACTTTAGTGAACATGTGTAAAAAAAAAAAAACCTAGAACAGCTCGCTTTTGTTGGAGATTAAAAATGTATTAAAACAGAATGAGTCCATTAAACCAAAAAATTAAAATAAAACGTGTTCCATCTCTGTGGGCCATTCGGCTTCTGCCATGAAATAGCAACCAGGTGAGGGGACAGTTGGGGCCCAATATGATGAGAGGAGTGCTGGTATCCATCGCACTGGCCTTCCTAATAAAACACTTTAGCATTGCTAACTGCAGTTTGGGAATTACCAACTTACAGACTGGACTGTGTATTTGTAAGATACTGATCATGTCAAACACTTTAGGGTTAAAGATGCAGTATGTAAGCCTTATAAAACAAATTTTTGCTGCAAAGATTTGCTGAAACTGACCCTATGTTCCAGTAGAATTACATGAAGCAGGTCATTTAAAAAAAATCTGGCTCCTCTGGCACCACCTACAGCCTGTAGTGTGATTTGCAAAAATCCACAGCTCCCTGTTCAGATGCACCAATCAGGGATGCACACGCATTCATTCCCAAATGGGGGGAGGGGCTTAGGAGACCGTTTTGGGCTTTAGCAGAAAGGGGGGAGGGACTGAGAAGTTGTCGATGTTCAATTTTTTTTTGGCTAAGTCCTGGATCTTCCCAATCCTACCTACAGAACCTTTAACTTATAGGGGTGTTGAAATTAATCATTGCATCGATGCGTCGCGACAGACCATAATCAATTATTGCTTACTGTTTTTTTTGTTGTTGCCTTTTGTCTGTTGTCTCCCGTGTTCAGACTCCGCTACATACAGGAAGTGTCTATTTTAAGAGCAGATACAATAAAAAAGGGGAGTTCATATGTATCTGACTGCTTGAATTTGTTGATGAAAACCACGTGTAGCGATATATATTGATATTGAGAAGGCGGCGCATCGTGATGCACCGGGATATCGAATCGATTTGAATCGTTGACGGAATAATCGTAATCGAATCGTGAGACCAGTGAAGATTCGCACCTCTTGGAACTTAGCCAATCATCTTAGGGCTTTACCGCTTGATAATAGATACCAGGATGTATCAATGGTTTGGCAGAGCGAGAGAGGCTAGGCTATTTTCTTTTAAATGGTGAATGGCAGCAAAAACACGGGGGAAAACACACATTAAATGCACGGGGGCAGATGGTAAAGTTGAATTCAGTCTGAATAAAACAGACACAACATTGAGATAGAATAGAACATACCAAATATAAAATCAATCTATGTATAAATAGAAACAATCACAACAACGAAAATTAAAAGTTAAATTTGGGGAGGGGGTGGGGGGGTGCAGCTGGGGTAACAATACAGTGAGTAACAGGGTTCAGAGCAGTACATTAAAACAAAAAAGTACAATAAAATATTAACACACATTAATAGGTATATAGAGGATATCCTGTGTACAGGTAGAAATGAACAGCTGACCAACGTGTTGTTCAACAGTGTGGATACATACAGTGTGCTGTAATGGAAATGTGTAACAAAAGGTAGAGTAATTCACTAACTCAACCTGAAAAGCAATGGTGCTCAGAAACATGATTCACAGACTGAATGAATACAAACACACTCTCATACCCAAATGAAATGGAATGACCCAAGGCTGTACTTTTGTTTTCTTGGATGTGTTTTGACACACACACACACACACACACACACACACACACACACACACACACACACACACACACACACACACACACACACACACACACACACACACACACACACACACACACACACACACACACACACACAGCGAGTTTCCCCGAGCTCCTGGGCTTCACTGGGCCCTTGGGTTGCTGCCCTCCTCTCTGGTCCCCCTCTCAGGGCCAGCTGGTGTGGGTGTTGGGGGGGCTCTAGGCGGTGGCCTCCTGGAGCGCCGGCAGCAGGCCCTTCTCTGTCAGGTGAGCCTTCAGCGAGTTGAAGATGTGGAGCTGCTGATCGACGCGGAGGGCCAGGAGCTGCTGGATCACCTTGCTGGGGTTGGGGCCCCTGAGAGGAGGGAGAAGATAATCGTATATGGTCAAGAGTCTAAAGTCCTAAAGTCAACTCAACAGAACTGACCTTTGATTAATTCCCTAAGGCTAGCTAGCTACCCTGAAATACCTGGGACCAGGCCCCCAGGAAGTACGCCGGGCTTTGAAGCCAATTTGACATAATGGCCAAACTTCTGTGTCCGTCACGTGATGCCATGGGGCCCAAAAAGACTTGTTCCCATCAACTTAAATGGCGAAAGGAGACGCCTGTAAATCAGTGGATACATTTTAGCGTCAAAACCGTTGTTGTTAAGCCCGACCACCGACTCTATACACGATGTGACTGGCCTGACTAGAGTTTGGTTTTTCCAGCTCGCAAGCCAACGTAGAGTTGCTAGACTGACCCTGGCAGCAAAGTGCATTTTGCACCCTAGATTTCTAGGCTAACTGTATACTGCTAATTGACATATTCAACGTATTAACATATTTAAGTGTCATCATTTTATAAGGAGGCGTTTACCTGATGAAGCTAGCAATGTAGACATTCACAAATGTGGCCATGAGGTACTGGCAGTCGAATCTGTCCATGATGCCACCATGGCCCGGGATGGTGTTGGCAAAATCCTGAAAGGACAAAGGACAGTACGTGTGCTCGGACTGCTCCTCTGAACATCATCAATAATTAGAGCAAAGTCGACAGACATTCACAGTTGGTTTTATATGTAATTAAGCACAACACACAGCTTACTGAAATCTAAGACTTTCTACAGTTGACTTGACAGACATGAGCAGTAGAGCTGGGATATATATGCTTTTGTCCCGATTCGATTCTTTCGCGATACATGGGTGCCGATTGGACTTGTACTGTGGTTTTCATTTGTTGCAATTCTAGAAGTGTTGCAATTCGATAGTATTGAGTATTGCGATTTTCTCTTCCTTCTTTAACAAAAAAAAAAGTTGAATAATACACATTCTAGAGACAATATGTCATGAGACATTTCTAAAAGTGAATTGTTTTCTTAAAAAAAAAAAAAATGTCATCACATGTGAGTCATAGTCAGTCTGACATTTATTTTATAAATAACATTGATTTTCTGCTTTCGGTCAGAAAACGGATACGATGTAGTTGCCGTCAGCCATACCGTATGAACAGAAAATATTTAGGTGAATCATTGGTATAAAAAAATTGAGCAGACAGATTTTGCAAACATGAACAAGAAAATAAGCCCTGTGAGCAGACTGACAGGTGTCCGTCATCCCTACCTTGATCTTGAAGGCTCTTTTGAAGCCGCTGGCAAAGAAGCCGCCGAAAGGTCCCATGATGGAGGCGAAGGAGGAGAGAGCGATGCTGTGGATCTGGAAAGGATAGAGACGCACTGTGGTCTGTGGAGACCAGAAGAGAGTGTTAGAGCAAAAACAGACACCAGCAATTATCCACGATCAACCAGCGTTTAAACATGGGACTGCCTAGAAAAATGGGTTACTCCACATTTTTACCCATTTCCCACCCCTTCCCTTCTTTAGTTGTGCATTTCTTAACTGGATTTTGGAAATGTGTTGTCCATATGTGAGCTGAAACTACCAGCTAGGTCCTGACATGAATAAAATAAAACATAGAATTTTGCAAAAAAATATGACATATTACAGTATATCTAGCTACATATTTACAGAGATGCTGTATTATATCAGTTAGGCATTGTCCACCTACGAATTGATGGAAAGGATGCTGCAAAAATGCATTATGCTATCAATAACTTATACAACATACTAGCTTTTGCAATATAGTTGATAATTTCATTCTTTAATATTCACATTAGTTTGTGTGTGACTTGTGAAGCCGTGAAGCAAAGAGACCACTAAAGCAGGGATCTTCAACAAGGGGTCTGGGACCCCTAGGGGGTCCTCAGAGTTACTGCAAATTATTGTTCATTTTTTGAAAGTTTTTCATTACAGAAAAATACTTTGCACATCTATAACGTGAGACAGGTGCGTCGGGGGGAGGGTGAGTAAAGTTGCAAAGAAAGTCCTGCACACTGTCTCACTTGTTTCTTTGCAACTTTTGAAAGTTTTTAAAAAAATGAAAATGTCTTAAAAGGAATCCAACAAATTGTTAGCAAAATCAGCCTATTTGTGAAAAAAAACACACTGATGATAGGCTTACTGGCCTCTACAGTAGGTAAGGTAGTCGATAGGGTAGCCATCCACAGATACAGTTCATCCTAAGGATTCACTTGGCCGCATAAAAACATGATTTATAAAATCATACCAACAGTTATTTTAATAGCTTAGCATTCTATGCACTTAAAAAGGTATGTATAAAGGCTTTAGGCTGCCCACACGTTATTGTAGGCACAGTTTAATACGCAACTTAATTTTATACAATAGTTTTAGTTGGGGGTCCCTGCTCTGTCTCTCTCGCAGTTAAGGGGTCCTTGGCTTGAAAAATATTGAACACCCCTGCCCTAAAGCCAAAAAGATGGCAGAGAGAGAGAGAGAGGGAGGGAAGGAGAGGAGGAAAGAGAGAGAGAGAGAGAGAGAGAGAGAGAGAGAGAGAGAGAGAGAGAGAGAGAGAGAGAGAGAGAGAGAGAGAGAGAGAGAGAGAGAGCGAGAGAGAGAGAGAGAGAGAGAGAGAGAGAGAGCAGAAGGAGTGCAGGCGAGTCTTACCCATCCAGTGACAGACTCCAGGACGCTGGGCAGCGCGTAGTCCTGGAGCTGGAAAAGCTCAGACGGCTCACATTCCACCTGGAAACTATTGGAGTTGGTGTTGAATTCCACCGGGCACACAAAGTAGCGGCAGCCGGCCATCACATAGGAGAGCTGGGAGGAGAAGAGGCTTCAGTTACTCTGCAGTCACACCACTGGCCTGCTGGCTCTTATTTCAAGGTGCTCTAAGCGATGTCACGCATTTCTTAGGCTACAACATTTTTTGTCACATACAGCAAACATCTCCTCACTATCCGTTAGCTGCCTGTCCCCTGAACACACTGTAAAAAAAAAAAAAAAAAAAAACGCGGTCTCTGTAGACAACCCAGGCTCCACAAACGGCAACAAAAACAAACCGTGCCAACCTGCACCACCAAACATAAACAGTGTTCCAGCCAATAACCGAGAAGAAGGAGTTGGGGCTGGGTGTTAGGGAGTTAGTACGCGTGCACATGAAGGGGGGTGTGGGGAGTGGAGGAGAGAGAAGCGTGAAGAGGGACGTTAGCTAGAGTAGGCCGTTTGGTTTGACAATACATCGAACGTCAAAAAGAAGCGACGTCACCCAGCATCGCTTAGAGCACCTTTCAGTCAAATGATGACAGACTAAAGAGGAAGAAAAACTGCAACACTGCTGCCAAGAACAGAGTATTTGTATTTGGAAGCCTTTATCATAATTCAGAGATTGTATGAATGCTTTATTAATTTGCTGCACGCCTCAATTTATTTTACCATTTCGCTATTTTACTATTTACTCTAGTTTTAAATCATTTTACCATCTTCACATTCTCTGCTCTATGTTCTTAGTTTAATGTGTGTGCTTTTATGTTTGCACCATAGAGTAGCACTTTTAATTTGGTTGTATGTACTTACAATGACAATAAAGTCAATTCTGATTCAATGAAACAGCCACAACAATCGTCTATACCTAAATTATTACCTCTGCCAGAGAGGTTTTGTTTTTCGGCTCAGTTTGTTTGTTTGTTTGTTTGTTTGTTTGTTTGTTTGTCTGTCAGCAGGATTACAGAAAAAACTACTGGTCAGGTTTTCATAAAAGTCGGTGGAAGGGTGTTGGGCCAAGGAAGAACCCATTTCATTTTGGAGCAGATCCGAATCACAGGGGCGGATACACAAATTATTATTCAATTCCGTTAACCCTCCGAGGTCCAAGGGTAATTCTTAGACATCTTCTTGAATTCTCCTTTTAAGGGTGTTTACATATAACCTGATCCCCGTGCGTTTCATATCAACATGTTCAGAAGAAACTCAGCTTTCTGTATAGTGAGGCCCAAAATTGTTCCAGAGCAATGTATAAAGAGATAATTTGGCCCTAAAGCTAGAGCTGGGCAATATATCGATATCGTGATATGAGACTAGATATCGTCTTAGATTTTGGATATCATAATATTGTAATATGGCATTAGTGGTGTCTTTTCCTGGTTTTAAAGGCTGCAATACAGTAAAGTGATGTCATTTCCTGAACGTATCAGACTGTCCTATTAATTGCCTTTACCCACTTAGTCATTATATCCACATTACTGATGATTATTTATCTAAAATCTCATTGTGTAAATATTTTGTGAAAACACCAACAATCAACACTACAATATCGTTGCAGTATCGATATCGAGGTATTTGGTCAAAAATATCGTGATATTTGATTTTCTCCATATCGCCCAGCCCTACCTAAAGCTGAAATATTTCTCATTTCTCTTGTGAAAACATACCAACACTTAATTGTTTTGGTGCTTGAAATGAGTTTACAAAAGTCTTGGGTAGCTTAATATATTAATAAAATAGTAAATAAATGTCGAAAATGAAACTTTGTAATATCGTTTTTTGAGTAGGAGTGTTGTCAAACATCGTTTGGACTCGCCGCTGCGTCTTTTGTCTTCAGAGGGTTAACACTGCGTGATAGGGCATTTGTGCTGCATTCATGTGAATAAAGGTGATAGATGACAATGTGAGATAGGGCATGCCTTGGCGGAGGTCTGCGCTCTCCGAGTGCCCTTCTACATGTTTCTGAGATCTTGAGGGAAATGAACACATCTTAATAACGAACTAAGATTAGCTCTTAACGGTAACACAGGCTTATATATCTCAGCCTGTTGCTTTTTCTTTACTCTCATTTTGATGTGTGTGCAACTGTGGCCAGTGTGCATGTCTGCACCAAATGGGAAGTGACAACAAGCAAGACAAATGTATTGGCTACAGGTGTATAGGGCTGAACGATTAATTGCATTTTCGATAATATCGCGATATGTTAAAACGCGATTTCCTAATCGCAAAGGCTGCGATTTGGTCACATGACTCGCGAGAGCAAATCAGTCTGCACTCCGTAGAGAAAGCATCAACTAGCATGCAAACGCTACACTGTACCTTGAGCTGATTTCTGTCATTCAAACAACTCTGAGTTGTAGTTTAAAACTTTTACAGCCATTTTAATAAAATGAAGGGTTTTATTCGGGCTTGAGTCTATACATGCAGTTAATGGATACAGGCACACAGAACTCAAGGCTCGATTGGCAACAATTAGCTCTGATTAGCGGTTAGCTCTGATTAGCGGTTAGCTCCGGTTAGCGGTTAGCTCCGTTATAAAGATATGAGTGGAGGAGCTGCCACTGAGAGGGGTAACAACCAGACTGATAAAAGACGTTCGGGGAGCTTTCACAGCAGCGTGGCCGCGGTGTTTCAACGGTTTTATTAGTACAGTTAATCCCACGGCAAGAACACCAGCAACATGCTAACGTAACGATAGCCTCTCTGAACAAGTGCACACGGCAGCACGTAACTTCACGAGGGGGAGGGGCTGGAGGCAGCTCCTCTCTGTGCACTGTAAAAAATTACACTGGTGTGTGTGTGTGTGTGTGTGTGTGTAGATATATACTATATTTTTACTTATTTAACTGTCTAGTGTGTAATTGTGTGTTCATACTATACATTATTATATTATTCTTTGTTGAATAATACAGAAGACAAAGAGCTTAAAAAAATAATCGAATATCGAATCGTAATCGCAATATTTGGGAAAAAAATCGCAATTAGATTATTTTCAAAAATCGTTCAGCCCTACAGGTGTAGCTAACTTTTATATTAGAAAGTCAAGAATCAAAGCCTAATGTTTATTAAGTGTAGCTTTGAACAATCTCTTTGTAAACAGCCTAGTGTAGTAAATTTAACTTTTCAACCAAATGTGTCTGTCTCAATAAAAAGAAAATATACCTCAAACTTGTTAAAAAGGTCAAGGCTATAGTGGGGATCAAAACAGACAAAATGTAGAATTTGCTATAAAGGCATGAGCCAAAAATCCCATCTTACCATGATGCCAAACACAATGGTGGAGAACAGTCCACCGATGAATCCCTCCCATGTCTTCTTAGGTGACAGCTGCAGAGGACACAGTCAAGGTGTGGATACCAGGTTAATATATCACCATGTCGCACACAATTTCTTATGTGTCCATCACATAAGTCAATACCCACAGCTCTTAAACATGGATTATGTTTGACCTGCCCTGGCAGTACAACCAAAACTGGAAAGGAGAATCCTCTTCAAATATCAGGTAGTAATTTACTAGAGACTGATTAGTGAAAAACAGTGTGCACATCAGGTGCTTGCATTACAGGGTTTCTACAGGTTTCACCAAGTTAAATTTAAGAGTTTTTAAGACCATTTTGAATTAAATTTAAGACCTATCACGACATCAAAAACAAAGTCAGATGTCAGAGTCCGGAAACATTGTCTGAAACAATTCCCTGATTTCCTCATTGGCATTATAGGACTAATGTCTAGATTGGCTGCAATATAAGTTGCATGTTGGTCTCATTTGTAGTTGTAATACAGTGAATTATATTTGGACTAGCGACAGAAAGAACTACAACACCACAGAATTCTAAAGCGCTGCGGGAACATTTCAATGAGCGTTAGAGGTAACGTTATATGGGCGTAGGAAAATTAAGACCTGTTTAAAATTATTTAAGACCTAGAACACAATACTTCAGCAAATTTAAGACTTTTTAAGGCCTCAAATTTTGATGTAGAAATTTTTGACTTTTTTAGACTTTTTAAGACCCCGTGGAAACCCTGCATTAATGGTTTCTAAAAGCGAAGAACAACAGTGATATAAACCAACCTTGATGAGAGGGGTGCGGCCGAAGAAGAAACCAAACATGTAGGCCATAATGTCGTTACAGATCACGCAGGAAATTGGCACAATGAACCTGTTCAGACAAGAAGAGTTTACACGAGCCTCATGTACGAGACTAGGTGAAATTATGTTTTATAAAACAAGACGTGTAGGGCTGGGTACTGAATTTAATACTTTTTAGGCACCGACCGAATTGCCTCTAAAAGTATCGAGTATCGAAAAATGCCTTGTCATTCAATACCCGAGGAGGAAATCTCATCAGCGTCAGCGAGCCAATAAGCACGCAGCATGCTTCTACCAAGATCGCACAGGAACGCAGGACAAACTCTACGTTACGCCCAGAGACGGGGCTCACGCAGTAAGATTTGAAAAATAAATAAAAAGATTTGTGCAGTAATGTCATTTCTTTTTGTTTTATAAAATTGGTATCGAAAAAGAATTTATGGTTTAGCAACCGGTATCGAAGTCATGGTACTGGTATCGGTACCGGCATTGAATATTTGTTGAACGATACCCAGCCCTACATGTGTGGTAAGGTCATTAGAAACAGTAATTCATTTTAACTAGCTAATTCTCCTACAAACCAACATACAAAATTAACATAATTGGATTTCAAAGTCATTTTCTCTTCTGGAGTAGATACCAGAGAGAAGAAGCCATTTTACTGCTAGAATATATATTATACAGTATATGTAAAGGAAATAAAGTCGACTTACCAGATCATCCCCTCAAACAGGTTGTGAATAATAAGGTGAGACTGAGTGACCACAATCAGCAGAGTCACATGGGTCCAACCAAACTGTGGACACAATACAACATTAGCCAACAGTGTTGGGCAAGTTACATCCAAAATGTAATACATTGTTGATTACTAGTTACTGTCATTTGAGAGTAATTAGTTACATTACAATATTACTGTCTCTGAATTGTGATGCTTTACCCTACTTTTGCGTTACTTTTGAGTTACTTTCACCAAAATAAAAGCGGAAGTATGACTTGGCAGGTAGCTTGTGCATTTCACCACGGGATCAACAAAGTCTCATCTTTATCCACTATATACATCATAATTTATTCATATTATTTGTAATCTGAATCTGCAAAGTAACTAAAGCTATAAAAGAAATAGTTAAGTAAATCGTACAATAGCGTACTTGACTCTGAATTGTGGTGGAGTAAAAGTAGCCTAATAAGTAGGAAAATATGAAATTACTCAATTAAAAGCACCTTACAATTGAATCTAAGTAGCCTACGTTATAGTAACTTTCCACAGCTGATAAAATGTAATGATATTACATGTAGCAAGCCTAAACATTAACTCCTGACATGTTATCTGTCAGTTACTCGGGAATACATTACTGTAATTGCGTTACTCCCATCACTGTTAGCCAAGTATGTTTACACTAGGACAAGTTGAAATTTGCCTGAAATCAAACCCTTCCTATTCATGATTGTGAGTAGAGATGTTCCTACTGCCTAAAACGCTGGTATCGGTATCGGGAAGAACTCGAGTTAATGCACCGATCCAATACCACGTAATAAAGCCCTAAAGAAAACCTACGTTAAAGTAGTTTATTTATGTTCTTTTTCCATTATGACTGGCTGTCAAACTGCATAATAAAACAAAGTTCTGTGGCATTCATTGTTTGTGTTTGTTCATGTTTCACAAAGAGTTTAACCCGAGCCAGACCGACAACAAAGATAGAAATCATATCACATCCATACAGGGATAGTAGTATACAGCTGTTAAAACATAATAAAATATATGACACACTGGTATCGGCTCAGTACTCGGTATTGGCCGATACGCAAGTTCAGGTATCAGAATCGGTATCGGGAAGCAAAAAATGGTATCGGACCATCTCTAATTGTCAGTCTTAATTCTAAATATTTCTTGACACACCGGACATATATTGAGAACAAATTATTTGCTGATGACACACCACGCAGAGATTACTGTGATTGGTGATGGGTTTTAACTAAAACGTGACCAGATATTAGTTCTATGAAATCCACAATGTGACTGGAAGAAGTGGGTGGAGGAAGTGTCTCCTCTTTGACATTAAGAACTAGCTGTACTCAATTACAGACAGCCAAATATTGTGGGCGTACTGGATGTGTAGCTGTAAAACTGCCTGTTCTGTGCAAACACTCCCAGGATTAATAGTTTAATACATTCTACTGACACAAGAACAAAGGTTGTCTTTCAGTATGAGAACAAAAACACTTTTTTTTCTCTCTCTATCTCTGGTTCATGACAAAGACGTGAAGAATGTGAACCTAAAGCCCTGTTAGCAGATCAGAAGCCTGGGGGGAAAAAAAGCAGAAAAGCCACCTGGCTGCAACGGCTCACTGATCGTTCCACAGCACATTCAGACATCTCTCTGTTCCTCAATATAGTGGAAACGTTAACTGTAGCCTACATTTATGTGAAAACATGGGTTACACTTTACTTGAAGGTATCGACATAAGAGTGACATGACACTGTCATGAACATGTCATAAACATTATAAACAAGTCATAAATGTTTATGACATAAGGCTTCTTTTAGTAAGTGTCATGGTTTTTGTCATGACAAGTTATGGTTAGGGTTAGAGTTAGAGTTCATGTGTCAGGACAGTGTCATGTGTACATGACAGTGTCATGTCACTCTTATGTAGATACCTTCAAGTAAAGTGTTACCAAAACATGCTATAAAAATAAAGTCTGTTTAGCAAGGTTAGAGAACAACGTCAGAAAAAGCGGCGACAAAAACCGCTAGCCAAACTAGGCGGGCCAAAATGTATGGTGAACGTAAATTGATATGCGGGCCGGATCATAATCTGCAAGGGGCCGGATTTGGCCCGCGGGCCTTGAGTTTGACACATGTGCTTTAGATGATTGGATGCCCGTTGAGTTACCAAGCAACTATTTTACCGCACCATTGTTTTTTCTTTTCAACACAACCAACGCAACACAGTTGGAATGACTGTGTGCCAGATATTTTCGAATCCCCAGCCCACTTCTCCATATTCTGGAGGGCCCGTATTTTAGCTGGCCTCATCAATAAGCCAGTAGCCTTGAGGATGGAGGCCGGGAGGAAGGGGGGGTGGCAGGATGCCACTTACCATGTAGAACTGAAGACGATAGTGTTTCTTCACCAGACTCAGCACAAACATGCAGAAACCTGCAACAACATGACAATATGTCGTGTGAAATACTTAACAGGGACATATTTAGGGCTGTGAAGAAGAGGGTGATTAATGAGGTCAGAATCCTGCTCATCTTTGGTCAAACTCAACTACATTTAGCTTGACCTATTTCAGACAAAGCCCAGAGTTAATGTGCAGTGAGTAGGTGAGGATGAAGGACTGAATGAAGACTTTATTTTAAACATGTAAAAAAAATAATACAATAAAAGCTACAAAGGACAAAAGACAAACAAGATTAAACACAGAATATTCTTTTAACATGTCCGAAAAAGAATAAGAAAGAAGCAGAAGCTTATTAAATACTACCCCTTTTCCACTACTATATAATAATAATAATAATAATAATAATAATAATAATAATAATCATGAATGGCTTCATATCTATATCATATATCTTTAACACATACAATTCCCCTACATAAGAATATTGCTATTTTTGCACTGGGTCACGCTTGGGACTAGAGCCCGACCGATACAGGATTTTTGAGGCCGATACCGATATAAATATTTGGTGATTTAAAAATCCGATATTCCGATATAGGAAGGGAAGTTTGGGGTCCCCTGCTGGAGCTGCTACCCCCGCGACCCGATACCGGATAAGCGGACGAAGATGGATGGATATTCCGATATATCAGGCGATATATATTTAAAAAAAAATCCAGAAACGCGTAACAAAACATAAACAGATTACCGTAACATTAGTTATTTGTAGTTATTTATGAGTCCTCACTAAAATAATATGATAATGCAGTTTAAAATGTTTTGTTTTACTGTCACAACAGAACTAAAGAATTAAAGTTCTGATAAATAAAATGTATAAAAATACAAACTTAAGATATGAAACTTAAAGTCCTTTGAACAAAAACACAATAAAAAATAAATAAGTGTGTGTTGCCAACAGGGACGTTGTAGAGCGTCCTCTGGTGGACTAACTATGCAACGCCAACACTCAGAACATGGCTGAAGGGGGTTTCGTCTGTTTTTATTTTATTTTTTAAATATTCATTTATCAGAATCATTTATTTGTCATTATAAATTATTGTGATGAATGAATATTTAAAAAAATAACTAAATTATCAGCCATTATAAATGCCAATACGGATAGTTCGGAAAATGCCTAATATCGGCCGATAATATCGGCCCGCCGATATATCGGTCGGGCTCTACTTGGGACACTGCTTTAACGATGTCCTCAATCCATTCCACACTTTCACTCCACGTATAGAAATACAAAAAGGCTTTAACGTTGTACAGACGCAAAGATGATTTAAAATGGGTCGCTGGAGTTTTTCATACTGTGTACAAGGCTAAAGGTGAGGAGAGGATGATGCACAGCAGCAGTGGTGGAAGAAGTATTCACATCCTTTACTTCAGTAAAAGTACTAATACCACACAGTAAAAAATACTCTGTTGCAAGTTGAAGTCCTGCATTGAAAATGTCACTTAAGTAAAAGTATGCAAGTATCAGTACAATATTTCTCTCTGAAATGTAGTGGCGTAGAAGTAGAAAAATTTGTGCTTAAGTAAAGTGCTGGAGTAAACGTACTTGGTTCCATTCCACCACTTCACAGCAGAGAATGTGTGAGAGCCATTTCAAGTGATATTACTGGGAAGTCAGCCCAGACATACTGTAGACCTGGGGAAGCTGGTCGCTTTAAAAGTTTTACATTGACATTTTCATTCTTTTCCAGGTTAGATGCAAAGTCTACAGCATCTAAGAATATATGTCATGACAAAAACACTGCAGATTTGAGGATTTTCTGGCACTTCAAGGTATGATAATATATCTTCAAAGCCTTTCCGCTTGAAGACAAGAGAAGATGTGAGAAAGCCCAGCCATTCAGTTTCACCTTGAATCTAGTAGGCATGAGGCAGAAAGAGTCAGGGTGCTTCCTTCCCTCCCCCCCCGCCCACATCCTGTTTGGCATCAGCCAGCGGCTACATTAGAACTGAAATACTAACCGACAAGCTGCAGCACAGGAAGTGAGACTTCTCTAGTTAGCATGGGGCCTGAAATAACCTTCTATGGAAGTATCTAACGTAATAACGTACACGTTGGGGGTGTGTGTGTGTGTGTGGGGCGGGGGGCATCACTTACTGCACCTTTAAGTTTAATGTTGTCATTTGACAAAATGTAAATTAGTGTTGCACGATATTGACAAAATGTGATATTGCGATATTGATTATGTATACTGCGATATCAATATTAATTTCAATATTTTTGAACATATGTAAAATTACAAAAGTTATGGGAAAACGCATCAAAATAGATTCACACCAATATAGTGCACACTGAGACTTATGTACGGCTTCGTAGTGCAGCGGGACCACAGGTCGGTCGTGGATGAAAAATGTTCAATATTTCCGACTCCAAACTCTGCCTCATATAAACACTGTTTTAAAAAGTTGACGGGATAGCTACCGGTGAGAAATAGATGTGGGATGGGATTACTTTTGGCCACTAAAGTTTCCTCTTCAAACTCTGTTATTTCGTCTTCAACCTGGGCAACACTCATTTTCTTACTTTTGTGTTCTCTTTTCTTTCCCTTCTCTGATTCGTTCCGCATTTTTTGGTCTCTATCCATTTCTTCACTTACACTGTCACTCATGTAGTGGCCCCGTGCGCTGACGTGCACTAACATGTGCAAGTGGCACGGTAACTGGCCACTGGAACATGATCATTACAGTGTTTCGAGCTCTAAATCAAACACAACTAAGCCACACAGCCAACGGACGGGACAGAGCGCTCCACAAAATAAACTAAATATTGCATACTTATCGCGACACTTTCGATATAATATTGCGCAACGTGATATCGCGATAACGATATCGAGTCGATATATCATGCACCCCTAATGCATAATTCCTTTGGCCCCGAGGACATTCACTCACTACTAGGTCACCCTGTTGCATCTTTGGATTAGGCCACAATGGAACTTTCTAGTAAAGTTACCTTTAGAAAACCTATGTGTGGCTGGAGTTTGGTAATGGTGTTAAGTAGGGCTGTACCGAATGTGTTTTTGGTTGTTTTTACATTAAAAGCTTCTATCGAGGTTTTTGAATGAAGCTTTAAATGCATGCCGTCACATATGACGTCATCAACCTAATAAATAAATAAAAAATCCTAGAACCATATTACAAAAGTGATTCATCGGATTAAAGTCTTTTTTTTTGTTAAATCAACTTTCTATAATGAATAGAACTCGTCAGTTGCGTTAACATAAATGCTATAGCGACATTATGAAACAACGCTCTGGAGTTACTGGAAATGTTTGGATCACATGAGTTGGAAAGCCACCACCGGAATCCAATTCCAGTACATAGGTATGATACTAATAATTAGTGATATTTGCCTTTTTACGTGTATCAGCATCGGCCGATACGCGGCTGCTGCGTAGTTTTTTCCCGGCATTATTTAAAGACAGGCGTCCACAGGCAGCTCTGTGTTGCTGGAGACGCTGCAGTTCACGTGCAGACCATGCTCTGCCCCTCCACCACTAGCAGAGTGCTGGTCCTGGAAGCCTGGCAGACTTCCAGCACCATGGCAGTCTTAAATTACAAATCAAGCACTTTATTTCAATGGCTACTTTTCAGGTTTATGGTTTTCTTAAATTATTGAAATGTGTTGACAAAGGACATTTTGTGATGACCTGATTATATCTGTCTTATAATATGTCAGCAAGCAATGCATCATCAAGGCTGTGTTGTAGATGTTGATGAAAGCCTTTTACCCTTGCACAGTTAACCATTTGCAGGGCACCCATCCATATGATGCACATTGCACACATAATTTGGGTGATATGAATGTAAGATGATTGCAGAAGTGACACTGATCTGTGTTTTTTTTAAATTATTTTTAAAGAAATGGCAGAGCAGATTCCGAAAACAAATCAAGTGTGGCAGGGTTTACAATTTTATGATGTAAATTGAGGGAGCAAAAGCAGCATCGGCTCCAAATATCGGCTCAAGAAAATCGGCAGCCCGTATTGGTCATTGGCTAAGGCTGATGAAATAAAATCGTATCGGCACTAAAAAAATCCCTATCGGTCGATCCCTACTAATAATATTAGTGTAGCCTAATCTTTACTGTGCAAAAAAGCTGGGCTTAACAGAATGAATAGACCATAGATATAAATACGTAGATACCGCCTTCGGTTTGTGAGACGCGTCTGTGTCGCCGCCATTTTGGAGACGGACATCTGACACGCTTGTGCACAATGACTCATAGAAAGAGACCGACTTTTGCGCTGCTTTTGAATGTTCATGCGAAAGAAATGCCAAGCTAAGTAACTTATTGAACATTTAATATCATAAAAGGTAATGCTAATCATTTTGTTTTTGTAAAAGAAGGAAAAGAAGATCATAATACTTCTAGAATCGCAATGCATGAAAATCGCAATACAAAAATCGAATCGGCACCCATATATCGCGAAAGAATCGAATCGGCACTGAATCATATTGTCCCAGCGCTACTTTATTCCCAGTTGGGGTCACAGGGCCAGATGTACTAATGCTTTTCCGCCCACGTCAGGCGTATTTGTTTCGCAACGTGAGCATAAAAGCATGGCGAGGTATGTACAAACAGGCCGAGGTAAAAGCGCAGACTGCCTGTCGCGGGAACTGAAAATGGCAAATTGTGCTTTTCCGTGTCATGCATATGAATTCACGGGAGGGTCAAGGGGAAAGTGGGAGTTTCCCATAAAGAGATGGGAGGGGAAGCGTAAAGGGCGCCTAATTATGTATTCCGCGGTATGTACAAAAACCGCCCGTGAAACACCTGCTGTTAAGAAGCGGTGAAAATTCTCCGCCTCTTAACAGCAGGTGTAAACCAGGAAGCGGGTTTCCTCGCATATGCCTCTTGGTGAAATGGCAGCAGTAATCCGAGCAAGACGAAGACATAGGCCAAGAAGACGAGCTGAAAGGATTTTTGCTGGAAGAAATAAAAGATGACATCGAATCTCCGACTCAGAGTTCACATTCCATTCCAGCAGCTGTTAACTCCTCGCTACATTACAAATATTGGCATCAGGATCATGATGAACTGCATGTTTGGTAAATACGTAAGCTGAAGTATCACAGCGTGCGCTTTCTGCGGGTTGGCCATGGCGCTGATAACGCTACGTTTGCAAATGTATGTACATGAGGGCCTCAGTGTTTGTACCTGTGAGATAGAGGGCGAAGGAGATAATTCGGTGGTATTTGCTGAGGATGCGGAGCGGCTCCTCCCTTTGCACCAGTGCGAAGAAGGAATCTGTCACAGTCTCACCATAGAAGAAGTAGTTCACACACAGCAGGAAGTACCTGTGGGGTGGAGCAAATGTACAAGTCTCACATCTTTAGAACAGCAGCTCATCAGACTCTGCATTCAGTATGCCTGCAGAAAAAAAAACAGCGAGGCCATGTGAAGAAACTTCACTGACTCACTTCCCCGCATGGCAAACGTTAGAAGGCCAAATGTTTTTAGTCCAAATTGCTACATGTACATTGTACATGGAATACAGTTTAAAGTTTAGATTTTTCAGGCTTATGGCATAGTGAATGTCAGGACTCTATCTGCTATCTATCACACTAAAACTGTACACCACTATTGCTAAAATCAAAACAGCACCGATGATTCACAATATTTTTGCCATTTTTGCTGATTGGCTTAATAATCTACAACCTACTCAAAATGTAATCAGGTCAGATAACAAACCTTGGGAAGTCTGCAACGAAATAAAACATGAGACAAAACAATAAGAAAAGAGCATGCGAGGATATTTGCACGACACCTAAATTATTGTAATTATTATAAAATGTGTGATATTGTGTGTGTGTGTGTGTGTGTGTGTGTGTGTGTGTGTGTGTGTGTGTGTGTGTGTGTCCTCACCAGCTCAACGTCCTGAACCAGGGCAGGTGGTAGGAGTGGTACACACTGTAGCCAATGGTGATGATTTCCTGGAAGCACTTGATCTGAACACAGAGGACCTGCACAGAGAAATATTGTACAGCTTCAATGTGTGTGTGTGTGTGTGTGTGTGTGTGTGTGTGTGTGTGTGTGTGTGTGTGTGTGTGTGTGCTTGTTTTACTATATTCGTGGGGTCCACAAACCAGGGAATACAGTATACTTGTGGGGTCTGCACAGCCTTGTGGGGCCCAAAATGCTGGACCCCACAAGGTTAAAGGTCTGTTTGAGGGTTAAGACTTGGTTTTAGGATTAGGGTTACAATTAGGTTATGGTTAGGGTGAGGGTAAGGGTTAAGGTTAGGCATTTAGTTGTGATGGTTAAGGTTAGGGTAAGTTGCTAGGGAATGCATTATGTCAATGACGGGTCCCCACAAAGATAGTGAAACAAACGTGTGTGTGTGTGTGTGTGTGTGTGTGTGTGTGTGTGTGTGTGTGTGTGTGTGTGTGTGTGTGTGTGTGTGTGTGTGTGTGTGTGTGTGTGTGTGTGTGTGAAAATATGTCCTACGTCCTGGTGTCCTAGTGACACAAAATGGCTGACAGGCCTATTTCCAGGGAATTCCCAGATGACAGGAGCCTGGATCCCATTAATCCATATGAGATTACATTTTCAACTGAACGTGCTGCACAGAGAAATGACTGTACGAACCCTATTACACTGTATAACTATGTAAACATATGAGAGACCACGGCTTATTATATCCATTACGTTTTAAACTAGGAATTTTGTTAATGGTTACACTGTGTTCCACTCCGTTGAAGCAGCACAGTGTCCCGAGCTTTTGCACGGCGCCATCAGCGTGGTTTGTACTCACGATCATCATAAGCACCATGGGGCCCAGGTAGATGATGAGGAAGAAGAAGGAGATCATGGCTAGTGTGAGGATGCCTCGGACCCACCAGTTCTTCCATCTGAAGGACAAGCACACACGCACGCACGCACGCACACACACACACACACACACACACACACACACACACACACAAGTTAACAGATTCATAAAAATGTAGGAAGCAGAGGGTCAACCTCAGTGTTTGACAAATATGAACTGCCAATGTTGTGAAAGTAACAGGGCTATGTCATATGAGGAAATCACATTTTATAGTTTGAAATGTCCTAGAATGCTAGGGCTGGGCGATATGGAGAAAATCAAATATCACGATATTTTTCACCAAATACTTTGATATCGATATTGTGGCGATATTGTAGGGACAATTGCTGCTTTCCCAAAATATTTACACAATGAGATTTGTGATAAATAATCAAAAGTAATGGAACAGCTGGAACAGTCTGGTAGGTTCAGAAAATGACATCACTTTACTGAAATGCAGCCTTTCAAACCAGGAATAGAAGACACATGTCATATTACAATATTCAAAATCTGGGACGATATCTAGTCACATATGACGATATCGATATAATATCGATATATTGCCCGGCCCTATAGAACGCTTTTGTAATTTTTTTTTTTTGCCATTGCCCAATTATGCAAACTAATGTCCTACATTATTCATTAACAGCACACCTGTCACTCTGGACTTGACGTTGTTGTGGTTCATGTGTGTCAGGTTGCGAGTAACGTTAAGCTTTTTTCTTGGGTTGCCTCTTTAGCGAAATGCTCGGAATAAATTTAATTTGCTTTTTATTGTGGAAAGTAAAGGCTGGCAGTCTGAACAAGGCCGATAATCGGCCGTCGGACAGTCTGGCGAGGTCAGTGACTCGAGTCTGTTCGGTGTGTTCCGTGCCGTCGTCCGTCCGAGTGGCCGTCTGCCTTCATTTTGGCCGACCTGACATGTGGCGTCGGAGGGCGGGCAGTCGAACCCCATAACCAATCTGATTGGTGG
Organism: Sander lucioperca; assembly: GCF_008315115.2. Lineage (NCBI taxonomy): Eukaryota > Metazoa > Chordata > Actinopteri > Perciformes > Percidae > Sander > Sander lucioperca. The sequence goes on from NC_050174.1 coordinate 24,255,702, forward strand.
AGTGCTAACCCGGAAATGACGAGCGAGATGAGCGTGACTAAGCCTCTCAAAAATCTGACGAAAATCTTTTAAACTGACCTTTGTCGATCTGAAATGAAGAAAGATTCAGCAACTGCACGGCCTATTTCTCTCTTAAAATGTTTTCAGAAACACGTTTTGGTGAACTATCTTTGTAAAATATGAGATAGTATTCCGAACAAGCCGCCATTATGCTCCGTTGTAAAATCCGGGAGCAGCCAGACCCACGTGACGCGTTCGTCCAGTCAGCTGCCGGTTTTAATTTTTTGGGCGACAATACAGATTAGCGCCACCTGCTGTTATGGAGACGCATTACATCTCGCGCACGTGCAGAACGTACACTCAAGTCGGCGTCGCTTCGGTGTGTTCCGAGGCACTTTTTTGACCAACTCGGGGAGGCAGTTCCTTTTCTGCCGAAGATCGGCCGTCAGGTTGGTGTGTCAGAGCCTTAATACTCATGTCCCCGGACCCCCGTAGCTGGCTACTTCTTCCCTCTGGCTGGCTAGTCCATCCTTGTTGAAAGCCCCATGCCACTGTGTCTCATACAGGGACATACAGAGTTTGAAATTATTAACTTTCTACCAGGAATACAGGTTCAAGAGTTCAGTGATTTACATCTGCTGTTCAAAGGATACTATGTGTGAGGAGGGATTTCTGTGTATGATTCATGACACCTCCACATGTGTAGCAGTGCTGTAAAGTCCAGGAAAAACAGGGGCCTGTATCTCTATACAGAACAATGACTCACGGAACAGCTCCGAATACAGAGCGGGTCCTTAGATAAAAAACAAAAACAAAAAGGGTAGCAAACTTCCATAACTATTTTCATATTTTACACTGGCCATCTATTCAGGGAAAGCTTACTGAGCATGCTCGACACCCTGCTTTACAGTCATATTTATATATCAAATACTGTAAAGCAGGGGTCTTCAACGTTTTTTTTAAGCCAAGGACCCCTTAACTGATAGAGAGACGGAGCAGAAAAGAACCCCAACAAAAAGAAAAATGACCAAAAAGAGACACAACACGACTAAAAAGAGACACAGAAACCCACAAAGAGACAAAATCACCACAAAGAGAAAAAAATGTAAGGGGAAATAGCATTTTTTAAATTGAAAAACGTCACATTTTCTTGAGGAAGGACGCCTAAACCCTGCCCCATTCAAATTGCACAGCTGCATATATTATATAAAATGAAGTTGCATATTAAACTGGGCCAACAATACCATGTAGGGTGGCCTAAAGCCTTTATACATACCTTTTTAGTGCATAGAATTCAAAGCTATTAAAATAATAATTGTTGGCATGTTTTTATAAATCATGTTTTAATGTTAAACATGTGGAATGTGAGTGAATCCTTAGGATTCACTGTGTCTGCAGATGGCTATCTTAGTGACTACCTAACCATCAATGTTTGTTTTTTTTCACAAAAAGGCTGATTTATATTTGCTAATAATATGTTGGACTCTTTTTAAACAAAAAAAAAAAAAACTCAAGGGGGTCTCAGAGATCTTCAGCAGGGGGTCCCTCAGAGTTAAGATCTCTGCTGTAAAGACCTCTTATTACTACAGACAAAAATCAGCAATGTGGTTTTGCTCTTCAACAGTGATGGTACCTTGAAGAGAGTCCAGACAGGGCCTTGTTTAGAACCTCGGGGGTGTCATCAGCAGGGGCCGGCACCTCTGGGACGCCTGGGTCCACCTTGGACTCGCCGTCTGACGCCCCATCTTTTTCCACCTTCAGCTCACTGTCTGAACCCTGACAAACAGAAAAAACACAGAGGAGAAATAAGACACTGACATTTAGCAGAAAATGTGGGGTGTTTATCTACAATATCTCTGTAGTGCAGACTCTGTACTACACACTACACTACACTAAATATTATATTTAAATAATAATAAATAATTAATAAATAACCAGCTTTTCAAAATAACAGTTGCAATGTACAACTTTAAGCTCATTAAACTATTTTCAAAAAAAGTGCTATAACAATTTTACTGGCATTGCTCCCGTTATCCTCCGTGACACGCTCTCTTCCACTTTGCCCGACAACTCTTCTCCAAAACAAACAGCTCTGAGATAACAGAGCTCAGCCCATAGCTTCACACACTCCAGCAGATAGTATGCATGAAATAAAAACAGGATACGCAATTTCACTCTGTGTAACCGTGTATTGTGAACCGCGTGTAGTGATAAAAAAAAAAAATGGACAACAGTGTCTCAAAGACCAGACAACAGCCGGGACATTGAGAATCCACGCGCGGGAGGTGATGATAGTTCTAGTCACTTCGTCATGTATTCACTTGGTTGAAACAAGAGAAGAAAGCCTCACTGATGTGAAGAACAGGACCGAGAAACTTATATAAATGTTCTCTGCCCACCGTATGCCAACGCTCCGGTAAGTCCATCACCCCGTCTCTGCCCGGGCATGCCCCAGCTGGCCGCACATTGGTTGACAAACTCTGACGCACACGCGACGGTGAATTGGCGATTGTTCTCACGGACACGGCGATATCAACTGGCTAGCTAGTTATCCTCCAGACAGCGGTGTGAAGTACGCTCGCGCTATTGTCCGAGATGCACTTGACGGCCTTTTGTGCAGCGGATTTTTATTTTTTTTTTGATGACCTAGTTAAGGCGGTGGGGTTCCCCAGCTTAGGCGGCCGCCCGAGCTGCAAAGTGCTGCGGGAATCCCTGGTATTGTAGTGATAAAAAATAAAAAATAAAAAACAGGTGCAACCACAAAATCAAAAGAAACATAAGTGGCTCTTCAATCTTACAATTACAATACTGTTATTAATATATTACCATTGCACTGAACTGCCTTGCACTATATTTATATTTAAATCTTAAATCTCAGACTACAGGCCTACTCATATTGTGTATTCGTTCCCTCTCTTCAATCAGGGTTCGTACACCTTTTCCTTGGTCAAATTCAAAAGCACTTTTCAAGGTCCATTTTAAAGCTTTTCCCAACACCTTACACCACCGTAAATTACATACCAATACATAGTCAAAATTATTATTTAGTGTTTTTAATCACATTAAAAGTAGGGTTGGGTACCGAAACCCGGTTCCACTATGGAACCGGTTCCTAAGCAACCGGTAGGAATCGGACCGGATTAGAACGCAGATTTCGGTTCCACTTAATGTATCGACTGACATATTTTCCCTCTGTCGCTCCGAAACAGATGTAAAAATATCACCCGTCTTTATCTACAGTAAATGTAGGCTACTTTTAAAATGCCATAGTTTCCCTCTGGGCTCACCAAAACGGACGTAAAAGCATATTAACCATTCACTGCACGTGATCGCTAGTAAACATATTACATCTTTGATGTCACTTTTCAGTTTTTCAAGAATCAGTTTAGGTACCAGTTTTGCATCGGAATTGTAAAATTCCAAACGGTACCTAACCCTAATTAAAAGAGATAATGCTGTAAACAGCCAAAACTGTGTTTCGTAATAGCAGAAGGATCAGATATCTTCATGGTTCCTAACATAACATACAGTAAGACAGTTATGGAGAGTAGCACTGAGTGGGAGGATCTGAGCCAAATGACATGCAGCTGGGGCATTCTGTGTTAAATCAGACTAAATCCAGGAAAACAGTTGCTGCACCCTCTTAGATTTTGCTCAAAGTTTATGCTACCCTTAATGTCCGTACAAACTTGTAATGGTTCAGTCATTTGGGCTGCCTATGAATAATACTTTTCATTATATTAATGTCCGAATATTGCTTCCCAGATAATGTGATTTTCAGGCTGTAAAACTGTAAAAAGTAATTTCAAGGGCTGAAAATATGAAGACATAGGATTTGAACAAAAATATTTTACAGGCCTTGGTTTTGGTTTGAACATAATCTGAGACGGTGCAACAACAACCTGTAATTCCATTTTAACCCAGAAGACTCTGACAGTGCACAGGCACCTGCCTGAAAAATATTTCATTGCCAAGACATATACATTTATCTACTGGAATAGAGCAGTGTACAAAGGAATGTAAGTGAAGCTCTTTATTTATGTCAGAGTGTAAATACTCATTACATGGCGACTGCCATGGGGATGGCCTCAAACTAAATCACATGATATGGTATCTAGGTTAGATGGCTCTTGGTATTTTTTGCCCTTTATAGGACAACACACACACACACACACACACACACAACACGTCTTGCACCATTTCCCCCATCACTTAAAAAAACAGCTCCCCACAGAAATGAAATGTCAGCTGCCGTAGCTGATAATTTTCCTCAAATTACATTTTTCCTTAATTTTCTGTCGGAACAAACTGTCATCTGACTTTCTGAGCTGGATACAGTTAATTTATCAGTTCATCAAATTACTATGTGCCTTGAAGTCCCTGCTGGTATACCACTTAATTCACAATATTCTGTGTTCTGTGAATGTATATGTGACTGAACAAACATCAGCAGGCTCCATCATATCAGGGTGGACATGCAGTGTTAAGAAACCAGCAGCAGGACTGCCAGTGCAGAAGTATGTGTGGGCGGCTAAATACTGCACCAAATCATCTCCATCCATATTGTTGATTTCCTAGAACCATCTGTTCACTGACGGAGCCCTGTTTAAAACACACTGATCTCCATGGTAACAACAATCAAAGGATGGATGTCATCAGATGGTGGCAGTTACAGCTCGTCTGATGAAAACAAGAGGTTTCTTCAGGTCAGTATGTCCTTTCACGTTTTAAACCCCGAACAGACCTCTCTGCTGCTGACCAAATTAGGCTCAGAGTTCTCCCCTCACATTCACACTGCAGATGGTCGGCTTGCTGCTTTGTGACGGCCCGCTTAAAAAGGCGCTCGAAGCGATGTCACACGTTTTTTAGGCTTCAACATTTTTTTGTCACATACAGCAAACATCTCCTCACTATCGGCTAGCTGCCTGTCCCCTGAACACACTGTAAATAAAAACGCGGTCTCTGTAGACAGCCCAGGCTCCACAAACGGCAACAAAAACAATCTGCGCCAACCTGCACCACCAAACATAAACAATGTTCCAGCGTTCCAGCCAATAACCAACAAGAAGGATTTGGGGGTGGGGGTTGGGGGGTTAGTGCGCAGAAGCACCGAAGGGAGGGGGAGGGGACGGGATGAGAAGGAGGGAGGGGCGAGCTAGCCTCGTTTTGTTTGAAAATACTTCGAACGTCAACAAGAAGTGTCTTCACCCAACATCGCCCCTTTCACAAAGCCTGTCCGAGGCGGGACTGATGCACCGATAAGCCGCCTCACCGAAGGAAACGGTAGTAAACACGTTCATGTTAAACACCGACGTAACGCCAAACATTACATCTATCTACTCTACGACGCGACAACTTGCGGAGCCTTTGCGCTGGAAACGACAGCGGTTATGACGTCATACTATGGCTCGCGCACCTCGTGTCGGGAACACTGCGTCGTTGACCGGTTGCAATTGAGTCCATTGAAGGACAACTCCAGCGCAAAATGAACCTAGGGGTTAATAACGTGTACCGAGTAGACCGTTCTCTGGGATATGTTTTCATGCTAATCGAATGTGACCAGTTTTAGTGCAAACCGCTAATTAGCTTATAAAGCTAGTAGTCGGGGCACTGGTAAAGTAAAAATATATCACTATTTCTATACCACTAACAAGGCTCAAAATAGCACCACACTTCCATGGTAGCATAATGAGGGTCCCTACATGTAAACCGAAGCATTGAGAACTTTGTAAGTGTACAGACAGTTTATTAAAAAGATAGATTATGAAGACAGTACCGTTCTCGTATACTGGCAGGGCGCCATCTTGGGAAAACAGTCACGACCAGTCGAACCACGAACGCCGTGCAACCAGTAACATAGCTCAAGGCGTTCCTCGTTCGACTGGTCATGACTGTTTTCCCAAGATGGCACCTGCCTGTATACGTGAACGGTACTGTCTTTATATCTTTAAATCTTTTTAATAAACTGTCTGTACACTTACAAAGTTCTCAATGCTTCGGTTTACATGTAGGGACCCTCATTATGCTACCGTGGAAGTGTGGTGCTATTTTGAGCCTTGTTAGTGGTATAGAAATAGCGATTTCTTTTTACTTTATCTGTGCCCCGACTACTAGAGTTATAAGCTAATTAGCGGTTCACGTTAAACCTGGTCACATTCGATTAGCATGAAAACATATCCCAGAGAACGGTCGACACGGTACACATATGTTATTAACCCCTAGGTTCATTTTGCGCTGGAATTGTCCTTTAAGCGAAGAGTGGAGCCACACATTCTCTCGCTCCCTTCATAATTCTGGAAATGGATACTGCTCTGTACTCATTTTTCTTGCAAAAGTAAATAGGTCAACTTTTACTGAATGGTCCGGTGGATTTTTATTGGTGTGGATTAAGACGAAGGGAATGAGTAGAGCGTCAAGCTGCGGCTTAATTTAGTTGAAACCCACATATGGTGTGACAAATCCGTTAAATAAGAAACCCCAATACCAAATTATATCCAAATTCAACTTAACTGTTTTGTCATTCACAGGTCTCCTAAGAATTCCAGGGTATAAAGGTACTATGAAATGCTTCACCTACATAATTTGCACTTTGTACGATTAAATTGAATGAAAATCTGCACTCAACGCTCGGTTTTACAGTATGATGGTGCAGTGCCATTCAATTCTCTAGAAGATCTACATAATCTGCATTAGCAAGAGAACGAATCAGATCCACAATGAAAAGGAAATCTGTATAGATCCTACCACTTTGTATTTGTGTAAGGCCAATTAAATGTAACGGTGGATAAGTTTGACAATAATATTATATACCGATTCTATGGCAACGTATTTTCCCCAATTTGTAGTTATAACAAAAAAAAGAATTTAAAAAAAGGTGCCCTGCCACGCAAAACCATTTTTACTTGCATTTTTTGAAATATGTTAGGTCCATATGTGTTTGTGTTATGTTGTGAATGTGAAAAGAAATAAGCAGAGAAATCAGGCCAATTACAAAGCTGGTCAGTCTACCGTGGTGTTACCTGAGCTCATTACTATTCATGAGCTCGCCCAGTAGCGCTGGGTAAAGGATGCTGATAGCCAGGCTCTCATTGGCAGCTGTTAGCCAATCAGAGTCAAGCAGCTTAGCTCGTTGAATATTAATGAGAACTGGCACAAATCGAGCTGAGTCTTCCTGCAGGCTTTCTATACCACGCTAGAATGGCTTGAAACAAGTTAACCAAGGCATTTTTTCCACAAAAAAATGTTACAGAGTGCATGGTAGAACTTCAGACATTACCACAAAGTAATGAAATGCGTGTGGCAGGGCACCTTTAATGTTTTAAAAAGTTCTTTTGCAATATACTAATTTTGGCATATCACTAGATACCAAATGATTCAGTTTTATCCAGTAACAAGAAACTACTTGTTATAACAATATTGCTCAAAATCAACATATTAATCAGGGGCGATTCTAGGATCAGACCTTTAGGGGGGCTCAGCCCCTAATGAGAATGCAACACGGATACAGTGCCTTGCAAAGCGTTAACCCCCCCCCGCTAAATCAGTAATTTCATTATCTGATAATCTCTGGGCTAGCTACTGAACAACTACGTCAGCTACCGTTTTTTGACACTATTAACACTATGATGAAACTAAACCTGACACTTTATAAGTCACATTAATAACGACCAGTTTGACACAATGTTCTAACATTCAGCAATTTCAGTTGCTCACGTTTCAATTTGGCTTCTAATCTGCGCCATGAAATGACCAACTTCTTCTCAGGGGACTACCAATGTTAAACTTCACAACCGTTTCCTGCTCTCCCTCTGACAGATCAGATAGAGACTCAGCCAATGGCGGGAGTTTGGCACAACCACCTCCGATTGGTCAAAACTACGTTTCTGTTAAAGGTAATTGTTTGTCCTCTGTCACTAACAGACAACAGTGTTTCCGCTATGTTGATATTACCGTGGCGGGCAGCCGCGGTAATATCAACAGAGAGGAAACACTTATTTTTATTAGTATTATAATTTATTGTTATTATATTTCTACGGTATCAGAAATAGGGCAGACGCACAACAGGGTTTCCGCGGACCGCCGCTCCTTCAGCTGTTTATGAAAAGTCATAAAGTCGTAATTACACGACTCTGCAGAGCCGTCTGCTCTACTGAACTCAAGCGAACTGTCATCCGCTCTCTCTCCCCTTTAGGGTGAGCAACCGGAACAGTGACAGGACGTCATCACTCGCGAAGTCATGGCAACCAAATAAACAACGGGGCGAGTACGACTTACACTCAGTCTTAGGCAAAGTGACAAACAGCGACGAAAGCCGCGACATGAAATCCGCACTCACGCGGGTCCCGTGAAATATGACAGCTACAGTTTATTGGAAAATAGCATTGTGGACACTGAAGTTGATTAATTTACCGTTTATCAGACCCCAGATGAGACAAGAAGCTAAGGGTAGCGTTAAATCACCCTACAGTACCGTTGCTGGATGGTTTCAAGGTAACGGTCGGTCGGTAGCTAACATTAGCAGATAAGCCTGTACTTTTTGACGTTCAAAAAAGATTCTAGAGGAAACACTGGACAAGTTCACAAAATCTCACTTGAAGCACTAACATTTATTTAAAAAAAAAAAATATTTGTTTGTTTCTGGGCTGAGATGAAATTTTGAGGGGCTTAAGCCCCTAAAAAAAATCGCCCATGGTATTAATAATGAAAAAAAAGGTCACAAAGGAAATATGTTATAATGTGAGAAGGACCTCAATAAAACTAGAAACGTTTTGTCTTGGGAATAATACTCTGCCGTACTGATTCCGTTGGCTCTTTAGAGAGATTTTATGTTGACCTTGCTGAGGAGCACATTTTAACAGCTGCATCTCTCGGGATCAACTTAGCTAAAAAAATATTTAAAAAACTGTACATTTTCCAATATTTGTAAAATGTCCTTTACTTTGCTCAAATCATATGAAGCACTCTTCCAAAAAGCACTGTCAATTAGGGCTGGGCGATATGGAGAAAATCAAATATCACGATATTTTTGACCAAATACCTCGATATCGATACTGCAACAATATTGTAGTGTTGACTATTGGTGCTTTAACAAAATATTTACATAATGAGATTTTTGATAAATAATCATCAGTAATGTTAATATAATGACTAAGTGGGTAAAGGCAATTAATAGAACAGTTACAACAGTCTGGTAGGTTCAGAAAATGACCACTTTACTGTAATGCAGCCTTTAAAACCAGGAAAAGACAACACTTATGCCAGATCACGATATTACAATATTCAAAATCTAAGACGATATCTAGCCTCATATCACGATAACGATATAATATTGATATATTGCCCAGCTCTACAGTCAATAGTTCAAGTGAATGCAGAAGCAAGCACAAGAAGACACGCACCTACAGACCCATTCTCCGCCTGCTGGTTTCTATGGAGACAATTTCCGTCACTCAGGATGCTCGGGTTAAAAATAGGCGCTCATTTCACAAAAAGACTCCTCCCCTTTACCAGGCTTTCTGGTAGTCAGCGTCAACACGGAGTGTCTCCAATAGAAAAAGGCCATCTTTAGTGGGATTTTAGAGGTTTTCAGCCATCTAAAGCCAGAGGAGTGGGGGGGGGGTCCTTCAGAAATAAAGCAAAAAGGAAAAGAGGAAAAGAGAAAGAAGAAGTTGGAGATTGAGGTTTTCAGATGTGTTGTGCTGTTAGTTTATTAGGCTCAAATATTTAAGAGCAAACTTATTGAAAATGTTTGAAATAGCTATTTCTGACGTCGCATGAAAGAACACCCAAGGTCTATAATTAGAAACACACACCACCAGATAATGCACCACGCACATATCCAGAAATGGTGTTGCAGCTGGATTTTGGGGCATCTTATATGTTTACATAGTTTGATCGCAGTGTGACTCATTCGTAAACATGTAAACTGAATTTCACTTTACTCCTATTAGTGCAAAGCACCATAAAAGTACCTTACCTAAACTAATGTCCTACTCATTTCATAAGCAATTTAATTTTCTCTCTAGAGTTGTTCTTCTTAAGCTTATCCAGATAAAAAGGTCATAACAGGGCCTGAGTAGATTGAACTTTTTTTTTTTTTTCACTTCCCCGCCCCACCTTTTACTTGATCAGGTTGTTGCTGGAAGGGGATCCACTACAATCAGCTGCATGTCCTGCAGTAATACACTTTGTCTTGTGGATGATTGTTGAGTGATATTACTTGTGGTCATCTTAAAACGCATGACAATTTACTATTTGCTGGAATTTCAATATCGGACACTTGTGGTACACAGCATCCATGGTTTCCACATCTGCACATTTGCATTTCGCCCAGATTACCCCACACTAAATGAATCCTAGGGCTGGGTACCGATATAGGTATGCTAGGTGTACTTTATAGGCACCGACCGAATTTGCCGAGAGTATCGAGCATCGAAAAATGGCTCGTCATTCAATACCATAAATGGGTGGGAATCTCTTGGCACCTCACGATTTGATTCCGATTCAGAGGCCAACAATTCAATTCTAAACCGATTATCGATGCAACAATTTTTTTTATGTACATTTCCATGCGTGATTTTTAAAAATATATGTATAAATCTGAGTTTGCTAAACACTTCCTAGACAAAGCAGCTAGACAAAGCTTAGATTTTGACATATAGGCCTACAGTATTTGTCACACACAAGTTTTAATGACATATTTTGTCTACTGAGGTTTTTATTTTGTAGTCATTATTCCATGCTTAAGCCTTAAACATGCTTGTGAAAGTCACCTCTCTCAGTAATCTTCCATGTCAGAGGCTCAGAGTCATGTTTAAAGGTGGAGAATTGGCTTCTTAGAACATGAAACATGAAGGTGGTCAGACGTAATGTGATAAAGTAGATTAACAGCCTATATGTGTTTTGCCTAATTATTTTATGTATGTCTTATTAGATCATGTGTGTGTGTATATATATATATATATATATATATATATATATACAAAATTAAAAAAAAATGTTCTTTTGGCCATTTTTGTGTGGTTTTTTTTCTGCCCTTTTGCCTAAACTCTAAGATGTTGTCCATTATCCCATCCTCTTTCAGTCACTCTGTTTTCTGATTTGTACTTGTCTGGAGACAGTAACTTTTAAATAAAAATACACATAAAAAAAAAATTCTCATCAGCGTCAGTGAGCCAATAAGCATGCAGCATGCTTTTACTAAGATCTAAAAATGCTGCTGATTGGCTGTCTAAGTTTACATGTCATAGAGGCAGGCAGGAAAAACTACGTTAAGCACAGAGAGACGGGGCTCACGTGGTAGGAGCTGAAAAATAAATAAAAAGAGTTGTGCCATAATGTTGCAAGTTATTTTTGTTTTATACGATTGGTATCGAAAAAATTATTGTTTAGGAACCGGTCGAAGTTACGGTATTGGTATCGGTATCGAAAAACATTCAACGATACCCTAGCCCTAATTAATCCTAGTTCTGCTCTAACCTTTATACTAGGTGGAGGGGTGGGTCAGTGTCAGCCAGGATGTTGTCTTCACACAGGATTTAGCTGGCCAGATTTTTGCTTAAACCATGGTATTCATTTTACATGTAAAAAAATGCTTTCAAGTACACGTAGGGTTTCTATATTGGTAGCTAGATAGCCTACTACAAATTGAATAAACCAGATCATATTGAGAATATAAATGATGTTATCAGTGTCTGTGACTTTTGTTTAAATGATAACAGAGAGATAGATGAAAAAAAATAAAAATCAGTTTGACAGGCAACACCTCTTTACAATTAGGAATAAATAACCTGACAACACTTCACATTAGTACCACAAAGTCAGTTAGTAAGTACTGCTCACAGCCAAAAGACATACAAGAATAAATAACAGAAAGAAAAAACCATAGCACTTTGTGGGCTAAATTCCCCTGAGATGCCCTATGTGGTTTGAAGTATGGATGTAGCTAGCTAATGCCTCGGCTACTTCCCCCATCAGCTCTTAGCTGGTCTTCAATTATCTGTAACGATGTCCTCTTGTCCTTGATAGATCCCCACATCCATCACACCACGCCCCTTTGTTGGCTCCGATTATTCACTGGGAACTTCGATACAACGCTAAAGCGTTTATTTTCCCTTTCAGTGTGAACACAACACGAGTAATTATAATACATTGCTAGACAGCAGAATGCCTGAAGCAGTTGTTATTATCGTTGTAGCAGTCAGGCCAGCTAAGCTATGTTATACTGGCAGGGATGATGTCTGCGAGCCCTGGCCGTTTAGCAGTCAGCAGTAAGCAAGCTAACGTTAACATTACAGTAAACAGTTGACTTTAGCTAACGTTGTTTAGAAAAACATTAGCTAGTTTAGCTAGAACAATTGGACAGTGTTCACCACTTTTCGCTTGAGGCTTTTTTAAGGCTTCTGTACATATCAGACCATGTATGTGGCTAGCGGCAAAACGTCTCCCCACGCATCAGTCAAATTGTTTACATAAAATAAAAACAGCGGTTCAAATATAACGAGTTTTTTTTTTCTCTTCTATACAATGAGAGTCAGTCTATACGTCGGCATATAGCTACATGATAAAGAAAGCAGAGTTTATTTCGTTAACATTTTAACTTGTGCATTTGGCTTGCCCGTTGTTTTCACGACTAACGCACACACAGGAAGACCGTGGGTAACGTTAGCATCAACCAATTAAGTCTACATTTTGAGTAGTTTGGCGGATGACTTGTATAACGTTACCCGCTATAGCGCATTTCAGTGGCTTTTAATAGCTTTTAAGTAACAATTGTAATGTTGCTACATAAGCAACGGGACACAGAGGAAAACCAACGTCAAAATGCCGGATTTTAATCGATTTTGACATCACTCTTCCTCTAGCTACACGAGCCATAGGAGATCACACTAGGACTATCAACTAGCTAGCTAGCCTGGCTAACGTTACCTTGTCCTCTGACGGCTGCTGCTGTAACGTTGGGTCGGTGTCTTTGGCTCCACGGTGCCTTAGCTCTGTCATCTTAGCAGATCGTAGCCTAACGACGACGGCGAAGGTCCTGTGTCTCCGAGACACTAATTTGTTATTTGACAGATCTAGCGTGTAGCTAGATTTTGCACAGCAACACTTTCACTCGATAAACCCAATCAGTGTCAAGTCCGCAGGAATAAAACATAAAAACAACTTCCGGTTTTCAAAATAAAGTACACATTGATGGCATTTAAGCGTAACAATCATGGATGTTTATTTGATTTTACAGTTTATGATAGTAGGCAACAATGCTTTTATTACACAAAGAACCAGTACATAAAAAGTTTTTTTTAAACTGTACCCCAGACTTTTCTCCAAAAGCAGATGGCACTAATATGTGTGCCAGTATCTAATCGTTATGTAAAATCAAATTTGAACGAGAAAAAAAAAACACTTTAAAGCCTCGAACACAATTGTTCACCTAATCTTTATTTTATTAAGAGAAAGAGAAAAACAACAATGGATGCAGCGAATTAGCAACATGTAAAACCAGGGATTTGTAATTTATTTTGTTAAAAGTGTGAACAGAAAAAGAAAGAAGCTTTACTTATAACTAATTATAGATGTTTATTGTTCGTTTGTTTTTCTGTAGGGTTTTCTTGTTTTAAATGTTTGTCGGTGTGATGTTATTTGTAATACATTGAAACATAAATAGCATTTATCATATACATAGCTATGCAAGTTCGCCAAGTGGTAAATGTGTGCTTTTATATTTGAAGGTATATTTTCCTAATGTTTTGTTGTATTCTGACGAGCTTGACGTTGTCCTCTGACGTCATGGGAGGTGTGGTGTTTTATATACATGGGGCTATATTTAAGACAACCGTGTAATGTGTTTGGAGTGCTACAATTGTAGATAATCAATACAGCATTAGCTATAACTATGTGTATTTCTCCATTACAATAGCTTATATAACAGTGGCGGTGATGTTCAGACCCCCAGTGAGCCTGTGAGCCAGCCTATACATTCTTGGTCAAATGAGGCCTTCTGATATTTTTGTTATTGCTCTTAATACACATATCTTCTCAAAGATTATGTTTTACACTCATTCACTAACACTGTAATAATAATAATAATGTATACTTTATTAATCCGGCAAGGGGGAAATTACAATGTTTTCACTCTGTTATTACACACATTACACACAGGCCTGAATTACACACTCATGCTCAGTACCTATACATGCACTAAATGGAGAGATGTCAGAGTGAGGGAGCTGCCCATGGAAAGGGACCCCGAGAAGTTGGGGGTTCGGTGCCTTGCTCAAGAGCACCTTGGCAGTGACCAGGAGGTGAACTGACACCTCTCCAGCTACCAGTCCACCACCATACTTTGGTCCGTATGGTACTGACTGAGCTACTGCCACCCCCATATACATATTATCCTATATCCTAATAAATATTATGGCAGGGTGTATACAGTAACAGTGACAACTTCCCTTATCCGCAAACCTCACCAACTACAATACAAGTTACACTTCTTAAAATGTTCAAACAACAGAAGTTCTCCTTCCTCTTCAGGACTTTAAAAATATTATCTTTGTCCTTAATACATACACCTTGATATCTTAGGGGACCGTTTATTAGACACGCGTATGACGTTTTCAGTTCAATGTAGGCTCTAATGTATGTTTGCCAGTCTCCTGCTTGTAAAACTTGTCTGTAATTTGCACCCTTTAACACCATGTGGCAGCAAACACTCACTATAGGGTTGTGTGTGTGTGTGTGTGTGTGTGTGTGTGTGTGTGTGTGTGTGTGTGTGTGTGTGTGTGTGTGTGTGTGTGTGTGTGTGTGTGTGTGTGTGTGTGTGTGTGTGTGTGTGTGTGTGTGTGTGTGTGTGTGTGTGTGTGTGTGTGTTCTTCTTTAACTATATTCATGGGGTCCAAAAACTGGGAATACAATATACTTGTGGGGTCCGGACAGCTTTGTGGGGCCAAAATGCTGGACCCCACAACTTTAAAGGTCTGTTTGAGGGTTAAGACTTGGTTTTAGGATTAGGGTTAGAATTAGGTTATGGTTAGGGTGAGGGTAAGGGTTAAGGTTAGGCATTTAGTTGCGATGGTTAAGGTTAGGGTAAGGGGCTAGGGAATGCATTATGTCAATGACGGGTCCCTACAAAGATAGTGCCACACCTTGTGTGTGTGTGTGTGTGTGTGTGTGTGTGTGTGTGTGTGTGTGTGTGTGTGTGGCCTGACAGCAGTCAGCAGTTATAAATATTTAATGCCATACCACTGTTTCAGCAGAAGTGAAAGGGGGGAAAGCATTGCAGCCCAAATACAACAGTTCAATAGGTTCTCACATCATACTGTAGGGTGTTCGCTGGTATTAATGGTATTCATTGGTAGGCTATTAACAGGGCTGGATCACTGGAACAAGCACCAATGAAAGAGAACATGGTTATTTAGCACAGCAATCTGCAAAATCTGAGACTTAATCTTAAGGTTACATTCATGAAAAATAGGTTTTATAACATTGCACCACTGCCTGACTTTCTGTAATTTTCTGAATACGTTTTTTTCTTTTCAATATTCATTGCTAATATTACACAGCAAGTGCACATTGAATCATGACTGAGCAGGTCTTTACAGCATCATGGAGAAGTGACTACAGAGCAAATTACTTTATGAAAGTTATTTGTCAGTACCATTGATGTCTAACTTCACACGAGCCACTTTTCCAGTGTTGTCCCTGTAATGCTGTTGTTTTTGTGATCAATTACCAGAGAACAATGCAGAATTGTTGTCAGTATTGCTGTCATTTCTGTAACAAATGTTGTTGTAGGTCATTACTACTGCGCGTTGATGTTAATGTCTGAAAGACTCCATTCATTTTTCCTCCTATTCTATCAGTATTCTATTCTTTAATAACTGGCTTTACTCTAATTGTGTTCCTACAACAACTTTATTATTAAGTCATCTGTCTACATGACTTGCATCGTCGGAAAAAAAGTATGTCTTGGAATAAACATTCAGTATGATTAATGCTATTATTGAAGGTGTGTTTTTAATCACTAACATTAATATCGAAAGCTTTTAAAAAGCACAGCCATGACTCAGCAGAAAACAAGAACATAAGAACACGAGGAAATGGTTTCAGAAACATTAGCATGGAAAACAAGAATACGCTCCCACCCACCTACCCACCCAAGGATTATGACTGCAGTGCTTTTGACTCTATTCTGTGGGGGCACTTCATTCTTGCTGCAGTGTGATGCCTTGGACGTTGCTGAGCCATGCTACACAGCATGCTGCACGCACAGTGCTACTGTGTAGAGTCCTGTCACGCTGTAACCATCCCATCCTGTGGTGCACAGTTACTCTGCTGTTTTTGGTCACCTGGGCGGGCTCTATGTGTATGTGTATGTGTGTGTGTGTGTGTGTGTGTGTGTGTGTCAGGCAGCCAGCCGAAATTTTGGCTGGGACTCCTCAGCGGCTCCTCCAGAACTGCAGGGCTCTGGGACATCTGCAATGCAGAAGTCTATATATAGCCATGGAGTTACAGGGAGAGAGGGAGGGAGAAATGGAGACACAGAGACACAGACAGAGAGACAGGAGGATGAAAAGAGACACAGAGAGGAAGGACAAGACAGAGAATGAAAAGAGTGAACCTTGAACTGAAAATGTGCTGGGGACTAATATAAGGCCTGACAGAATGCAGCTTTCTCCAATGCTAAAGTTAAAGTAAATTCCTAGTTTGTACAAACTGAAAGCTGTGAAACATTCATTTTACTGAAGAATGTTCCAGAAAACCCCAGAACCACCAAGCCAAACTAAGTGTCCACTCAGGATGTCAGCACTTGCTATAACAAGAGCATAGTAGAGTGAGTTTGCCTGTATCTCTGTGTTTAACTCACTTAAAGGAGAAAATGTCATTACGTGCTTGTGGACTCCCAGCAACAGTAACGGGGAAGGGGTGTGTTAAATGCTGAGGTTCAGTATTTATTGCTTTATCTTGAATGGTCTCGGGAGGGCAGTGGAGGAGGAGAGCAGGTCAATTATGTATGCACCTCCACAACAACAGAATGTGCTGACATCAGAGCTCAGCACGAACACAGCAGCGGCACGGCAAATTCAAAGACGACTCTACAGTCTGGCCAGCGACGGGGCCACAGACCCGCAGAGCTGTGAGATTGATCAGATTCCTGTATTTTCAATAAATCTTCCCTCTGACGAGCTCCCTGTCTGACTCCCCATCACAGATGTGCGTGCCGAGTCATAACTCTCCTGGAGTCACGGCCAAAAGATCAGAGCATCGATCACACTGAGTCCAGGGAGGGCTTGAGCAGCACCAGGGACTTCTACACAATATACTTTCAAGAAGCATTAAGTGTATTCAATTCAATTCAATTCAATTCAATTTTATTTATAGTATCAAATCATAACAAGAGATATCTCGAGACACTTTACAGATAGAGTAGGTCTAGACCAAACTCTGTACTTTACGAAGCCCCAACTATTACAGTGGTTGCCTCAAGAGCAAGCATTAGCAGTAGCTATTGCGACAGTGGCAAGGAAAAACTCCCTTTTTTTGTTAGGAAGAAACCTCGGACAGACCCAGACTCTTGGTAGGCGGTGTCTGACGGCACCAGTTGGGGGAGTGGTGAATGGTGGCAATAATAGTCATAATAAAGATAGTGAAGCAGTGATCACAATGGTAGTCATAGTAGTTCATGTCATAGTAGGGCACAGCAGGGCGTTACGGGGTGTAGTGTGGCACAGCAGCCTGGGTGGACGCGGTTGGACGCGGCAGGACGCAGTCGGACACTGCGGGGAAACGCAGAGCGTAGCAGGGTGTAGTAAGTCCATAGCGTCAGCTGCACCCAGGACCCCGGTGTAGGTGCCACCCAATTCCAAGGCGATGTTCTGGGTGAAGAAGAAGCAAAGGGACTCCGGGGAGAAAACTCCCCAGAGCTAGGTTAGTAACAGGCATTTCTGGGACTAAGATGCACACAAAAGGAGACAAGTGAAAAGAGAGAAGAGGGAGCGGCTCATTGTGTCCTTGGAAGGAGCTTCCCACAGCAGTCTAGAGTTATAATAGCATAACTAAGAGAGGCAGGCTAAAGAGAGGGGCCCTGGACCGGGCTCGTACTCTCCCCTGCCGGAACGGGCTTGTACTTCCTGCCTCCCTCTACTCTACTCTACTATGCTGCAACTCCTCACTCCCTAACTATAAGCTTTATCAAAGATGATGGTTTTCAGTTTATTCTTAAATGTGGCGACGGTGTCAGCCCCCCGAACCCAAGTTGGGAGCTGGTTCCACAGGAGAGGAGCCTGGTAGCTGAAGGCTCTGGCTCCGATTCTACTTTTAGAGACTCTAGGAACCACAAGTAGCTCTGAGTTCTGGGAGCGCAGTGCTCTAGTGGGACAATAAGGTACTAAAAGCTCTTCTATGTATGATGGTGCTTGACCATTTAGTGCTTTGTAGGTCAGGAGAAGGATTTTAAATTCAATCCTGGATTTTACAGGAAGCCAATGCAGAGAAGCTAATACAGGAGAAATGTGATCTCTTTTGTTAGTTCTTGTCAGAACACGTGCTGCAGCATTCTGGATCAGCTGGAGGGTCTTGAGGGACTTATTTGAGCAGCCTGATAGTAAAGAATTACAGTAGTCCAGCCGGGAAGTTACGAATGCATGGACTAGTTTTTCAGCATCGTTTTGAGACAGGATGTTCCTGATTTTGGCAATGTTACGAAGATGGAAAAAGGCTGTTCTTGAGGTTTGTTTTAAGTGGGCGTTAAAGGATAGATCCTGGTCAAAAATGACTCCTAGATTTCTGACAGTAGTGCTGGAGGCCAGGGCAATACCATCTAGGGTAGCTATATATTTAGATAATGAAGTTCGGTGGTGCTTGGGTCCCAGCACAATAACTTCCGTTTTGTTTGAGTTCAACATCAGAAAATTGTGGGTCATCCAGGATTTTATATCTTTAATGCACGCTTGAAGTTTAGCTAACTGACCGCTTTCGTCTGGCTTGATTGACAGATATAATTGGGTGTCGTCTGCGTAACAGTGAAAGTTAATTGAGTGTTTCCTAATAATATTGCCTAGAGGAAGCATATATAAAGAGAATAGAATTGGTCCAAGCACTGAGCCTTGAGGAACGCCATGGCTAACTTTAGCGTATTTGGATGGTTTATCGTTAATATTAACAAATTGGGATCGCTCAGAAAAATAGGACTTAAACCAGCTTAGTGCGATTCCTTTAATGCCAACTAAATGTTCCAGTCTCTGTAAGAGGATGGTATGGTCAATAGTGTCGAATGCAGCACTAAGATCTAATAAGACAAGTACGGAGACAAGTCCTTTGTCAGCAGCAGTTAGAAGGTCGTTAGTGATTTTCACCAGTGCCGTCTCTGTGCTATGATGCATTCTAAATCCTGACTGAAAGTCTTCAAATAGACTATTTCTATGCAGAAAGTCACACAATTGATTAGCGACTACCTTCTCAAGGATTTTGGAGAGAAACGGGAGGTTAGATATAGGTCTATAGTTGGCTAAGACCTCAGGGTCGAGGGTGGGTTTTTTCAGAATAGGTTTTATCACAGCTACTTTAAAAGACTGCGGTACGTGACCCGTTAATAAGGACATATTGATCGTATCTAGTAATGTGGTGTTGACCACGGGTAGTGCTTCTTTAAGTAGCTTCGTTGGAATGGGGTCTAAGAGACAGGTAGTTGGCTTAGCTGAAGAGACCCTTAACATTAATTGTTGGAGGTCTAAAGGATAAAAGCCGTCTAAATAAGTATCAGGTCTTATCGTTCTCTCTAGCCCTCCTGCGCCCAATGGTGAGTCGTTGGAAGCTGTGGGCAGAAGGTGATGAATTTTTTCTCTAATTGTTATAATTTTATCATTAAAAAAGGTCATGAAGTCATCACTGCTCAGAGCTATAGGAATAGATGGCTCAATAGAGCTGTGACTATCTGTCAGCCTGGCTACAGTGCTGAAAAGAAACCTTGGGTTGTTCTTATTTTCTTCTATTAGTGTTGAGTAATAGTCTGATCTGGCATTTCTGAGGGCCCTCCTATAATTTTTTAGACTATCTTGCCAATCCACACGAGATTCTTCCAGTTTGGTGGAACGCCATTTACTTTCAAGTTTTCGTGAGATTTGTTTTAATTTGCGAGTTTGGGAGTTATACCAAGGTGCTAGTTTCCTTTCCTTCATCATCTTCTTTTTGAGAGGAGCAACCGAGTCTAAAGTAGTCCGTAGGCAGGCCGTAGCAGCGTCTACAAAGTTATCAAGTTGGGAGGGACTAGAGTTAACATAACAGTCCTCTGTTATATTAAGGCATGACATTGAGTTAAGTGCTGTTGGAATAGCTTCCTTAAATTTAGCTATAGCACTGTCAGATAAGCATCTAGTGTAGAAACTTTTATTTAATTTCGTATAGTCTGGTAGTAGGAATTCGAAAGTTATTAAAAAATGGTCTGATAATAAAGGATTCTGCGGAAATACTATTAAATCGTCAATTTTGATGCCATATTCTAGCACAAGGTCGAGGGTGTGGTTAAAACAGTGCGTGGCCTTATGCACCCTCTGACTGAAACCAATAGAATCTAGCAGTGAATTGAAAGCAGTACTAAGGCTATTGCTCTCAATGTCCACATGGATATTAAAATCACCTACAATAAGTACTTTGTCTGATTGAAGGACTACGCATGATAAAAACTCTGAGAATTCAGATAAAAACTCAGAATATGGACCTGGTGCTCGGTAAACAACAACGAATATAATTGGCTGTACTGTTTTCCATGTTGGGTGTTGAAGATTAAGAACAAGGCTTTCAAACGAGTTATAATTTAGTTTAGGTTTAGGATTAATTAACAGGCTCGAGTCAAATATGGCTGCAACTCCCCCTCCTCGGCCTGAGCCTCGTGGAATTTGGGTATTATTATGACTGGGAGGAGTGGCTTCGTTTAAACTAACATATTCGTCATGGCCCAGCCAGGTTTCGGTGAGGCAGAATAAATCAATGTGGTTATCTGATATCAATTCGTTTACCAATAATGCTTTCGATGACAGAGATCTAATATTTAATAGTCCACATTTGATTTTCCTATTCTGTTCTATCGTTGCAGTGGTTGTTTTAATTCCAATTAGGTTGTTTAGTATAGCACCTCTTTTGTTAGCGTTTGGTTTAAACGGTCTCAGTCGGGGGACAGACACGGTGGTTATGGGATTATGAATGGGTGATTGCTCTGAAGGGAGCACAGAGGGGCGTGTAGCGCTGTATCTCTGATTATTGACTTTGGGAGAGTGTGTCTGGTCAGTGTGCTTGTGGGAGTGTTTACGGGATGTAAACAGTCAATCAGAGGTCTGGGTATGCAGGGCGTGGTGCAAATTTCCACGTAGCATCTGGCTTCCGCGTGTATTGGGATGAATCCCATCCCTGCTGAACAGGGAGCCACGTTCCCAAAACAGATTGAAGTTGTCAATAAAACCTATCCTGTGAATACTGCATGTGAGCTGGAGCCAGGTGTTAAGGGAGAGTAGTCTGCTAAAGAGGCCTGATCCGCGACCTAGAGATGGAAGTGGGCCCGAAATAAAAACCGACTTCCCAGTGCTTTTTAAAGCCTCAATGAGAGTGGTAAAGTCTCGCCTTGTGCGCTCACACTCCTGAATCCGAGTGGACATGTCGTTATGTCCACAATGGACCACGATGCGTTTGATAGAGGTCGGAAATGAGGGTATCAGGTCCATAACTTTAGCCAGGATGTCTGCAACTTTGGCTCCGGGAAAACAGTGTGTGACAGCATTATGAAACCGTAGGTCTCTAGTGATGGAGTCCCCAATAATTACTGTGGTTAGGGGGAAGAGCGGACGAGGAGTGGGGGGGTGTGGGTAGCCGGTGACGGGAGCAAAACAGTCAGTGTCGGTTTCAGATGGGCAGGGAAAAGAAGAGGAAGAATGCTTACCGTTCGGTTGTGGAGATTGTTTTTGAGGAACGTTGAGGTTGTACTGTTTTCCATGTATTGATTCACAGTTACGGACAAATTATGAGTTCAAATGAAAGATTGTTTTGGAATATAAGCGTGGCATTTATGAGCACATTTAGTTTGTTTAATTCATACTTTTTATTGAAAATAAACCACATGTTGTGGTTTGACAGGTTGTTATGTGCTGAACTATTTCTTGGTCAGCTAACCCTTGCCCTTGCCCCTTACCCTAAAACCACAACTGAATTTTATCACGCTTGGCAGTGTTGTAGTCAAGACCACCTAAACCAAGACCAAGTAATTACCAAGACTAGCCTGGTCCTACCAGACTCTGGTACATTTCATTTGTACAGAGAGTCTGGCCTCTCTCCATTGACAAGTGTTAACTTCCTTGAAGGCGGGTACTCTGTTGAAGTTTAAAACTATTGGCTCTGCCCAGAGCCACTCTGGATCTGCCATAACCAATCACTAACGTTTGGTCGTGACGTATGTCATGCGCATGTGCAACAAGAGGGGAGACCGTCAAGGCTATTAGCATTAGCACCGCTAGCGATAGCCTTAGCCAACTACTTCACAAATAACGGAGCGAGCTGAAAAATCTAACTTTCCCCGAACCCCGTGTGGAGGAGGGCCACAACATCATGGCCACCAACAAAACTCAGCAAAGATTGTTCTTGCTCGGGCTTTAACTTCTGGATATTCTGCAGCGTTGCCACAACGGACCGTATGGCTTCGCTTGCATCTTTCTAGCGCACGTCCTCAACGTCATTGTTCTCAGCCACTCCCTCTGTTCGCTGAATGGACCGCCAAAAACTTTGGTCGAGAAAACCCAAGACTATACCTCGAACCCAGATGTAGTACAGAAGCAAAATGATGGCGGAGCCAGGCTATACCAAGACCAGAGTGCATCAAGACCGAGACAAACCAAGACTTTGAGGGGTTGAGACAGAGACAAGACCAAGACTTCACCAAACAACTGAAACATACAATATATACACAACTTGCTAATATGTATAGCTAATATTCGCTAAATCCTTTTTGGGTGAGGGGTGAAGAGATTTCTGGAGAGTTTTGGTACAGAGGCATATTGATAACTTTAGCTCGGTGGCTTCCCTAGCATCACTTACACTTAAATTGAGTCAAGTTATCGGTTGCATTTGAAGCAGGAAGTTTTACATCCAATCACAGTAATGATGTTAACACATAAATCTGGCAATTTTGTGATATCCCTGAAGTTGTGGTCTTGACCGGTCTTGAAATAAAACCAGAGTAAAAATGTAATTGATTCCGAGACGAGACCGGGACCTTCCAAAAGTGGTCTTGAGACCAAGACTGGTCTCAAGTACTACAACACTGACGCTTGGACAGAGCCAGGCCACCTGTTCTGCTGGCTGTAGCTTCATATTTAACAGACTTGTTACTTGTTGTGTAATGTGTGTGTTAGTGTGTGTTTTTTAGGGTGGAGCCAAGGTGCTAACGAGGTAACTGGAAACACCTGGCACCTGTTTGGTAACACTCAGTTTGGTGGCATCTCCCTCCCGTGTTGTGGCCTGCGAGTCGGTCATGAAACCAATCTCAATCACGGAAGAGCCCCCAGTATGTTATGACCGGCTCGCAGGCCACAACAAGGAAGTTGCATGACAAACTTAGTGTTAACAAAGTGACATTTATTAACTAAAATGCAAACAATGGGACAATGTGGTGTGGAAGTCAGGATCAGTGGTGTATGAGGTTGTTTGAGTGCAATCAACAATGTGAGGTGCATGTTGTCAATGTTAACAAAAGAAGCAATGCAACCAAAGCAAACTCCGGTTGGTGAAGGGTGGGGTGACAGACACACAGGCCTCTGGGCAGGCGGGGTGAAGTAGCTTGTGAACACTGGCCAGGTGTTCCCAGTCACTTCGTTAGCACCTTGGCTCCACCCGGCCAAACAAACAAACACACACAGTACACAGAAGCAAGGCTACAGGCTCTGGGGCCACCTGTGGTGCATGCTTTGTCATTTTCCTTCTTTGGTGTTCCCAGAGTCATCCAGTCTGATCATGGGTCAAACTTCTCATCCCATTTGTTTGCACAGATTTTAAAGCAACTACACATTTAGCACAACCAGGCATCCGCTTACCACGCGCAGAGCCAGGGCACCTTAGAGCCTTTCCATCAGACGCAAGTCAATGTTGTGTGTGTATTGTATCGAAATTGAGTGGGATTGGAAAGAGGGTTTACCCTGGCTGTTGCTGGCTACTAGGGAGGTGGCCTAGGACAGCACAGGGTTTAGTCCCAACGATCTTGTGTTTGGCCACACGGTGGGTGTCCCTTGGCATTTTTGCAGGACAATTAAAAAGAGACAAAACCACTACAAAACCTTGCTGAGTATGTCAGTGGCTTTAGGTATATGCTTTATGATATCCAATAGGTGCCTAGGAGCAAATTGGCGTCTGCACAGGGCAAGATGAAAAAAAACGTTATGATTGCCGGGTTGAGATTCTTGTTTTTCTTCCAGGAGATCAGGTGCTTGCTCTGTTGCCCATCGTGACCTCTTCATTTCAGGCAAAGTTTCCTGGTCCACATTCAGTTGCAAAGACAGTGTCAGATCAGAATTACGTGATTCCTACTCCCAATCGTAGGTCCTCTACTCAGCTCTGTCACGTTAATGTATTGAAGCCTTATTACACATGTGCACATCAGTCAGCCGATCAGGAAGAACAGTTGTTATCCGCCCATCCTGCTTGTTTGTCAGTGTTTGTGTCTCCTCCTGCTGTAGCAGGGTAAGGGGAGGAGGACTTGTCAGTCCCTGACGAAGATGTACTTTATGGCCGGTTTACAAATTCAGACCACTTAACCACTGGGAGGCTGTTAAGCTCAATCAACTAGCTGAGTTTATTAATATCCATGTCTTTTGGTGATACACTCGCACATATTTGATTGAGCACAATATAGATGTGGGAGATTCTAACCCTATTAAGCAGAAGTTTTATCGTGTCCATCTAGAGAAACACAAATTTCTTGATGCAGGGGTCAAGTGTATCCTGGATAATGGTATTGCAGAGCCATCGTGTTCTAGCTGGGCGTCACTATCTCTGCTTGTGCCAAAGTCCGACAACAATGCCAGATTTTGTTCAGAATTCCGTCACACTCCCTCATATGGATGACTGTATTGACCTGACTTTGTTGTAACCTGCGAGATGGTTATAATAACACAGACAGATATGAGAGTGGTGTAGATCTGGCACCATGATCTTTAGATAGAAATATACTAAAAGATGCAAATGTGCAGGTAGACTCAATATTTCCCTTTGCAGGATCAATAAAGTATCACTTACACACAGTGCAAATCCATATCCCTATCTCTGTGCAGTATTATGGTGATCTGTCTTAAATAACATCTAACTTCTTATTGATTGCCCCAAGCCCCTCCAGATAAGCATTTCCTTTACTGTGTTGTATCAAATTGCATTTTCTTGGATTGTTCCTTTTCATCTAATACTCTAGTTAAAAACATTTGTCCTTGCTACTTTCCCCCTGCTTTTCTGGCAGTTTTATTGATTTGATGTTTTTGCCACTGAGCTGATTCTCC
The DNA here is from genome assembly GCF_008315115.2 of Sander lucioperca. Lineage (NCBI taxonomy): Eukaryota > Metazoa > Chordata > Actinopteri > Perciformes > Percidae > Sander > Sander lucioperca. Next base: position 24,281,219 of record NC_050174.1, read on the forward strand.
CTCCTACACACACACACACACACACACACACACACACACTGTGTGTGAGCAGGGAAACCAACAGTCTCAGGCTGTGATGAAGTTCTTGCTGGTGACAGCTGTGCTGGTGGGCCAGCGTTGGCAACTGCCATCCATCTTAGCCGACCCCATCTTTCACCTCTGGGTGCAGGCAGGCAGAAGCTGAGATGAGCAGTTAGCAACACCCAGCAGACATTATGCAGCCCCGCCCATTAACGAAAAGCTGTCGACTACAGCCTGAAGCTTGAAGGCTGAAGGCAGTTTGTATTACTTCTGTGTGAGTTATTAAAGTAAATAAGTAGACACCTCTTCCAATATGAAATACTGTCAAGGTGCCTTTGAACAAAGCATAACTGATCCAGACCTACGTGCCTACTGATGTATCAATTCCACATAAGCCATTTTGACATCATGCAGCAGGAAAAGCAAAGGTGCAAATAAAAAAATAAATAAAAATGGCTAAATTCCATTCAACAGTTTCAGACTTACCAACACAAAACAAAGCCATGCTCTTGTGAATAGAGATAGATTGAAAATGTGCTGATAAACATCTAAGTAGGATTTTCACTTTTGTCTTGTCACACTTAACAAGGAGTGCGTTCATTTTTAATATTAAAGTGATTTATAAAAGACAGTGGTGTAATTATATGTGCCTTGAGACTTAAATGGATGAGTCTGATATGAATTTAAGACTATTGTAAATGATGTGGTAAGTGTCCCCATTGTTAATTGTCTCTGTTACTAGCCTACTTTTAGTCTTATGAAGCGCATTGCTATTACTGGTATTGGAATTTACATGTCAGTTCAAGTCAAGTCCTAGAAGCGAGTGCACTTAAGTGTCAACTATGAAACAATGAAAACAGTTAACTTATCAGTTGAAGTGATGAAAGCAGCTGACATGTCAGTACAAATGCACATGCTGAAATAAGCTCAGGTTCCTGTTGAAATGGAAAACAGCTGAACTGGAAGCTTAGATTTCCAGAATGTAAAAAAAAATGTGTTTGTCCGTGGTAATAATGACCTTGCAGTCAACTGCCTTTCACCCAAAGGCATGCTGGGAAAGACTCCAGCTGCTTAATGCCATTGCAGGTACAACCATATATAAATATGACGGGGAATGCCACATCAAGCATAAATGCAGGCTTTCATTTTCTGGGTGCTTAATCATCATGACAGTCACCTTTTTATGTAAAGACCAACATTATATTTCATCACTTTTAGCAACCTTTTCAACTGCTTAATGTGTACAACACTGCATACAAATAGATTCCACTACTACATACTTTACCCTTTATTTTATTAATTTTGACTTAACACTTGCTCAACACTCAAATTATTAACTCCATTTTGTAAAATGTCATTCGCATCTAATTGTTTTTCAGTGTCATGCTATTTCTTATTAAATGCATATCATTACATATTAACATTTGTCAAATAAAAAATTTGTGAGAATTTCAAAATTTCAAAAATCTATGTCTCTCTTGTGTGTTTTTTTTTAAATATTATGTAGGCTACATTCTAGTAGTGGAAGAAAATTATATATAATTTCCTTTACAAATTTCGGTCCTAATACGACATTAAAGACACAGAGATGAAGTGAATGTTTGGTTAATAAATGTCTTTATTTGGCTTTGAGAGGAATATCACTGCATGAGATAGCAGCATGTAAAGTCACAGTTGTACAGCAGGTCGGGAACGTGTCAGTACTCCTCAGCCTCGCCAGAAACAAGTGAGATGGATGTGAAAACATGTTTTCTTTTAACTTTCAGTCATGGTTAAGGCAAGTTTTTTTTAATTGAACACACAACAAGCAAAAATCTATCCCATCCAGCAGATATTCAAGCTCGAAGAGTCAGGCCATGCATTCATGCCCGTTGGTTGATTCATTTGTCAAAAAAGAAAATCCCAGAGGATGAAGTGATGAACATCAGTGAAATAAAACAGTTCAGAACAAAGTGATAGAATGGGTTCATGATGAAATAGCCCTTATCTATACCATATAGCCAAGACCCCTGTGGCATCTGCCACACCTGCCACTATCAGTCGGAGATGAGGGCTGTCGGTGTCATCATCAGCTGCCTGACACTGACAGCCATTACCCGCTTCCTTCTTTCCTTCATCCAGCTAAATTAAACAAAAGCACCACTACACTTGTATGAGGAGAAAGTAAACGGGTTGGTTTTCTCTGACGTACTATGCAAAATGTTGGGAAAGAAATTAAGGAAGAAGACTTAATGTCAAACTGACTGACTGGTGAAATGGCTGATACATGTATTGACAAATGAATCAATCAAAGATTCAAAAATATATATATATATATATATAGCGGCAATTTAAACTCTACATTTTTCATTCCCAAAGATGCACTTCCTCATGGAGAAGCTGCAGCACTCCTTTCCAGCTACTGGAAATAGCAGCATACCCCAACACATTTCTATATACAGTTTTTCTGAGCTCCAAGTTGCCATTATTGACGTGCTGTGACACTGCAGTGTACTAAAGAGAATGAAAAATGGCTTAAATGGTTAGTGGTACATTTCCGTTTGTCGTGGTGGGATGAGATGCAGAACTAGAGAGTCATGGAAAGGTGTGGAAGAAAGACGGGAGTGAAAATCGTTCACCGGTCGTGGGGAGTGTGCGGTTGGACTTACAGTTTAAATAGAAGCAGTTTTTCCTCTTAATCTTGTGTGCAATCAGGAATGAGCTGGTAGAGCTTCTGGTCTATGATACAATCTTTAACCTACAGTACTCCCCAACTTTTATATGTAAAAATCAAATAGCACCGTAAAAGTTGGACTCTGTGCGTTTATCTTAAGGTCTGTGTGCTGATACAATGGTTACTTTCAAGGTTTTGATCGGTGTCACTGTAAGTATTGATCATCAATGGCACATTCACTGTTGCTCATGTGAGGGAAAAAATCATCCCGTTTTAAACTTAAATGACTTTGTGGCATCATGCTAGCTTTCTGCACGTCCCTCTTGCGCTTGCGTGATGTAAAACCATGACGACCTCTGCAGAGTATGTGAATGACTTAAACTCTTCTGCCAGTGTAATACATCTATTTCCTTCTAAAGCTCCTTCTCCATCTACTAAAGTTTGAACTAATCACTTCTGCATTACAGCGCGGACAGAGACAGTAGGTGTGAGGCATTTGTGTGTGACGGAGATGATGTGACCAATGACCGGATCCATAGACGTGATTGGTGGGATGAGGAATGTGTTATTGATAATGATATTGAAGATGATGATGTCGGAACAAGCAGTTTAGCTCTTGCTGGTCTTGCCGGTGGGGCTCTCCTTCTTCTTCTCCTTCTCCTTCTCTTTCTGCTTCTCCTCCTCTTCATCCTCCTCTCCCTCTCCCTCTCCCTCTCCCTCTCCCTCTCCCTCTCCCTCTCCCTCTCCCTCTCCCTCCTCCTGGTCATCTCCCTCCTCTCCCTCCTGTCCCTCCTCTCCCTCTTCTCCCTCCTCTCCCTCCTCCTCTCCCTCCGCGTCCTCCTCCTCCTCTGCGGCCTCCTCCTCTTCCACCTCCTCTGGCTTGGCTTCGGCCTTCCTGTAGGCTCCGAGGGTGTAGCTGCGGGCCGACATGTAGGAGAAGCCCTGGTAGCCGGACTGGACCATGGCTCCGCCGACGGAGCTGAGGCGGCACTCCTCGCCTTCCAGCAGCTTCCTGCACAGACAGACAGAGACAGAGACAGAGAGACAGAGAGAGAGAGAGAGAGAGAGAGAGAGAGATGACGTCATGTCTGGTCTGGTTTCGTTGCTATAATTATCTCAGTGTATCTCTCCTGAGGGATCTAATGTCACTGGAGTATCAGTGGCAACACCTCTGCTGTCTGTTTTGGTATTTTTTTCCTAAAACATTATGTTTGCTGAGTTAGATTATTGTAAGCTTTCACTTTGTATCACTTCCATTCATCTATCTTATTACAGCGGGAGAACAACTGATCTATTTGCATGAAAGATACTACTGTTAATGCGGGCAAGTTTACTGTGTAGAATTAAGCAGGAATTGTGGTTAAAGAGAGAGGGGTATGGCACGCAACAATGGTCAGATTCAAACCGGGGACATTGCAGTTATACACATGCATCTTAAAAAACGAGGCCAGACGCTGCAAGAGTTTAATTCTTAAAATAAATGTTGGAGTGGAAGTGAAACTTTTTGTATTATTGACTGTATTTTGTAAGACACTGTGTAAGTGTGTGTGAGCGACACACTAAAGATAATATCAGCTGAAAATCTAACAAGTTGACTGCCCTGCCTTGTTGACCTGTCAGGTTTCTGGAAGCCAAAGAAGTGAACATTTTGCATGTATCTACTTGAACTTCGAAAAATATGAAGGCGAGAAAAGAAAAATGCAAAACACAATAATAACTATTGTTTTTCTACATAATACATATTTAAAATAAGCAAGCTTTGAGGGCATGTATTGCACAATGGTAAAAGCTAACAAGTTTGTGATGTAGCTAACCTGTAGGCAGCGATCTCAATGTCCAGCGCCATCTTGACGTTCAGCAGGTCCTGGTATTCATGCAGGTGACGGGACATTTCTCCTTTGGTGCTGCGCAGAGCAGCCTCCAGTTCCTGAATGGTATCCTACACACACACACACACACACACACACACACATACACAAAGTCATATTATGAAACAATTCATGCTCTTGTGAATAAAGATAGATTGAAAATGTGCTGATAAACATCTAAGTAGGATTTTCACTTTTGTCTTGTCACACTTAACAAGGAGTGCGTTCATTTTTAATATTAAAGTGATTTATAAAAGACAGTTGTGTAATTATATGTGCCTTGAGACTAAAATTGATGAGTCTGATATGAATTTAAGACTATTGTAAATGATGTGGTAAGTGTCCCCATTGTTAATTGTCTCTGTTACTAGCCTACTTTTAGTCTTATGAAGCGCATTGCTATTACTGGTATTAGCAGTTTTTTCTATTGATCTATCTGTTGCCTGATTTTTGTCTGTTTTATGCTACCATCTTGGCCAGGTCCCCCCAGAGAAGGTCTCCCTTACCCTGCTGAAATAAAGGTTAATCAAGTCATAAAACACAGTGAAACATCTCACTATTCTGTGTGTCATCAAGGTACCTGCATCTCTCCAATTTCATTGCTATGGCGATCTTCCATCTCGGCAATCTGCCTCTCCAGGGCCTCGTTGTGGCCCCTGAGGGACTCGATCTCCAGGGTGCGGGACTGCACCTGCCTGCGGTACTCGCTCAGCTCCTCCTTTGAGTGCTTGATGGCGTCCTGGTTGCGGGCAGCCGCTTCAGTCACGCTAGCAAACTTGGAGCGGTACCAGTCTTCTGCCTGGGCCTGGTTCCTGGATGACAGGTTCTCATACTGAGCCCGGATGTCCTTCAGGGCGTTAGTCAGGTCCGGTTTGCTCATGTCCATCTCCACTGACACCTGGATGTAGGAGAGGGGGGAAAACAGAAAGGTGTTTTATTATACGAGTGCTCATTATTAGTAGGTTTAAATGTCGGAGTTCCATCTGTAAATGAATGCAGTACCACTTTAGTTACTGTATCAATAATCCTTGTATTTTTAAGGCATACACACAATATGTATGTGAGTATACATTTAGAAAATGCTATAATTGTTCAAATTCTGTTTAGGTATTATGTTACGTTTTTATCATGATAAACCATATTTGCCAGTTGACTTTATTTGTGTCTGTTCCTTGAACAGGAGTCATTTTTTAGTTACTGTAACACACTGGTTTGCTAAATTTCACCATGGATGACAAAAAAAGCTTTCCAGCCACACTGGACTACTTGTAGCTAATGAACTGACCAGCCTGATAAAAACAATGATGTCAGAATCTCTGTAATATTTCTTAAGGCGCTTTTTATACAATGCAAACTTAGAAATAAACTTCTTACTGTATAAAACAATGTAATGTATAAACTGCCTTCAGATAAATGCTATTACAAACTATTTTTCTGTAATATAGTTAGACTGCATTTCTTGTAATGACATTCAGCCTACATACAGTATATGTATAAGGTGAGCAGTGGGTTGATGCGCTGCTACAGGACTGCTGACTCGGGGCTTCTCTGCTGGAGAAAGCTGTGCTGTCAATAGCTTACATGGCAATAATACCCTGGAGAAATCTACCCAGCAACCATCACTCCACTGCAGGACTTAATACTACTGCACATTCACTGGATAGATTTTTCTGCTCAAAGTTGCAGTGAGAGTTTGCTGCTGCTGCCCTCATTCAGTTCTGTCTATGCTTTTCTTCTTTTTCGTTTTCTCAACCTGCAACATAATGAGCTCTAATACTGTCCCATACATAAAAGGAGCTTTAATCTATATATACGCGAATACACACGAATCTACAGTGATGGGTTTGTTCATGAAAGCAACTCCAACTTCTACGTGCATACAGGGCAAGACATACCAAAACTTTTTTTGTCAAATCGTGACAGTATTTTCACTGTTGTGCTGCTGTTAAAAGCAGTTTAGCTTGAAATGTACACAAAATACAACCGCTAGTGTCTCTCACAGGGGTTATCTTTTCTGCTACCCCTTTGGGACGGCCACACCCCTGGATTATGCGCTATTTCTCCGCATTTTTCTCCCTCCCTCCCTCCCTCTCCCCTCTGCCCCCCTCGCCCCCTTTAATCAAACGTCGCCATTATCCCCGAAATATTCGCTAGCTAGCGAATATTTAGCGGGCAAAATATTCGCTAGCTAACAGCGTACTCAAAGTTCATAATGACCTCGTTGCACTAAGTGTATTTATATTTGAAGTGGTACCCCCTATAACATGATATTCACAAAATATCCCCACAGAGAATATAGTTCTGCGACATACTTTGTACGACCGGTAACGTTACCTACTTGCGAAAGAGACACTATAGTCTTCAGCACCAAACATCTTAAAGTTTGCACGGGGGCGTGCCGGAGCGCGCGGGACGCTGCAGGACGCTCGAGACCCACGAGAGGAGGAGGAGGAGGGGGGAGGGGGGAGGGAGGAGGGAGGGACAGCGCGTGGTGCTGAAACGGAACTGCAGTGCCATAAATTATCCAGTGCGCAATGTTCAGTTTGAGGAGGACACAGAATGTTGTGCATATGATTACAGGAAAAAAAACCGGTTCATGACTGCTCTTATACTTCAGCATTCTAATACTGTAGTAGCAGGTTATTCAATTCCTAGGCAACTGTGGGAAATATATAGCTTACATAAACAGTTGTAGCTGTGGGTCTGCGTATTTGACTATAGCCTATTACCGGTGTATATGTAGACTAATTTCTAACAAATCAATATTTTAACTGGTGATTCTATGATACGTTTTGCGGTATATAGGTATCCTAATAACCTCCCATGAAGTTTGATACGGTCACGTAAAGTCAGTCCACAAGCCTCAGTTCCTTTAGCAATATTATAGTGATATGTTGGCTTATGGTAAAACATGTATGGATGTGACATTGAACAACTGAAAGCCATGAGGATTGAGGAGTATTACAGTGTTTGTGGCAGTGTGACACTGAAAACTAGTGATTGATAATCATTAAAAAAAAAAAAAAGTGTCAGTGCATGGACCTCAGACCCCAGTGGGGTGTGTGGGTTACCTGAGTGGCCTGAAGAGACGCCTGCAGCTCCTGCAGCTCCTCCTCATGAACTTTCCTGAGGAAGGCGATCTCGTCCAGCAGCGACTCCACTTTCTTCTCCAGCTCCAGGCGCGACAGCGTGGCGTCGTCCACGTCTTTTCGGTAGCCCTTCAAGGTGTTCTCGGCCTCCTCGCGCAGCTTGGTCTCCTCCTCCAGCTTCTCCCGCACGCGCTCCAGCGTGTCGTTCATCTGAACGCAGTCCACGTGCATCTGGCTCCTCTCGTGCGTGAGTTCCTCCACGCGCGCCCGCAGCTCGCGGATCTCCTGCTCGTAGAGCTCGTGGAGGCGCGAGGGCTCGTTGTGGCGCTGCCTCAGCATGCTCACCTCCGCCTCCAGCACTTTGTTCTGCTGCTCCAGGTTGTGCACCTTCTCGATGAAGGACACGAAGCGGTCGTTGAGGCCCTGCAGCTGCTCCTTCTCGTTGGTACGGATGATCTTGAGCTCGTTGGTGACCGCGGTGGACTGGGTCAGGTCCATCGCGGAGTCCGGCATGGAGGAGAAGACGCGGCCGGGAGCCGCTGTCCTGCGGTAGCTGGTGGAGGACATCACGGAGGGGGAGCCGTAGTTGCGGTGGCTGCTGCTGCGGTATCCCGCAGAGGCAGAGTGCAGGCGGGACGGGCTGCTGCTGCTGCCCAGACCCACTCGGCCGGACCGGGGGGCATCTCCGAAGATCTTCCTATAGGAGCTGCTGCTGTAAATGTCGCTGGAGTAACTCATGTTTCCTTTGCCTTGGCGGTGCCCGGTCCGACTGTTCTGTACGGGAGAGAGAGAGTGTGTGTGGAGTTTTAGGAGTGTGTGAGTATGAGTGTGTGAGCGAGACAGAGAAAAAGTGAGATGCGAGTGATGTCTGGCCCGGACAGGTGCTTTTATAGTGAAGGCGCCGGCGCGTCATTTGACGCAGGGACGACAGAAGTTGAGGGGAAACCTGCAAGCTTTTGCAGAAAGCTTCCACCCTCTGGGGAGACACGAAGTCACTCATGCAGCTCCTCTTTTCTGCTCAGGCGTCAACAACTCTAAATGAAGATCACGTTTTGTATAGGGGGCTTTATTGTTTGACCCGAGAGCTTATTGCACTACACTACACTATCATTAAGTTGTTGATGACATGCAAATGCAATCACATCATATTTAAGTCACGCGTAATCTCATTTTTTCGTGTACATGTATTATCCCACTGGACTGTCTCGTGTTACCTTAGTCTATACTGTCCACTGTCATTGCAGTTTTTCTTTGCTGTGCCAGCAGAATGGCAAATGGGATCGATGCATAGAGCTGTGCGCCAGGGTGTGTTTTTTGGTGCTGCAGTCTGCATCCAGCCGCCCTTATCGTCCCGTCCTCCGCAATATCGGAATACGGGATGAGACTCATTATAGTGGCCTGGTTCTTGCACTCTCACATCATCGCAGTCTCATCTGCAGCCCTGTCACTTGGAAACATCAGTGATGGATTGGTCATTTGTAAGTTGCAACCGTGACCACTGTCGGTCACGGTCATATTGCATCACAATAAAAAAACATGTAATTATAGCCTATAAATGAGAACCATATTAGGTTATTTTTCCACACATAATGACTGTAGTGGCTTATTATAAGTCAATACAATCTCCAACAGCTTGTATATTTACTTTGCTTTCCCCATATAACTTAGATCACTTGAACTATAGGCCCTATGTGCACGTTCCCTTAAAATGTGTGTAAAGCTGATTCCCCAGACAAACAAAGGTTGGATAGAAGTTGATTTTCTGTATGATTGTTAACATTATATCCCAATCAGATGTATACAGCCAGAGTGAAAAACCAGAGTGAGCTATCGCCATATAATCAGTCTCTGTTGGTTAAAAGTCATGTCTGTGGTGTTGTGCTGCGCAGAGCTGTCGCTGGCCTTGGTCCTGATCCAGGCTGGAGGCAGGAGAAGGACCACGCCCAATGCAAAGGAGAGAACCCCCCCCCCACACACACACACACACACACACACACACACACCACCACCTCCACAGGACTGCAGCCTCACCACCTCCAAACACTACACCAGGCGTCTCATAGTGCTCTTTCTATTCGCACTGCCAGTCTGGAAAACAGCCCAAACAGTTCAAAATGTGCAACACAGCCACTGCCAAGTCATCCTAAATCACCTCGGACCTTTTCTGCTACTTTTACAATGGCTATAAAGAAAGAACTCAATAAAAGCCATCATTTTCTTATTATACTTTCTTTTTTTATTTAGTCAATGTATTGAACATGTTAAAAATACAAACACAAAGTAAAACTATAAGCAATAAAAAAACTGGATCCTTAGCAACATATAAGCAACAAATAAGCAACTCAAATAATATTGCTCACATTCAAAAGGGATAGGGAAAAGTTGAGAACTGCTATGGTCCTACCCCTCTTTATTTTTTTTATACATTAGAATCAGAATCAGAAAAAGCTTTATTGCCAAGTAAGTTTTTTACACATACAAGGAATTTGTTTTAGTGTTGTAGGTGCATGTCATACATTCTCTAAATATAGGAAGGTTAAGAAAATCAAGTATTAGAATATAAACAATATAAGTAAAAATATATATACACAGTATGTATTAAAAATGAAACTAGAAAGAGCAGTACAGCAGAGTAAGTATAGTGGCATGTAGAGTCAGAGGTGGAGTGTGGAGAGAGTCAGGGTGGGTTCCGGGCCTTGTTGATAAGACTAGTGACGGAGGGGAAAAAACTGTCCTTGTGGCGTGAGGATTTGGCCCTGATGGACCTCAGCCTCCTGCCAGAGGGGAGTGACTCAAAGAGTTTGTGGCCGGGGTGGGAGGGATCAGCCACGATCTTTCCAGCAGTCCTGGTGGCGTATAGGTCCTGGAGCGACGGCAGATTGCAGCCAATCACCTTCTCTGCTGACCGAATGACACGCTGCAGTCTACCCTTGTCCTTGGCAGTGATAGCAGCATACCAGATGGTGATGGAGGATGTGAGGATGGACTCAATGATGGCTGTGTAGAACTGCACCGTTGTCTTTGAATTTCTTCAGCTGCCCCAGGAAGCACATCCTCTGTTGTGCTTTCTTGATGAGGGAGTTGATGTTCAGCTCCCACTCGAGATCTTGGGAGATGATAGTTCCCAGGAAGCGGAAAGACTCCACAGTGTCAAATCAACCCTTTTGGACAAAAACAAGAACAAAATAATCTAAAAAAAAAAGATGAACCAAAAACTAATACAACAGTCAACAAACAAGAAATAACCAAACAAAAAAAATCAGTAGTCAAGCTCATACCTATTTTATATTTCATCTTTACAATATAGCCTAATGCTTTTTTTAAGCTAAACCTATTAGGAGAAAGTATTTACACAGCAACAACATATCTATTACTAATCACTACATCAGTCTTGAATTCTTGTCTAACCATATAATTTACCTCCATGAAGTGGGCTGTAATTTTTAAGGTGATCCAATCTCTTCTTCTTTTACTGCACACAGTCAGTGTTACTCATTATCAGAAAAACCATGTCAATATGTATAGTATATGAAATTGTTCTTGTATCTATTTGTTTTGGAAGTCAATAAGCAATGTAAACAATGTCAACATGGTAGATAGATGACACTGGAAAGTCTTTTTTTTTTTTTTTTTACTTACACATGTTAACCACTAGGGGATGCTAACGCATCATTGGAACTTCCCCTGTGCAGCAGAGCTGATGCCCCCAATTTCCACCAAATGCTGGATGCGGATCGGCTCCGCTGCGTGTCGGCTCCGTGCTCCGCCGTCCTTCAATACCCACCCAAGTCTGTATTTGTTGCGGAACAGCTGCGGCCATGACTGACAGCTGAAGTCACTAGGACCCACGAGATCTCGCGAATTCACGTAGCCTATGATTGTGCAATATAACAGGATGTAGTAGAACCACAAAACCAACAACAGTTTGTTTCAGGCCTGTCCCCGCCCATTATGACGTTTTCAAGGTGTAGTGCAGGGAAATATGATCCGCGGATGACAGGTTCTCATATCTGCCGTGAGCATGGTGTATTTTATTTTGAAAATTAACCGGATGTTTTATTTTGTTTCTGTGCTCGACTTCCTGTACCGCACAATCTGCCCTGTGCTGAATTGCTGCGGAGCTCTCCGGCATCCGTCAAAAATAGAAGCTCTGCATCTGCTCCGGAGGGCTGCGGATCGTCGGAGCTGGGACGGAGTCGGAGCGCAGCCGTTCCACAGCCGTTCCGCAGTCAGTGAAAATACACACATTGACTTTAATGGAAACCTATTGACTCCGTCGCCGTTCCAGAGCAGATCCGCAGCCGTTCCTCAGTTGGTGGAAATGTCATTGCCTTCACTTGCATATAGACTCAGTAGCCACTTTATTAGTTACACCTGTAGCTAAAAATAATTCAATTCAATTTTATTTATAGTCTCAAATCATAACAGAAGTTATCTCAGGACACTTTACAGATAGAGTAGGTCTAGATCAGGGGTGGCGAACCTGTGGCTCTTGAGCCGTATGCGGCTCTTTACCTGCTCCTGTGAGGCTCTTACTGTGTGGCTGGGGGCTGTGTCATTGGCTGATTGTTTTCTTTTCTGAAACATACAGTATTTCAGATAAGTAAAAAAACACATTTGAATGCATCTGCCAATACTGCCAATACATTTGCCAATTATTTTAAAATGGAAAATAATGCGTTTTGAGGACAGATTCTGCAACCTGAGGAAAAACAGCGGCCACAGATCACCTTCCTCGTTAACCCTTTCACTGCAGAATCCGATTGTTTGAAAGCCCCTTTAGTGACAAATGAGTGAGAGAGTTGCTTCGAGTGGCCACAACCGAGTTCAAGCAAGACCTGAAAAGGACTGTGGATAACAAAGACTGTCAGGTTTCCCACTGAGTCAATCTAAGTGAGAAAAAAAACTATGAAAACTGCTATGTATTATGACTGTCATTAGATCTGGAAAACACTGTTGCTGTTGTAGTGTGGACGTGCATGTGTTGCGTGGCTTTTTGCTATGGTGCGTTTTATTTTGTGGCTCTTTATACCTAACTGGTTGGCCACCCCTGGTCTAGATCATGCTCTATAATTTACAAAGACCCAACAATTCCCCCCCTTTGCACGTGACGTCATGCTCCACTCGCACAAATTATGAACGCTGTGACGGACGGCAGAAGAACTAAGCTGTAGAAGGACGGCAAGCTAAACGCGTACGTTTATCAAACGTTCTTGTTTGTGTTCTCACATTCACAATCTACAGAGTAATCCTCACCAACACAAGCATGTGTATGTATTGCCTTTCTGTTCTGTTGTGAAAATGGAGGGAGGAAGAATTAAGGGTCGGTATCCAATCCTGCTATCTCCAACTTCTCCAAATACTGCTCTTTGGCATACTACCAGATGCCCTACCTCGACCGATAACGGCATGACAACTTGTTGTTCAATAGAAGAAGCCATAAAGCCATAAAAACAGTTTATTTAGTGTTATGTATTTCAAACTGATTGAAACTATAAAACTTTTCCGCTCGTCTACTACACTGTTTAGCTTGTTATTGCTGGTGATTTTGCTGTCCATCATGGTGTCGTCACATGGTGGTGGTCACGTGTTTGCAAAATTTTTAATTGTCACTGTTCATCATACCAACTGCTATGATTATTATGAATGAGATTTCTGTATATCTGTATCTGTGTCCCACCCAGCAGCGGCAGATGGCCACCCACCAAGAGTCAGGGTCTGCCAGAATCTTCTGCCTGTAAAAAGGAAGTTTTTCCTCGCCACTGTCGCACCAAATGCTTGCTCTTGGGAGGGAGTTGTTGGGTCTTTGTAAATTATAGACTGTGGTCTAGACCTACTCTATCTGTAAAGTGTCCTTACTGAAATAACTTCCGTTATGATTTGAGACTAAATAAAATTGAATTGAATTAGTTTTAGCTAGGTGTACCTAATAAACTAGTCTATATGCAAGTGAAGGCAATGACCTTAAGCGAGCGGTATACTCGCCATTCCCGACCTGTGGCGTGACAGTTTGACATCATGGGAGCGCCGTAACTATTTATACTCGCGCGTGGTGGTCGCGACACTAGTTGCAGTCTTCTCCTGAACAGAGGTGTCGCAACTGAGGAAGGCTACCGACTTATTTCTACGGACCAGAAGAAGAAGAAAAAGGTAAACAATGGCAGAACTGGCAGCAGCATTGACGTCAATGTCAACAGTGGCTAAGATGATATTGGAGTCAATGGATGAGGAAGAACAGCTGCTTTTGAGCCTGCTTGCAAAGAAACGAAGAAAAAGACCTCTGGTCGCGCACTTTAAATCCTGGCGCGCCAGCGAGATCTATGTCATTTTGTCGTCACATTGTCACGCGACAGGTCGAGAACGGCAACTGTAAAGAGGCCTTTAGTGCTCAGCATCAGCTCTGCTGCACAGGTGAAGTAACATTGATGCGTTAGCATCCCCTAGTGGTTAACATAAACTCCTGTTTTGATTCGACACAGAAATATGATTTGATAAATAAAATTGAATGGACACCTCTCTTAGTGTAGAATTGTGCAAATGACTGTGGACATACAATATAATGTGGACATGTAATCATGCATTTGAGCCTAGCAGGCAGCGGCCTCCAGGTCTATACATAGAAGACTGGGAGGTATTGTTCAGTTTCTAGGATGTAAAGCTGCAGGGCACCACTGAAGATATGCAAACACACCACATGATGTCTAATGCAGCTCCACACACCTCAGGTCTCAGCTTCACAGTGAGGCGGAAAAACTCAGTGGAGCACACACAAGATTACAGGTCAGCTCATTAAAACTGAGAAAGCATCCCTGATGCAGAGACTGTGTGTGTGTGTGTGTGTGTGTGTGTGTGTGTGTGTGTGTGTGTGTGTGTGTGTGTGTGTGTGTGTGTGTGTGTGTGTGTGTGTGGGAGAGAACGAGAGATACCTTGGCCGTCCAGCCATTTTGAGTCTCTGGTAACAACTCTCTGGCCTGTTTAAGTGGGAGGGTGCCAGTGACTCAGCAAGAAATGACAGGTAGTCAGAACTGTCTGATTTCTATCATTATATGTCTGGCTCAACCTCCCCCCCGACCCCTTATAGTTACCAAACAGCACAGTAACAGGACAGATGCCACCTTTATTGAATTGATTCTACTGAAAGCATCATATCACTCAGTAAAGTGATACATGCCATCAAATCCTCATTCACTCTGTCAACTCATGTATCTCATCAGCTGTAATAGAGAACTGCTGGGTTTACTGCAGAATCATACAGACTTCCAGTTCAGTGTAGATGTGCAATGTGCAGTGTTTTAGCCACATCAATACTCTGACGACAGTGTAATGACTGTAAACAAACAAGACCACAGCTGGCAGCCTTGAGCAGTCCCTGCATTGCCTTTTACCATGCAGACAGTGCCACTAGTTGGATGTCAGAGGAAATATGCTGTGGTGTTTTACAACAAAAAAACAGGAAGAGGGCGCTCTTCTCCCAGCAGAAACAGAAAGGAAGCTTTAAGGGTTTGTGGCAATGGCAAATGGTGGAATGGGTGAAAGAAAAGCAACCTCTAACATATAATATCCATCAGTGTAATGAGGAGAAAAAACACAAAGACACAAAGAGCAATCCAAGGTAATAACCCTTTTTTAACAGCAGACATTTTGACATGTCATTGTAGGGAAAGCACAGACTAACAATGGCTGCATTCCATTTATTTCAGTCGGATTCAGGGGCCTTTTTATTGTGCATACTGGTTCACTAGCATGGCTTACTGGGGCACTCAAATGGAACAGAGCCATCATTCAAGTTTTTCATTACAGATGTAAAAAAAACTAATAGGGAAAGTAGCAATATGATTGTTACTTGAAATAAGAGAAAACCTTTAATGAACAATACTACAGTTGCGCGTATCATCGGCTCTGCTGAGAAGGTGATTGGCTGCAATCTGTCGTCCCTCTAGGGATCAGTGCCTTGCTCAAGGACACCTTGGCAGAGTCCAGGAGGGGGAACTGGCACCTCTCCAGCTACCAGAGTCCACACTCTTGTACTTAGTCTGTACGTGGATTTGAACCGGCGACCCTCTGGTTCCCATATCCTTGGCTAAGTCCCTACAGACTGAACTACTGCTACTCCCAAAACTAGTTCCCTGACCGGGAATCGAGCCCTGGCCGCAGCGGTGAGAGCGCCGAATCCTGACCACTAGACCACCAGGGACCACTGCTTCTCATCAAGAAACAATCCATCACGAAACGCTTGAAAAACAACAACTTATTACACTTGAGTTTTTTTTTTAAAATTAAGCCAGATATAATGAATATGTAATGAATAAAAAGTGAGTTTTAAAGGTGCTTTGGACAGAGCCTGTGCAGCTGTTTCCCCCACTATCTAGTCTTCATGCTAAACTAAGCAGTTGCTGGCTTTAGCTTCATACTGTATCTAGCGTACAGACATCTCATCTAACTCTCATCTAAAAAAAGAAGTGATTAATGATGTTAACCTAAATGTCAAAATAAAACATTAAAACTCTATAAAAAAGCATCTATTGGCAGGATGTGAAATACATCCTAAGTCCCTCACAATGCATGCTGTAATAATACCATGAGCTGAGGGTGGGGAAAGAATATTATTTATTTACCATGTCCCCGCACCTCCCCCGCTGGAATTCAAACATGCCTTCTCTTCACCAGCCTGCTACTCTAACCTTTCTTCTGCTGCTGTACCAACCACTGCTGCTGCCAGCACAGCCACTCTATCCTCACTGTGGTTCCATCTAATAGACTTGTAAACACTGTTCCACATGGCGGCTAGTACACTTAAAGCTGTTCAACTGCAGCACAACAACCAGAATGAGTCTGAGCTAGGTTTTAAGGGGAGCGTGCCTATGTTCCCACAGCCCTATGTTCCCACAGTTCCCACACTTCTATTTGTTTTTCAAAATTAGGCCCTATGTTCCCACATTTCCTTTTTCATAAATTTGTATCAGATTTTATCCCCCTTTCTCCCAATTTGGTAGCCAATTACACCCAACCTATTATCCAGTAGCAATGGACTACAGATGGAATGTAACCCTAAAGGCTGATTTATGCTTCTGCGTCGTATCGGCGGCATACCCCCGCAGACCCCTCTGCGTCGCTGCGAACCCCTCTCTGAGCCCTCCGTCGTAGCTTGACGTGCACCTCCAAAAATGTGTAACTTTGCATCGAGGCGACGCAGACCGCAAGGACTGTGATTGGTCAACTGGTCCTGTGTGTTGATAGTCGATGTTTCAAGCAGCCTACTGTGGGGAGCAGCAACATGCTAGTTCACTGACATAAGCTTTGCAAATAAACTCAGACATATTTTGGTTACAATGACGGGGTTATCCGTTTGTAAAGTGTCTATATGTCAGCAACATTTTGAAATTAGCACTTCGCCAGCAAGCAGTACTTTGTGGGCAGTTGTGCTAAAGTTTGCTTGCTAACATAACATAAACTGGCTGGCAGACACCTCGCAGATAACCTCAGACTTATCACCCCCTAGCGTTATGGCGGTGAAATGCACCGCGATGCAAAGGAACTCCGAACTGGAGTTGACGCAGAAGCATAAAACAGCCTTAACCCTAACATAGGGCCTAATTTTAAAGATTATTAGATTAGATTACAGAAAAGGGCAGCAGGTTGGATTCGAGCCAACATGGGACAAATGCTCTTACTAGGTGAGCTAGAGGCCCCCCAAACATATGGCCTAATTTTAAGAAAAATCTTAGAAATGTGGGAACATAGGGCCTAATTTTCAGTGGAAAATAAATTCTTAGAAATGTGGGACCATTGGGCTGTGGGAACATAGGGCTGACCCCGTTTTAAGCAACACAGTGTGGTCCCACTCTGTTCATGTAGTTTGATTGATTACGTATGTATTGCATTCAGTACTGCAAGGGAAACATTTTACTGTTTATGGCTAATCATTGAGTGGCATTATTTTCTTAACATTTGGCATCTAATAACTCAGAAAATCCCAGATCTCCATGGAGGCCCCGATACAAAACATTCTCCAGCAGCCCAGCTCCTTTGAAACTGGTTTCCCTTTGGTGCTTTGATATGCCAGGTGTTACTCACTAAGCAATGGTTTCTGTGAAGAGCTTTGCTAGGTGTCACGTACAGGCTCAGCTCCCTCGCTTTTGTTCTAGCTTGGATGCACTGATCTTGTCTGATGTGCACTCTTCACTACGGTCCCCCGGGATCCCTCTTATTTCCCGCATGCAGACGATCTCCTCCATCTGTTCGCAAATACACATGCACATGCAAAGCACACACACACATACACACTCGCAAATCCATCGCTTGATCTGAGCTGTCAGCTGTGATGGAGGATGATCATGGAAGGCTGTTGTCACTCAGCCACTTCCTGCACTAACAGGGTGCCACACTGTATCTGCCTACTGATGGGTTCTTATTGAGGAGATGAAATTCAGTGAGGCTCAGATAAATGCATTCAATTTGGATGTGAATGAGGATATGGAACAGGATATGTGGCATCTACTATTGCTGCGGTACTCCAGTCTGGACACGAGGCGTTTTTCTCTCGTTGGTTTTTGCACTCGGACTTGTCTCAGACTTGGCCATTGGTCTCGGCAAATATTCTACAGTAGTTGGTTTTTTAAAAATCAGTTTCCAGAGAGACACCATGTTCCACCTTCAAAATGATGGCAGATACAGTTTGACTGATGTATTGTATTATACATTACAGCAACATATTACACAAGTCTGATTGTCATAATAAGATCATTTCCACTTAATTCGAAGGTTTTTGTGTTCCATAGTCTAAAACCAGAGGATTAAAGGTTGGTAAAGGTGCACTATGAGTTCCTGCATGATGACACTTCTGTTGACGTTCCAAGTAAATTCCAAAGAAAACACAGCAAGCTCGCCCCTCCCCCCATGTTTCCGTAACTGTCATGACTAACTGATTAAAGGGCGTTATACAGCAGCCGCAGCCCAGCAGGCGCGCACAAATGTGACATCATGGAATCGCCTTAACTGTTTATACCCGCGCTGGTGGTCGCGAAACTAGTTGCAGTCTTCTCATCAACAGAGGTGGCGCTAATTAGAAAAGGCTACCAACTTTGCTGTTTCTACGGACTAGAAGAAGAAGAAAAAGATAAACAACGGCAGAACTGGCAGCAGCATTGACGTCAATGCTTCGATTTGATTCGATGACCTACTTGGTCGGATCAAGCCTTTCATTCACCATAAAAGAACTCATCTTAACCCAGTAAGTTTACAAGAGAGCCTTGCGGTCACTCTGAGAGTCCTGGCATCCGGTTGCCCAGGAGCTCGTTCATGCTTCCTGTTTCTGCTTTGTTGCGCACCGCTGAAAAAAAAAGAGCGGTGCGCTACCTCTGCTCGCACGCTATAAATCTGTGCGCGCCGGCAAGATCTACATCATTTTGACGTCACGATGGCATGCGCCAGCTTGGCTGCGGCTACTGTAAAACGGCCATAACTGTCACTAACCCCCACCCCCTCTCCCAACCATCTTGTCGGTGATTGGCTGAAGTGGTTTGTTGTATTTTGGTGCACAGCCTGTGCCTCTGGTGTTTCTTTGACGTTTATGACCCCTGTGTTGTCTCCCGAGACCGGGCTTTTTCACGGTGTGTTCAGGGACCAGGCAACTAGCGGATCAAGGAGAGATGCCTACGATTTGAGACAAAAATAAAATCGCGCTGAAACCATGCAGGAACTCATAGTGCACCTTTAAATTTAGACCTGTGAAACCGGTGATGTGATAATCCAGAGCCATGTGCACGGCGATAATGGACATTTTTCAGTTGTTTCCACTTGTCATAGCAGAAAAAAACACAGCTGTAACCAATAACATTAATGATGACTCAGTTCCAATAGGCTCGTTCGAGCCTGTAAAGTGGAGGGGGGCAAGGGGCAGCAGCAGGGGGCGGTGACAAAAAACTGCTGTCAAGTCGGACAGTTTCCAGCCATTTCAAGCAGCCTTCAGTCTGAACAGGAAGTCACAGAAACACTCCTGTAAGATCAGATTCTGATTGATTCAAATGTTCTCATCGCCTGTCCATCAAAGCCCTGAATGGCAAGCCAGCCTAACCCCTAAAATGCTGCTTTTATCTCAAACACACACATGTACATTTTTCCTTTTCTTTTTACCAGGATTTCATGTTGATAAGGCGGCTTACCCTTACTGCACATATTATGACCACTATTATGATGTGTTGGTACAACGGGCAGTGTGCAATTTTGTTGGCTAGTGGCAGTCTCTGCATGCAACATGAGAATGTCCATGCAGAGTGATGCAGCAGTCTGTGTCTGTGTACTTTATGTATGTATGCACTATGTTGTGAATTCTTTAAACAGCAGATATTGTTTGTTTCTCCAAGAAAAATGTCCTTCGGGACAATAAAATCTATTTTATCTTTATCATGTCATCTGTAATCTGAATGGTTTTGGTCTCTCTGACTACTACAGTAAACGTCAGCAACAGCCACACATGTATTCTGTTGACAATCAAGCAAATATCAATCTAAATCTCTCCAATTCAACAGAAATGAAAAGTTTATATAAAACGTCATAGCGCTAGTTATTTCTGAACCAATCAGCTGTTAGGTCAGGTGAGAGCCAGGCATCATGTGCAATGGGCGGCGTTGGATTCTGCGCAGGCCTGTCTCATCTCAAAAGATTAAGGCTATTAAGACATACCAGTGAGCCAGCATGCACAATACCAAAACCCCTGGTACTGGCTAACCTAAATGGAATGCAGTCTTTATTAATGTTATTGGTTCCACCTGTGCTTTTCCTGCTACGACATGTCAAAATGTCTCACGTGAAAAGTACCATGAACTACAAACATGAGGTAAACAATTATCAAATGAAACAGGATCAAGTATTTCAAATAGGAAACAATGTATTTGTGTAAATACAAAGGTAGTATGAAATAGCAGTTAGACGTTTGATGGCATTAGCATTACTACCATCAAACTTAGATAGATAGATAGATACTTTATTGATCCCCAAGGGGAAATTCAAGGTCCCAGGAACTTCACACACAACATACACATACATCACAAACAGGATGATAAAATAACAAATCCACATGAATAATATGGACAATAAAAGAAAAGATACTAAATAAAAAATCCAAATGAATGTACTAAGGTATGTATAAGCATGAGAGGCTTGCAGTGACAGGGCCGGGACTGACCCTGTGACTCAGTCTGCATGGTAAGGTACTCTATGAGAGGGTGTTTGTCATGGTGGTTGTGCAAATAAGTCCAATAGTACAAGGATAAAGTCTAGAGACCAGCATTAAATATGGACAATATAAGAGAATAATGTAGACATAGTAATAATATAAAAAAATATAGCAGTGCAAGGATAAAGTTTGAAAAAAGACAGCATTAAATATGGGCATTAAAAGGGTATAAAGTAGACAGTAGGATAGACACAAATCAACAGTCAATGTTAGAGGCTTGAAATAATAGGGTTACAGCTATTGTTCAAGTCAAACTTCTAGCTGTGCTTACTGTAATCATCATCATCATACAACCTGCATACGTGTGAGGACAGTCAGGGGGGTGGAGGCAGTCATTATGTGCTCTCCATTGGTGACTTGATGCCTACAAGTGATTGAATTGCTATATGTACTAACTCAATTGTTCCCAGGGGCTTGGTGTTGTTTGTTTCCATGGTACACGCCATTTGCTGATTGTGATGCTTTTGGTGTGTGTGTGTGTGTGTGTGTGTGTGTCATGCGGGTGTGTTCCCTGCATTGGTTGTCCAAATGCATGTTTGCGTGTGTGTGTATTTGCTGGTGTGTGTGTGTGTGTGTGTGTGTGTGTGTGTGTGTGTGTGTGTGTGTGTGTGTGTGTGTGTGCATGATTGGTCAGGGCAGTGCTAATGCTGGGGTCAAACTAAGGTGTGTGCAGGTGCAGCAGGTTAAGCTGCTGGACTTTGACTAATCTGACCGTGGAGGACGTGGGTCAGTCGGCCCGTGACCCTGACACAAACAAACACACTTACTTACACAACATCTCCATACACACACCAACAGGTAGGTCATGTCAATAACACACTCAGCTGGAGCGTGTTGTGCCGGGCTCAGGCTAAGCTGCATTGCAGCGTCTGTCTCGTGTTACATGTGCAGATTAAACATCTTTTGGTGGACGCCTTTTAAGTGCTGTCCAGTAGGATGGAAGGATTATCTTCTACCAACACTGAGATAGATAGATAGATAGATAGATAGATAGATAGATAGATAGATAGATAGATAGATAGATAGATAGTAGGGATGTAACGATACACTAACCCTAACCCTAACTCACAATTCGATTTGATTCCGGTTTTTAAGTTCACGATACGATTTTCACAGGATGTATTTAACAGAATGAGCTCCAGACAAATGACAAATAAAGTGCAATTGAAAATGTATTTTCTATTAAATAACACATTCATAATTACATTTTTAAGACAAATCAAAATAATGAAATAAATACAAATAAATTAAAAAAAATCTCTACGAATGAATAAACTAAGAAGACGTAGGGACGTCTGAAGTCGCGGTTTTAAAAAATGGCATCGTAATTCCTTTTCTATCTCAACCGGTTGTAATCTTTACTCGTTTACATCTATTTGTAACCGATTCATCGTTAAGATGAGTCCCATTGGCCTCGAGTCTGCAGGACAAGACACCAGGTCATCCCAACACTGGAAATCCTCTCAATGTGTTTACACTCTACTATAGTCAGTAGACCGTTGTGTCCACACCATTGTGCTGAGCCTGTCTCAAGCCTTTCCTTGACAGCCGTGACCCTGCTGAACCCCCCCCCCCCCCACACACACACACACACACACACACACACCACACACACACACACACACACACACACACACACACACACACATCCACCCCGCAGAGCCGACATATTCTCGTGACCACAACGATGTACTGTCTACAGGAATACAGCTGGGGCACACAGCTCTGCTTTCAACAATGGTTAGCACATGGCCACTATCTGTTATATTATATATGATATTTGTTGATAGCTTGATATGAAATATCTTAACAGGAAATCAAGTTTGTATAAATTGTAATAATACCAAATAACTACAGGTATTTGGTTATTTTACTTTTTATTTTTAAGGTTGTGTGTTTTAGGCCTTCTGTACACCAGTTGTTGCGTCCTTTTTTGGCCTCGAAAATGAAATGAAAAGTCTAATTGCAACCCGTCGTCAACAGTTGTTGTGTGTAATATGTTATGAGCAAGTCAACTAAAAGAGTAAAAGCAATTATTTCAGTACATTTTCAAGGTCTGGACCCTGTTTCACCAGCTGTTCGGGAAGTTCAAACTTAAACAAGTTATTCAAACATTAAAACACTAGTTCTTCACTAGATTCTAAATGTCTGGTGCATTTGGGAGTAGCTGCAAATGGTGAAGAAGACATGCCCTTTATCCAGAATGGACTGAGTACGTGTGAGTATTTCTACATTGTCCCTATTGGAGCCCAGTCCTCAGGCAAGATTATCATTCGAGCAAGGGCGTAGATTTTGTTTTAATATTGGGGGGCAACACACACATTATAACCAGGGGGGTCTGTTGGTCGTTCCCCATAAAATGTTGAGTGTCAAACACTTCATTTCCTGCATTCTGGTGAATTTGTATGCAACAATTTATGGCGTAAATGTCTTTATTTATGTAAAGGAAAGTGTAAGTCTCCTGCATATTCAAAACATCCCACGTGTTTCGGGGGGTTCTTTTTTCAGGAATCATGTACATCTCAACAACACATCTCTTATGGCGTTTTTCCATTTATGGCACCTGCTCACCTCGACTCTAATCGCCTGTTTTTGGTTTTCCATTACGAAAAAAAGTCCCTGGTACCTGCTAACAGGTACTTTTTTTAGTACCACCTCCGTTCCAAGCGAGCTGAGGCGATACCAAAAACCTGACATGAAAACCTGCAGACTACTGATTGGTCGGAGAGAATCGAAAGACATCATGTCTTTATTTCTCTCGCTTCCCCCGATGTAGCAAAATAGACATAGTTCTTTTTTTCAGTACATGTTTGAGCCCCCTCAACGGTTATTTTTACGTCTTTTGGTGTGTGAGTTGTATTTAATAATTTTTTGAGGGGAACAAATCTACCTCTACTGAATATTGGGGCACCCCCCCCCTGAAATCTACGCCTATGCATTCGAGGACCTACAATATATTGAAATGGTATTGGAGCTAACAACCACGGCTCCCGGCGATGGGGAAAAAAAGCCTTCTCCTATGGCTCCCCTCCCCCTCAGCAGCCAGACAGCTCCAGAAGGGATGCGGGAAGCTTTTTAAAGATGCTCATCCCCCCCCTCTTTCTTCTCCTTCTCTGGCTGTGTGTGTGTGTGTGTGTGTGTGTGTGTGTGTGTTGGGTTATTGAGCAGCAGTCAGATGGCTATGATCACACAAACCTGGGATTTGGCCAGCAGATTACTCTAAAACACCCTGGATGGCTGGTGAGGATCAAGACCCCAACAGAGGCTTTCTTTCATCAGCTGTGTAAAAAAACCTCATTACCGTTTATTCAACCTCTACATGAAGATTGGTGGGTTGCGTTCCTCAGTTAAAACCTTAATTTGCTCTTCAAATACAATTCCTGTACCGGCTTTTGTGACTAATTTAAATAAAGACAATGACAAGGTGATAGGTAGGTAAACAAGGGTTTCAAATGTTTTATTCCTTTAATATCAATGGCAAATATAAATTGCTGCTCCACATTTTATTTTCAATGGTTCCCCCCCCCCCCCCCCACCCTACATTTGAAGTGATTTCTTTTTTTTTTTTAAAGACAGTGTCCAAATTATCCATTTCTTAAAAAGTAAGTGCACAAAATGCCCTCCTTTAAGTTATTGTTCAATAAACAGACAGGCGGCCAGGCGATGGGGATGTTCATGGAGCTATGACGTGGTGTGTGTGTTGGTGTGTGTTTGTGTTGTGTAATGCATGAAAGCACCACGCCTGAGACCGTCACAATGAAAAGGAATGACCCTTGTGATAGATTTTATATATATATATATATATATATATATTTTTACACACACATACATATACACACACTCATACATATCTTATACTTCTGTTAGGTTGTGTCTCTTTTAAGGCATTATCAGAGACTTTGTATACGGGGGGACAGAATGCAAAAAAATCAAATATACACATGAACATGAGTTTCCCCTGATGGTGAAACCTGTAGCTTAAACAACTGGTCTGACTAGTAGTCTTGTTCTTTGAGAGATTCCACAGCTGCTTCTTAAGGCAGATGCTGAGAGCACCAGGGTCTTTGTATTTTTTTTTTAGAGATGAGGAAAAGGTGAGGTGAGGAGCAATAGTTGCATGTGACCATTGACACACACACACACACACACACACACACACACACACACACACACCTGCCTCACCACACACACTTGCCTCACCTGCACCATGGATGCCAACGCAGCATGTGGAGGACAGACAGACACACACATACACACGTTTGTTTCACTATCTTTGTGGGGACCCGTCATTGACATAATGCATTCCCTAGCCCCTTACCCTACCCTTAACCATCACAACTAAATGCCTAACCTTAACCCTTACCCTCACCCTAACCATAACCTAATTGTAACCCTAATCCTAAAACCAAGTCTTAACCCTCAAACAGACCTTTAACCTTGTGGGGTCCAGCATTTTGGGCCCCACAAGTATACTACATTCCCCGGTTTTTGGACCCCACGAATATAGCAAAACACACACACACACACACACACACACACACACACACACACACACACACACACACACACACACACACACACACACACACACACACACACACACACACACACACACACACACACACACACACACACACACACACACACACACACACATGGATTGAAAAAAGGAGGAAACGGGAGACTCCCATAGACAGACATTAATGCTTAGGTTAATACATGAAGTCTTTGTCAAGAGGACTTTTTTTTGCATTTTACTAGTGAACAAATTACAATTTCTTTTTTTTTTTTTTTTAAACCACCCACCCTCTTCCACCCCAAACATGTCTCTCTGAAGACCGTGACGAAACACACACACACACACACACACACACACACACTCTCCCATACTGTATACACATGCACACACAGACAGATGGCATTTTATAAACACAACTGCCCACACTCACCTACATTTTCATTACAATTCCCCTTTAGTCCCCCTAATAACGTGGCTACACAGTTCCTCTCCATTTGAAAAGGTTTCAATTTGACAAGAAAAAAAAGAGCAGCATTCCACACTCAAAATACTAAGCATTTTTTTTTTTTCCTTCTGATTCATCTTCATGCTTTAACTGAGATTTGCGAATGGTGGATGCAGGAGCAAGGGAAGTTCCTTTGGCACTGCGCTGCTACACTGCAGGGTTTAGGATGTCGTCTACATTCAGAAAAAAAAAAACTTTTTCTGATTTCTGAACCAAAAACAAAGCGCCAAAAACCTCACGAGGCAGAGCAGCCATTTTGTTTTTGTTTTTTTTGCAGTTCGTAGGCACGGAGATGTGGCGAACAGGCAACACAGCGTTGCCATAGGAATCATCCCCACCTTCAACCTGGCCACCAACTCCTCTCACTTTTATACTTTTTAATTCTAATTTTTTTTATATAAATTATTCAGGTTTTTTGTTTTTTTTTTTCTTCCTTTTATTCCTGCGTTAAAAGGGCAAGACGGCTTTGAGAAAAGAAAAAAAAAAAACAGCTAAAAAGTATGATCAACCACAAAGAAAGTTTTTAGGAGCGCTGTGCCGAATTCTGAACAGACACAAAAAGCCTCGAGGCACCGGAGACATTTCTAAATGACTCTATGGATTAACTAGGCTGTGCAAACAAACTACACATTGTAAACTCTCAATAAACCTCACAAGAAGAACGTAGGCTATGACTAATTAAATATATTTCTATATTTTCTTCTATATATTCAGCATATCTAATAAATACATTTGTTGATAGACATAGAGATCTTTCTGAAAACTATTTACATTAACATTTTTGCAGAAACAATAAATAGCTATAAAGGCAAGGCAAAGGAGAGAAATTCTGTTTTTTTAAACATTTTAGAGCTTTCCATGTGAACAGTGGGAGGAAACCATTCATTCCATGTCTCCGTGTGTTCCTTACTGAAAAGTCAAAGCCAGTGTTTCAGGGTGACTCGGCTCGTCTCAAACTCAACTCTCCCTTCATAAATAATTGGCAGGAGCATCCGCTCGCAAAAAAAAAATACCTGCCTGTCCTCTTTACGGAATGGAATGTGCTCCAGTCTCTCGACTGCTCTCGGGACAACGGCTCTTCCCTTCCTGTTAATACCTGGTGAACGGGGGCAGTGTGGAAGTAGTGTACAAAGATGTACCAGCACCTGCCAAGATATCCCAGCATTCGGCCTGGTGGCTGGTGTCAAAAGTTTCCAAACCTGTTAGTGACCCCGTGTCGTCGCCAGGCTCAGACGTGACATACACACATTACGATAAAAAGGATGCCGTTTAAGAAAAGCGCCACAGTCATCAGAGAGAGGCAGAAAAAACATCAAAACCCCTCCCATATCCCCGGGTCCCTTCACAATCTCATGCTGCACAATTTATTTTGTGTGTGGGGTGTTTTTGTGTTACTTTTTCCTCAGCAGTTGTGAGGTGTGGGGTTAGTAGCCTGCCACTGCCTGGGTAACTAAGGGACCTATTGCTGTCGGCCCCCCCGACAGTTTAACACCACACACAGTCTACTTTAGTGACCCCCCCCAAAACTCTGCTGCACCCCACAGCGCAGGCAGACAACATACTGGCATGCATTTCAAACGCTCACTTCAACTTGTAACATTACTGCGAGAGCTGTAGTGGGTGTCCTTTAAGTTTTTCAGACAGCATTTGAAAAAAAAATTAAAACAGTTTAAAAATAAAAAAAATAAAAATAATAATAATAAAAGCAATTGTAAGTGCAAAATACAATGCACAGATGGTTAACTGGTTGGTGAGCAGGGCTGACAAAAAGCCCCACATCATGTCAGTGTCACACCTTTGGAAGGACTCGGCCTCACTAGACAACCAGGAGCGATGAAGGGGTGTGTGTGTGTGTGTGTGTGTGTGTGTGTGTGTGTGTGTGTGTGTGTGTGTGTGTGTGTGTGTGTGTGTGTGTGTGTGTGTGTGAAGTAAGGATGAAATCTCAAGTGCTTCCCATGGCTCTTGAGGCATAGAAAAAGAGGCAGTGGGATATTGTGTGGTAACATTCTCTGGCTGAAAGTTGTGTTTCTGATGGATGGACGGAGAGATGGAGTGTCTTTAAAATCCCACTCGTTTGATTGGTGCGGAGCGGGCGACCCCCTAAAAGACTGACCGCTGATGACGGGCTGGATGTGGGCGGGTGTCTCGAAGGTGTTGCAGTCTGGATAGGGGAAGTCGTCGTGGGAACGGGAAGCCTGCAGAGGCCTGCCTGGAGGAGAGGCCTCAGACTTGGTCAGTCCCGGCAGGGAGGGACGGAGGGGGGAGGTCAGAGTGGGATTAGGGAGTGGTGAGACAATATTGGGACGGGAGTGGCTGAGGGGGGGGGAAGTTGTGCTGTCCAGTGCTGTCTATAGGCTGCAGCCCAGCTGCTTGGCCCTCTCCTGAGTGTCCTGCAGCAGCAGCAGGCTGGCGCTGGAGTAGCCCTCGTCGCTGCAGCTGCTGCGCAGGCTACCCCGCTCGTCGCCCGAGTCGCTAACACTGCTGGTGCTCCACTCCAGGTCACCCAGCATGTAGTCCGTCCCCTCCACGTCCACATCCAGGTCTTCTGTTGGAGCACAGGGACCACAAGAACATGGTTATAGAGTTAATTCAATATTATGTCATATTATCGTTAGCTATTCAAGTTTTTCCTGAAGGTTCCTCAAAAGATCATACTACCACTTTAATCTTTTCTGAGTAAACAACGTGAGTGCATCGTGAACCCTTTAAAAATCGATATAAATGTGTAATGATTACAACCAGTTGAGATCAAAATTGAATCGCAATGCAATTTTTAAACATCCTAGGGCGTAATCTACTTATGATTACATTTGTCTGACTTCAGACGCCACTACGTCTTCTTAAGTGTATTTATATAAATAGATATACCTTGGTCAGAGTCAGACTTGTCCAAAGACACAGTGGAGCCAGTACTGTCCATGCGGGTCCTCTCCACCCCTAGCTGCTCCAGACGCCGCCTCAGATGTCTCCGCTCCCGCTGTAGCTGATCCATGGTGTGCTGAGCTCTCCTATCGCTCTCCTCCAACCTCTGCAGGGTGGAGAAAAAAAAAACACACACAACACTTAAGGAGAAGTTGTCAAAAAAGTTGCCATGTGTGTGTGTTCCCTCAGTGGCTAATGCAAGACATTTAATGGCCCTGACACACCAATCTGGCGAGGTCAGTGACTCGAGTCTGTTTGGTGTGTTCCGTGCCGTCGTCCGTCGGAGGAGCCGTCGGCCTTCATTTTGGCTGACCTGACTTGCTGGGTCAGAGGGCGGGCAGTCGGACTCAATGACCAATCTGATTGGTGGAGTGCTAACCCGGAAATGACGAGCGGGATGAATGACGAACGCCTCTCAAAATCTGACGAAAATCTTTTAAAGTGCCCATATTATGAAAAAATCACTTTTTCTGGGATTTGGGGTGGTCTTTTGTGTCTCTGGTGCTTCCACACACATAGAAACTTTGAAAAAAATCCACCCATGCTGTTTAGAGTGAGATACAGTTTCTGAATGTGTCCTGCCTTCAGTCTCTGGGTGAGCTGTTCCAAATCGGCACGGCTTGTGACGTCACAAGCCGAAACGAGCAGGCTAACCGCAACCATTAGCTCGTAGCGTTAGCATGCTAACGCTAATGCTAACGCTAGAATGCTAACGCTAGCATGCTACCTCGTTCTCAATAGCAAAGCACTGCTACAACACACACAAGTTCACCATAATCTACAAAAGAACTACTTACATGTGCGCCCTCATTTAGAAGTCTCCCAGCTAATCCTGCCTTGTAACTGACCGAAGTTGTAGAAACAGCCTTTCTTTTACTGTCTATGGAGCTAGCTAGCTGACATGATCTACATCTGAGCTACTGGGCATGTGCAGTGCAATCAAAGATAGTACAGAAGAAGAAGAAGAAAAGAGGTCTCACTCTGTAGCTAAAACAGAGACCAGCTGAAAAGAGGATCTGCAGCAGTGAGAGAGAGCACTGCAGTACAACAAAAATATGGTGTTTTTTGAAAATTAAACCATGTAAACCTATTCTGGTACAACCTTAAAATACAATATGAACCTGAAAATGAGCATAATATGGCTGCTTTAAACTGACCTTTGTCGACCTGAAATGAAGACAGATTCAGCAACTGCATGGCCTATCTCTCACTTAAAAGGTTTTCAGAAACACGTTTCAGTGAACTATTTTCGTAAAATACGAGATCGTGTTTCGAACAAGCCGCCATTACCATCGGCTGGAGAAGCCAGACCCACGTGACGCGTTGTCATTTCCAGTTTTCATTTTTTGTATTATGTCTCTTTCTGGACCTCGGGGAGTCGACTGATCAGTCCGACTGCCTTTTCTGCCGACAGTCAGCCGTCGGGTTGGTGTGTCAGGGGCTTAAGTCACTCAATACACACAATACTAACATACTCACACACCCCCGGGCTCAACAAATTGCCCTCTTGTCTTGTGTAGATGACTTCCAGTCTGGATTTTGGCCCCATCACAGCACTTAGACTGCTCTTATTAAAGTTCTAAATGGCATACGATTAAACACTGACTCTGGCAAAAAGTCAATTGTAGTGCTTCTGGATCTCAGTGACTGCAGTTCCACCCATTTGATCATGCAATATTGCTTGACGGACTAAAAAACTGGGCTGTTTGTCTGGCATGGTGCTAAATTGGTTCAAGTCCTATCTACAAGACATAGAATACTTTGTCTCCATTGGAGTTCCTCAAGGCTCCATCCTTGGACCGCTGTTTTTTTTTACCTCTACATGCTCCCTTTAGCTAGAATCATACAAAACGACAACATTGCTTACCATAATTATTGTCAGTGGTGAAAAGGCAAATGCCTGAGGAAATTCCAGGTATCCCCTCAAATACTAAGGAATTTCTACTCTATTCTATTTCTATTAATCGAGAGTGTCCTGACGGGGAAAATCACTGACAGAAACAGCACTGAACAGGACCGCAAAGCACTGAAAAAAGTGGT
Organism: Sander lucioperca; assembly: GCF_008315115.2. NCBI lineage: Eukaryota > Metazoa > Chordata > Actinopteri > Perciformes > Percidae > Sander > Sander lucioperca. The sequence continues at coordinate 24,312,070 of NC_050174.1, forward strand.
TTGTTGGCTGAACATGCAATAGGTGTTGCCTTATCCCGCCTAAATTGTACTTACGCCAGGTGCTGCATAAATCATTAAAGATCCAAACCACCTGGGTAATAGCCTTTTCTCCCTTTTGAGGTCGAGAAGAAGGTACCGGATACCAGGCCAGCACTGAGAGGCTCAGGGGGGACCTTCCTTGTCTTTTCGCACTGATCTGGTGAGAACCAAACACACACATAAATACACGCACCTTGATATGATCTTTGGCTTTCATCAGCAGGCTTAGAGTGGTGTGCCTGTTAGCATCTGGTCCTAAGGGAACGAGAGATTTTAAGCGCTCTAAACAGAGCCGTAGATGTGCCCGTCTGAAGAAAGAAGAGAAGAAACAAAGAGAGAGAAACTGTCAAACATTAACGATAAAAAGATAGATGTAAAGATAAACACAGAAAGCATGTGATTTGTTGCACGTTAAAGTTCATTCCTGGCCTTGGAAATAGTAGTTTGACAATAAATAAATAGTAACTCAAGGTTCACTTGCTAACTTCTTTCTGGAGCTTTCAACCGCATTTCATGGTCTTCATCGCTGGAGGGAGTTTGCTCAGTTGTATCAGGTAACCTAAGTATGGAGCTTCATTTGCATGATGCCAATTAAGCTACTGTATCTCACGATGACAACTCCATTCGCTCATGTAGACCATGAGCTGTGGTTGTAGGCCCAAGACAAAAAGTTGTGGGTGGATTTTGAATTAAGTTTTCTTTTGTCAAATGTGATTTGATGCAAGCCTGCATAAAGCCTTACATTTCTTACTTGTTATTTGGGCTAAAACTAGTCCCAAAAAGATATCAAATGAATACCTTTTTCCTTTCCTTACTTTGAGAAATAGAAACATGTTATTTTGTCATGCTAGTGGCTTGGTTCCAAGGATGGCAATGTTATGGTCCCTAGATGATGAATCCTAATAACTTTGGTGATCCCCTGACTTTTGCTTTAGTGCCACTGGGATGTTGACATTTGTGGTTTTTAAGAGATGTCTTAACTGTTGGATGAATTGCCACATAATGTGGTAGACATTCATGTCCCTCTAAGGATGAATTGTCATATTTTATGACAAAATTCAGACAAAACTAATAACATTTCCATCAGCCTCAGCTGTACTTTGAGTTTAGTGCAAATGTTAACATGCTTATGCTAAAATCTAAAGTGATAAACATGGTGAACGCTGTCAGTGTTGTGAGCATGTTAGCTGATGTGCTGATGCTAGCATTTATCTCAAAGAATCCCCCAAGTATAACCTCACAGAGCTAGCGTGGCTTTAGACTCTTATTATGCTGTACAATAGAAGCCAAACCTCTAAAATGTTCAAATGTTGTCTATACACAAGCAGCCTTACTTGAAAATCATCATCTGCATTTTGAACCAAATGCTAGAGTTACTCATTCATAAGATGTAAGTAAAATGTTTCCACAGGTTCTATATGAAGTACTATCCTGTGTGTTTCTACAGCAATGTTAACATTACCACAAAATGTTGCTACATAGAATATCTGAGGAACAGTGTACAAATCCTCCATTGGCAAGAAGAAAACCGAAATGTGCTGTGACATATGCTGAGATCTGAGTTAATTATTAATGTCAGCTGTCCTATAACACACTTCACATTAATATTTCTCATCTCCACTCCATTTCCTCCTGTAGCCGCTCTAAGCTGGCAGCCTTGGCAGTCACTAAGGTCTGGTGGGTGTTTGCCACCCCGCAGTTACACAACACACACCTCCAGCTCCGGCCTCGGCGGAGTGTGTACGTGTCTGTATGCCTGTATGTGCCTGAGTGTGTGGGCGTGTGTACGTCAGACTTCTCCTGATAGGGGAAAAATTTTTGGCAGCTGAGGACCGGCTGGATGAGCTGTTCATTTATTGTCTGCTGCAGGTAGTCCTGATGCGCGCGTGACTGCCGGAAAGAGTTTATTCAAAATTGGACAGTGGGCGGAGGATACACACAAATATATTCTCACCCCTTGGCCTTTGAAAAGCAGGTGAAGCCCACACATGCACAAACAAAGTAGTTCAGTTGCTGAAACCAAGTGCCTGTTTCTCAGCTGAGTCACACCGAGGGCTCGACCAGGGTTGAACTAGGGTTGACTTTGTATTTGAATGGAGTTAACCGGTATTGTCAGACTCGGCTTTGTGACCCAGCTCGAGAGGTTGGTCGGGCATTTCGATGTGAATGACAAACGACCATGGTCGCTAAGTATCGGGGCGGGACAAGTATGTCCCCGTTGTGACGCAGGAGTCACAGGTCGTCGTAGTCCATAAATAAGTGGTGTGATGGCTACAGCATGTTTTCAGCTACACTGGAGGTGAACCTCTGACGATTTGAACAACATGGATATTTAGCAAGACTTTGAGGTGCGGGAGCTCCTGGCTGTCTGCGATGAGGAAAGAATTAGTGGGACGGTGAGGGACAATGTAGTGTTTGCCAGCATAGTCTCGCTTTGCCAGACCTTCCTCCACAGCGCTGCGGAGGAGGGCCTGGCTAGTCCACACAGCATTCTGGGATGGGTGAAAAACATGCTCTGGTTAATTGGAAATTCCTTAAACCAATCAAAATCGTCATGGGCGGCACTAAGAGCCAGACAGAGCCACGGTGCCGCTGCAAAATAGCCTCGGGAAGGAACTTGTTTTGGTGGAACATTTGTACGTTCAAAAGTTGTTTTAGTCGTGCAGCAGAAAACTCAAGATTGGACAGATAGTCTAGCTAGCTGTCTGGATTTACCCTGCAGAGATCTGAGGAGCAGTTAAGACATGTGGGATATGCCGGTATTATTCGGGTTTTAGAGGCATTCTTTGGAAGCGCATTTAGAATATGCGCTTCTAAACACATGCGGGCAGAGATGCATGCCCAAAAGGAAAGAAGGAGAAACACAGCTACTTTTAAACATCATGAAAGACTTGGATATCAACCGGTTTTTAGATATGCGCAAACATTGCAGCGCCGACCTTTTCAAGCTGGTGGTCGAAGGAATGAAAGAGGGAGGCTTTGTTTGCACGGTCGAACAAGTTGTAAACGGCTGCATGTAAACGGGAATATTAGTGGAATATTCACTTTCATTAGCTGTGTAAACATCTTAGTTGGAATATTTTCGGAATAAGGGCCAAAAACGGAATATTATGTGCATGTAAACGTAGTCACTGACACATTTGTGTTAATAAGTCAAACCAGTTCAGTATGCATTTTAATGTTCGAAGTTGTGAAATGTGTTAACTGAAAACTTTGGTTATTTTTGGGATGTTCTAATATATACTGTATAATGACGAATTCAAGTAGGCTACAAGACACTAGTACAGCTGGTGGACTGTAGTATGCGGCTATGTTAGCTGCCCACTGAATATGACGTGTAAACCCCCGCCCATTTCCAACTCCCGAGGTAACTATGCATTACTCCCGGGTTGTGACCCAGGGCATATCTGAATTGTCATGACCGGAGATCAACCTGTGTTGACTAGTTTGGTTTGAATTGATAAAAGAAGGGTTGAAGACCGGTCAGATAACTCTGGTCATTGGTCTAAAAGAGGTATCAGTCCAAAGGGCATGCAGAGCATGGAAATGCTCGGGGCTAGCTAATATTTGTTTGACACAGACGAGCAGCAGACACAGGTCACAAGGTGTCTGAGTGAGATAAAAACACTCCGGGCATGGCTGTAACAGGTTATTCTGGTTAAATGTGGCTTTAGCGCAGTGTGTCAATAGGTGAGTATGTTACTGTATGTGGAGCTACGTGCTGCATCAGCCCAAGGCCAGAACCCAATTTCTCTGCCCTAATTTTGTGCAGTTCCCGTTTGGTCTGTAATGAAGTGAATGTGAAAGTCAGTTTTTTAATGCATAAAAAACAAACGCAAACGACTTGTCCCTTGCAACCCAACAGGCTTTGGCTGGAGTCCTGTGACGTGGACGTTAGCATGCACACACACTACCCCACATGCATGCTCTTGGTTCTGTGTGCAACGACAGAGGGGAGTTGTACAAAATAGAACTTTGAATGTGTGTGTGTGTATATAGAGATTTTACTGAGCCAATATTGCTGCAGGGGGTGGGGGGAGGGGGGATGGGTCTGGTTGCATGCCTCTGGCTTTGCTAGCAGTGGGTTGAGATGAGTAATTTACTACTAGCCTATGATGGTTTTCTATCATTAAACTACTGGTGAGAGATACTAGCTAAAGGCTGTGAATGTTGTCAGGTGCAAAACGACGGGCTGTAGTCATAATTTTGACTCAGTGCTGGGCATGAGGTGTCTCCACACACGCAAACACATGCAGAGGACTAAATACCAGGCGCATGCCTCAGTGTCATATATTATTCAGGCTGTCCACTGAGCTGCTGGTTTGGATCAACTAGCACAGGGTAGATGGAAGCAGAGAGTGACAGGGACCAAAGCATAAACACATAAATAAAAGACTTATTTTTTTTGTCCCAAAATATCTGCATGAAAAACGGTTGAAAACAGCAGTTGGATTTATGTTTGGATTCATTACAACCTCACAGCCTGTGATTAAAACTGTGACATTATCTTAGCCAAAAAGTGTTCTATTGATGTGGGGTTTCATAGCAGGATTAAGGGTCTGTGGGGCTGTACTTTGGCATTGCAGTGCTTTGAACCAAATGCTAACATCAGAAACATGCTCACAATGCCAAAGCTAACATGCTGACGTTATGCAGGTGTAATGTTTACCATGTTCATAATCTTAATTTACCATGCTAACATCTGCTAACTGGCACAAAAAAACCCACAAAGTACAGCTGAGGCTGATGGGAATGTCATTAGGTCATGAAACAAAGTATTGGAAAATTTTAAAAGTTGACATGATGATGGTGCATGAATGCATGTACCAAATTTCATGGAAATCCGTTTCAGTCTGGACCATTGTAACAACTGAGGTTGCCATCCTGAGAGCTTTTCCACTAGCATGGTGAATATCAGCTGCGAAAAATAGGTTTTCTGTGTTGCAAAAACACATTTTCCTAAACACAGACAATATAATAATATATGATTTGGCATTCATATCTGTCTTAAATTGAACATTAGGCACCTTACTCTCATGATCTACCTATGCTGGCTTTCATTACTGATACTATTTAGTTTTTTTGATGAGAACGTCTTCACTAGCTAACTATTCTATCTAACGATTACTGTCTTTTTCATTATATACCTGATTTACACAATCAAATGAAGTAAATAGGAAAGGAGATACTGGACTGATGGATCAGATACCCTCCGTCTTGGTTAGTCTTTCCACTGTTCCAACAATCACCAACTCTGATTCGGTAGGGAAACGTTGCAGATTTTCAACCGGCTTGTGTCACAGTGCGGACAGTACATGCAGAACGGCGCCCGCATGCCGCCGGGCCCGGAGATCCCTGCTCACACACCGGCAAAAGTCCGCTGGATGGACCGTGCTGCATTGACAAAGAGTTGGTAGAAAATCTGCGTTCTACGTTTCCCTTTTATTTCTATATTAGATGTGAAAATATTGTGGCTATATTTGCTTTTATCCTCGCTGCCTTTCTCTGCCGTTGCTGGCCTTTTTGTGCTACTGGGTAAGCTCACCGAACGAATCGGTTGCTGAGCAGCGGCTCTCACTCACAAGATCACTTTTTTTTGCACGATCGGACAACTGCACGAGGCATTCCACTTGCCCGCAGAGTTTACTTGCCCAGGGCAAGCGTTAATGTTGAGCCCTGCACCATCCATGATGAGAATTAACAAATATGCCCAAACACACACAGACGAGGACATTTTTACATACCTGTTCTTTTCCATTTCATTGTGCGTAGACCTGTGGAGATAAAACACATATGAGAAACCACACATAATTACAAGGCCACTGCTTAAACAGAGTAAGGTTTCCTCTTTATGTGTCATTAATACAGTCCAAGGTCTTACTGCAGGGGATTGAGAGAGAGAGAGAGAGAGAGAGAGAGAGAGAGAGAGAGAGAGAGAGAGCGAGAGAGAGAGAGAGAGAGAAAAAAAGGTTGTGTGGGTGTTTATGAGCAGTCAGAACGGCTGACAAAATGGGATTCTAGGAAAAACAAAGAACAGGCTGGGTATTTTGATGCCTGAGGCTTGTTCAACGGAGGATACTTGTGCTTTTTTAAGGACTCAGATACATGATGAAGAGGCCAGGGGTAAACATAGTAACTGTAACTATAAACAGAATCCAGGGACTATGCCCCTACATATTGCCTGGTTAGCCACTGTGCTAGAGGCCAGTATGACTTCTGCATTGCAGTACTAAAGCCACACACACACACACACACACACACACACACACACACAGTGAGACAAGGTGCAGAAACAGGGTTATGTGTAGTTTTTGGAATGCATGTGCTAGACTGACCTGTGTGACAATAGGTGAAGGGTGGTGGTTGTTGGGGTGCACAGAAGGCAAAGATTCCCTCAGCATTGAACTGAACTCTAATCTACCTCAGACCTGACCTTACAACCCCCCCCCCCATGTCCCAAAATAGCCTCTGCATCTTCAGCTCTGCTAGGCTCGACACTGTCCCCTTGCCACGGCTAAGATCCTCGGCGCGCGCACACACACACACACACACAGTCCATGCGTTTACATGCATCTTACCCCGGTTAAGTGAATAACCAGTTATGCCAGTTCTCCCTGTATACATGAGCGGGGAAGAATGGGAAGAATGATGCTCCGCCAACGTACAACTGGTCAGAATAAGGCTTTTTTTTCCGGTTGACATTTGTCAAAATCACAACAACCTGGAAAGTTTTTTTGCCATGGCGAAGTCCTCAGTGGGTTTAAAGGGTTAAAAGCTTGTGTTGTTGCTGTGTTTTTTATTTTATTTTTTTTCTATTTCCGGTTCAAAAATCACTGCAGCGGAGTGGGAAGGGGCAGTTCTAACCTACGGAGCATGTGCAGACGCGTAACCTGGTTAAGGTGTATACATGCACAAATACCCTGGTAACTAAAGGAGTTATCTAGGTCTGTTAACCAGGGTATGAAAACTCAGTAAGTTTTTTACATGACATTTGAGAAACCGGGGTATGGCCTTAACCTGAATATAATCAGGTTTTTAAAACTGCATGTAGCCGCACTGATTGATTTAATTCTATGTTTTACAACTTACTGTCAAGGCTAAGCTTACACTGTATACTGGCTTCCCCTATCCTGAGTCGCAACCTCTGAACAGCAATGGGTGTCATGCCTGTGTGTGTGTGTGTGTGTGTGTGTGTGTGTGTGTGGTGCGGGGTATCATCTCATTTCAGCTTTGGGTGCTCTCTATCTCACTCCATTCCTTTGCAGGACAGACAGCCGCTGATGACATAACAGGGCTAGCAGGCAAATGATCCCACTTATTCAGGCTAGATTTCAGGCTCAGGGACACCTCCCACCCTCTGCCCTACCCCGAGAACGCTCTACCCCTCCACCTAACGCACCCATGACACGACAGTGTACAGCTGATACTAAGAAATACTGAGTAAAGATGAGGTTTTTTTTTTTTATTGTGAGCAATGTGAAATAATCTATGGATTGCCTTAATTCTATATCAGCACATTACATTGCATCCCTAGTCTACCACATAGGCACTGGGATCACATTGACTACACACTGGATTCCATGATATTACACTGACTCACCATGCTACTATAATAATACATAAAGTGCAACATTCTGAAGCACTGATGAACTAATAGCTGCCCCCAGCTGACTGCTGATATCCAGCTGCTACTTTCCTTAGTTCACCTCACACACTTCCTTTATGACAGAACAACAAACGGTTAACGGCTGACAATACGGAGAAAACTTAGCTATAGCCACACATGTTTAAATGTTGATAATAAATGTATTATGTGTATATTATATATAGTTATTTATGCTGCTATTCCATTTTCTTAAGCAAGAATCAATCCTGAATGTGATTGTGACACCAAAATTGGGAATCGGGTCGCAAAGATTCCCACTATAGCTCAAACGATATTGGATTTTCTTTGTGGGAGTTTAAAAAGTCTGATAAAGATATATCAGCTGAGCGTTATTATGGAACCCACGCAACTTCTAGGCAAGACCCGCCCTTCAATAGCATTCACACACTACTATTGGCCAGGCGTCCATGCTCACGCAAAGTAATGTAAAGGCTCTGACACACCAACCTGACGGCCGACTGTTGGCAGAAAAGGCAGTCGGACTGATCAGTCGGCTCCCGTCGGTAACAAAAAGTGCCTCGGAACACACCGAAGCGACGCCGACTTGTGCGCACGTTCTGCGCATGCGCGAGAAATAATACGTCTCCATAACAGCAGGCGCCGCTAATCTGTATTGTCGCCCAAGAAATGAAAACCGGAAATGACGAACACTTCACGTGGGTCACTTCTCCCGAATTTCAAAGCCGACCATAATGGCGGCTCGTTCGGAATACGAGCTCATATTTTGCGAAAATAGTTCACCGAAACGTGTTTCTGAAAACATTTTAAGCGAGAAATAGGCCGTGCAGTTGCTGAATCTGTCCGTTTTTTTTTGTTTTTTTTTAAATCGACAAAGGTCAGTTTAAAAGATTTTTGTCGGTTTTTGAGAGGCGTTCGTCACGCTCATCCCGCTCGTCATTTTCGGTAAGTGTTTTAACATAAGTGCACTGATTCGCTAGTCGAGGGCTAGCACTCCACCAATCAGATTGGTCACTGAGTCCGACTGCCCACTGGCCAATTCAACAAGTCAAATCGGCCCAAATTTAAGCAGACGGCTCCTCCGACTGACATCGGCACAAAACACACCGAACAGACTCGAGTCACCGACCTCGCCAGACTTTCTGACGGCCGATAATCGGGTTGGTGTGTCAGCGCCTTAACCCGATTTGTTCAGGTCCTATCCCCTGACCAATCGGCTAGCCTAACCTTAACCACTCAAGGTCAATGCCTAACCCCAACCAATCGAGCTGCTTCGTAGGGTGGGACTTGCCTAGAAGTTACATGGGATCCATAATAACCAAGGGGGTAAGCCTCTCCCCAGAACGCGTAGCTCCTATGGCGCCATTTTGATGCTACCAAGTCATCACCTCCCGTTAGCATCCCACTGACTCCCATTCATTTTGATGTCACTTTGACAGAGAATAACTTTACATCTGAAGAGTTTAAAGATTCTATTTGTCCATTGTTTATTTCTAAAGAAACACGACAATGTATAAAAGGCTCCATTACCTTGGATCTCACGTTATGGCTCCGTAGCAGACGTTTTTATAAAAATAGGCTAACGATTGTGTCATAACCACGGGACTTACTGTCTCATAGTAGAGGAATTACCGTATAGTACAGGAGAAGCTCACAGGCAGTTTGGACTTCCATTAGCTGTTTAAGTGTAATTACTAATGTTAACTATCATTTTAGTTAGCAATAATTAGCCTGTGCCTATGTTATCTCCTTACATATAACGCTCTCCGTCTCTGCTAGATTGGGAATGATTGAGATTTCTCTTGGCACAGCTACCAGAAGACTTCCAACTTTCAGACAGGTTGCTCACGTCACATCTACGTCTTCAAGCTCAGTTGGAGGCTGTGCAGTAACGCTCAGCCATCACCGGGAAAGATCTTCTAATATCCTTCACTGGTCTCCGTCCAGAGCAACGGGATCTGTTGGTCCATTATATACTGTCTATGATAACAACACATCAGCTGATAGCATTGTTTACTATCAGAAACACATAACCTAGCCAAACAATCTTGATACAGACTAGACACTAGATTTTGTGTGAAAATCAACTTGTCAGTGTTCTCTGGTTTCCCTCAAACCTAGTTTGGCATTTCTATACTTCGATGTGTTACCATTATAAGCTAATAATGGCCAATATATCGACCCCAACCAGTTTAATCAGCCCTGCTCAAATTCACATTGCTAGTATGTTGGCTAGATACATTCAGGATGTGCAGTGGGGGTCTTATTGGGTCTTGTTTTTTATAGTTTTCATTATAAGTTATGATAATATTTTACTGACCAAAGTAAGTGCTCATATTTGGAAACACGGCAACATCTGAGTCTGTCTCAAAAAAACATGAGCAGTCCATTGATCCGACAGGTTGTAAAGAAGCTGATTATCTAAAGCACGTTGTTTGGAGGTAAAACTAAAAGTAGCACAGCTGAAATGTCGCTAGCAGCAATTCCTCATTAAATTCAACTTTGACCTACCGCACAAATAAAGAAAAGTGAGGAAGTGGGTCTCTAAACTGTGAAGAATTGTTGCAATTAACATTTTGGATAATAATTTTGCAGTTGGCCTTCATTTTTACCTCCAACAAAGAGGAATACATATGTGCACATATTGTGCCTTATCCAACTTCTTTTTTAGCAATGTCACTGCATTCCCAGATTTTAGCAATGAACTTGGTGAGTACAAAGTTAACAATGACGACAGGAATGATGCCCCAAACTACAAAATTAAGACAATGGTTGGTTCCTGGTTCTTCTAAATCTTTGTAAGTCAACGTACAGAAGTAACAACTCTTACATTATTGTGAAACTGCTCCTGGCAGCTCCCTATAACAGCTTCAGCTGTAGAAAATGTTTGCTATGTTATGCTAGGTTTATGGTCGCCACGCAGTTCCCGGTGCGACGTGCATGAGCCATAAAAGGACACCACCACGGCTGTCGTTTCCAGCGCGAAGGCTCCGCAAGTTGCTGTGGCGCTACGCTTTCAGTTCAACATGGTTGGCTAGGAAGACTGGCCGAGCAGCTTCGCCTCTATAAACATCTGTATGGCTCTTCATGTACAGACCACAGGGAGTCAAACTGCCTTAAATATGTGGTCAGAGAGAGACACCACACTGGGAAAAGAAAAAACATTTTGCTGGATAGTGTGGAAAAACATGAGAGATCGTTTTGTCAAACAAAAAAAAGGAAAGAGTGTTCTTAATAGTGTTACAGGCAGACAGGAGTTCTGATTTGGAGATAAATGACAGTCACTTTAATGATTAGAGTAGATAAATGTAATGTTTCGCAGCACGTCAGTGTTTATCATGGATGTGTTTACTACGGTTGCCAGGCAGCCTGCTTTCCCTTTACTTCCACTCTCTTCTTCTTCACTACTTCATGCTTATTCACAGGCCAGACCTTCCTCCACAGCCAGTGTCCGAAATTAACTTTTCGGACAGTATTTGTCCACCAGCCAAATGGCTAGTGAATATTCAAATTTGATTAGCCACTCAATAGATTGCTTTTAGATTGCGAGTGAAGCAAATATACCAGCCACTTACATATTTTACCAGCATTTGGCTAGTAGATGGTGCAAATTTTGGATCCTGTCCACAGTGCTGCGGAGGATGGTCTGGCTAGTCCACAAAGCATTCTGGGATGGGAGAGAAAACGTGCTCTGGTTTATTGGCATTTCTTTAAACCAATCACAATCGTCATGGGCGGCGGTAAGCAGCGGGCAGAGCTACGGTGCCTCTGCAAAATAGCCTCTGATTGGACAGATAGTCTAGCTAGCTGTCTGGATTTACCCTGCAGAGATCTGAGGAGCAGTTAACCATAGTCCTCAGAAATCCACCAGAGTTTAGAATTCACCAAGAAAGCAGAAGGTAACGGATATCTGGCCGAAAAGAGTAAAACCGGCGGAATTTGCGGTGGCAACGGAGCAATCTCGGAAGTGGAACGTCGTGGATATAGACCATGGATGTATTAAGAGAACTGGATCCAGTGTTCGGCGGGAAGCCCCGTACGTTCCAATGAGAGTGCTCAAAAGCGCATAAAGCAAACATGGAGCTCGGCTCTTCCGCATTGTTGGCCCATAACGCTGGTTGGCTCACGATGGGCATGCGCACTAGCATGCCCATCGCAAACAATTTGTTTGCGTTGTCGTAGCAACCGGTAGCAACATGCGCGTTCGTGCTTCTCTGTCGTGTCTCTTACAAGTGGCGAACTCATGAACTCGCCGTTTCATTGTCTAAAATATTCACTAACGTTAAACACTGTTTTCGTTGTTCCCTATCGTTTACATGCTTAGCTAAATAAACGATAGATGTATTTAGCTAGACAACCAAGGAGATTTAATAATTATGTTGTGCTTCTAGCTAGCAGTTAGCCTGCAGTTTCGTGAACAAAGCTCATCCATGGCTTCAGCTCTCATCCACGTTACAAGCTTTACAGCATACAGCCCTCGGATGTATCATAAGAGAGAACCAAGGCCATGTAATCACTGTCTGTAGTAACGTTATGTAGGCATATAGTTAGCTATGTAGCTATAGATCTTAATACAGCCATGCTAGCTACCCCTGATGTTAGCAACTAGCTAGCTAGCCGATAGCCCGCCAGTTTGGGAAACGCTAATGACGTTACATCCACGTAGCTAACAGGCTTTACAGCAGCTACATACATACATCCCTGGGATGTATCATGACTTCATAAGATAACACCATGGACGTATTAATAGAACACATGGTGAACTACAACCATTAGCTATATCCATTATTACAGCTAGCTACATGAGCTCGGGAGAACAGTCATGTGAGCGGGCGGGCGCAGTCCCGCGGCTCTGCTCGCGTCCACTATGCGCGTTCATCATGCCTTATTTAATAATTCTGGATTCGCTTCTAGTGAATGTTAAAAATGTTAAAAACGTAACGTTTTAAACAAGGACCCTTTCAGTGTTCGGGTGGTAAGTTGATATACCCAGAAACAAATTATCCGCTGAAATATAGACGTTTCTTTCGCCATGCAAAGTCTATGTGAAAAGTCTTTCTGGGCCATGGGGTGCAGTACCACCGTTATCCGCTAAGCCCATGGTGGCTTTTAGACTCGGCGCTCTTCCTGGGGGCTTGATATAGACTCCGGGGCATGGTCGTAGTGCACCGCCATCTACTGTGGCTGATGCCAAAGTGTCGCGTGAGAGTATAACCGAGCCTTGATGGGTTTCCTCACTCGGTATTGACTGGTCAGGGTAATGTCAAGAAAGTGAATGACGTTCTAATAACAAGTTACAGTCTTATACTGTAACTCCACGTACAGTTAGGGCTGTGCAATTGATCGAAATTGTAATCGCGATTACGATTTCAGAAACTCAACTGTCTCAAGATGATTGACCAGGCCATCTTTCCTTCGGCTCAAGTCTACAAGATTCTTCTACATGAAACTACCATTACGCTGTCATTTCATTTCTGAGGCTTGGCTGTAGCCTCGCCCAAGTTAGCCACATTTGCCTGAGCAACAACACAGGGTGGCGAGCATGGGAAGACTCAATTTGCCTGCTTAACAAGGACGGCTCAAAGATCACTGTAGTTGCACAGTGTGTATGCGTGTAGGGTGGGGGAGGACTCTCCATCTATGTAATGGAGGAGCTGGTGCTCTCCACTGCCTGCTAAGAGTGAGAACAGAGCAGGAAAAGAGGGTGGAGGAGAGAGAGAGAGAGAGAGAGATGAGGGGGGAGTCACTACTACTGACACACATGCACACACACACATACACGCCAGAAACACAGGAACTCCCCTCCCCCACTACTCACACATCCACGCCATGGAGAAACAACAGAGACTGGAGGAGCTTGTACACACTGGGTTGAGTGGCTCCACATACATACATACATACATAAATGACTGCCCTACATTTCACCAAGTTTCAACAGTCAGCAACAAAATATAACTTATTATGCCTGATCAACGAATGGCCCACTCTTCTCTGGCAGAACTGCCCCCCCATCCCCCCACCCCCAAGAAGAGCCAACATCACACAAGACCATATCAAATCATCTAGGCGGAGCAGAAACCATTATTAATGACAAGTGTGCCTCTGCTGCCCTTAAATAGTAATATCTGATTAAGTGCTTGTAGATGATGATGGAGTTGCTTAACATAGCCTTCTAGTTAAACACATAACATAGTATAGGCTAAGTGCTGGTAAGCTAAAAGGTTTTATGGCTTCAGTATAAACCTACAGCAGCTCGTGGTCTACTTGACACACAAAGCTAGTCCCAGATTTTCTTCACAAGGCATGTCTAAAAATGTAGTGCCACCTAAGCATGTTCAGACATGTTCGGAGCTGGAAGCAGGTGTGTTCTTGCAGCACTCCACATCCTGCTCCGTTTAGTGCACGGTGACAATACACCGAACACTACAGATTAGTCATCGTCGCTGAAAACGTTGGTCGAAACCCATCGGGCATAATCCTGGCCAACAGGCTAAACCAAATATTTAAGTGACACCAAGTTCCTTTTCAAAAGCAGTTGTGTGATTGATTGATTGATTGACAGGAAATGACTCAGGAGCAATGTTTATACTTTAATAACCGTTCATTTATCAAGAAAAAATGTCAAACATTCTCTGTTGAAGCTCTTAACTATGTTCTTAAACATGGTATTATGACTAAATATTGAGAAAAAAATGGACTTAGCCTATATGAACGTATGGAATACTCAAATGTCAAATGTGTACAGCAGTGTTGTAACTTTAGATCAGCGGATAATATAGCTGAATATGTACATTGGAGTTATGAGGGGTGACAGGCCTGTAGTCATTGACATAAATGACATTTACATCATGTACTCTGTACATTGGATAGTGAACATAGCGCTAAGCCACCCAGAGAACACTTTAGGTCACAGTGTTCTTCAAACAAAGCTAGTATACTACGTGTCATCCAACAACGTCTTAAGGCCTGCCGCCATAGATCGGAGCAAGACGTGATAGTTCAAATGGGGACAACATTGCATGCTTCAGACAATCTCACCTTCAAGACATTCACAGTGTTTCCCTCATTTGAACATACCAAAAGTCATGGAAGCAGGTAGGGCTGCTACCTGCAACTAAGGCCAGCTACACACTTGGCTGCGTGGCGTGAGCGTGTCAGCTGCGTGGCGTGTCCATTTATATTTCGGCGCCCATGTTAACAGGTCAGAGCTTACACACTGCCTGCGTGATACGCACGTCTCGAGCCGCGCCGAAAACGGGTGCATGCTAGAAATAGAACCGACACCTATTTTTCACACGACACGCAAGCGTATTGGAAGCGTTTCCAGGCAAAATAGAATACAAAAAGATGTTTATATGTCATTTTGACACAAATACATATTAATAAATGACATGTTGATGTTTGAAAGTCTCTAGGTTTTGATATAAATGCAGATATAAATGTAATTTAAAAAATAAATAAATTGATTTTCTAATATTGCACCTGCCAATACAGAACTAAATATTCTGTAGCCTATTTTGCCATCAATGCTGCCGACGTTCAGTCAGTCTATATTTATGTTTAACATGGGATTTCATTTCATCAATGGGAAACATCCATGTGTACAGACAAGGCTAGCAGCAGCAGCGCCACGTCAGACACGTTTCTGGTATGTAAAGACATAGAAAACGCCACGCAGCCGCCACGCAACTGACACGAAACAGAAACGCCACGCTCACGCCACGCAGGCAGTGTGTAGCCGGCCTTACGATTACTTTCAGTGACGATGAATCTGCCGACTATTTTCTCGATTAATTGATTAGCTGTTTGGTCTATAAAATGTCCGAAAATGGTGAAAAATGTCGATCGCTGTTTTCCAAAAACCGAGGCGAATCCTCAAATGTCTTGTTCAGTTCACAACTCAACAACTTTCAGTTTACTGCCGTATATTTAAGAAGATGGAATCAGAGAATTCTTACTTTTTTTTCATAGAAGATGACTCAAACCGATTGATCAATTAATCAAAAATAGTTGGTGAATCACGTAATAGTGGACAACTTTATTTACCACAATTAAGCTTTGCAGCTCTAGAAGCAGGTGGTCCTAAAATCAAAAACGAGAGCCTGGGAGAGTAATTCTAATCCTGCACACTTTCTCACCTCTGCACAGCTGACCAATCACTGCATGAAGTGGGCATTCTTTTACCTTGCACGGATGAAGGATTCGTGCAATATCACAAGATCATGCAAGAATTGCGGGATCACATATTACGCAAAGATCCATCTTGTCAGGTTTCAAGTAATGCGTTTGTGTCTGAACTACCAGCTAACCGGACCAATAAACGTCTGGGAAGGAAGCTACTGGCAGCTACGGGCATGGCTTAGAGGTGTGTGACACACTTTTCAACCTCAGCCTAGTACAGAACTCTTTTTTTGCACTAATTAGCCGTTTTGTTCTGGTGTTTACATTCAGGGCGTCCCATGTGCATATGCGCGTCAATACAGGTGAATACAAACACACTCAAATATTTTCGTTCATATAGAATATGGTTCCACCCGTGCTGCCTTTGATCATGGAGCTTTTTTAAATCCCCTCTACCGAAACAATCAATGTACGCAGAGGCTTTTTGTTGAAACGAGTTTCACAAACCAAATATTACAGTTGCATAAAATCCAAACTGCAATCTGACCACGGAGCGTACATTGATCTGTGGGGTGTGGATGCAACATAAATCTGTCCCGATTTGATTGATCACTGGAATTCTATGTGTGCGCAGTAGTGTCCATTGACCGGAGCTGTCAGGACATGCTCCCTCACTGAAATGTCTTCTGCAGTCACCTTGACTGACCCAGTTTGCCTCACAGAGTGGCCATTCGCTTTAAGCCAGCCTGATGTTTGCTGCTGTCAGTCACACGCTTTACAGAAGACAAGGGGAAGTCAAAACATGGCCTTAACCCAATAGACTCTCTCACACACACGGACACACACACACACACACGCAGCCACAACCTATAATGTCAGATGACCTTTTGTTTTGTTTTTTTAGCTTTTCTTGCCTTTATTAGGTAGTATGGCTGAAGACTGACAGGAAAGAGGTGAGAGAGAGGGAATGACAAACAGCAACGCGCAATATATTTAATTGCAGCACCAAAAATATGCAAAACAAAATTATGTTAAATGTGCTCACATATAACTTTGTCACCACAAACGGAAAATTATACGTGCGATTTGTAAAATTAAAATTGAGCTGTGCTCAGTGGGGACACACTTGAACAGAGAACATTATAAACCCCTTGTTGCAAAGCTGGAAAATGATACTGTATACTTTCTGGCCTTTACCTGCTACTTGTGTTTTTCTTGCTTTTGCTTTTCCTTTTCAAGCTTTCCCTCTCTTGGCTGCTGATGAAGGGTGGCATGGAGGCATAGCCGTGTTCAGCTTCTGCAAGCAAACAAACAAACAACATAATGGTCACGTGTCCAGATATCTGGCAAGGCAAAATATAGCCACAGTGAAAAGGAGCCAAACCAATAGAGAATGCAAAATGTGCCACATTAGATCTTGAGCTTTTTGGAATACAGGAGCAATGTCTTGTTCTTAAGTGCAGGCATGCAATGAATGGATTCCATGCAGCATCTTTATACAGTATTTTCTCCCCTCAGCCTGGACAATGATGTCATCTTGAACTGGAATAAACCCCACTTGCAAACCACAACAGAGGAAAAGGAGGGGCCTCCATGAAAACAATGTCTCCCTGCACATCTGACTGCATCTGCCACATAATGCATTCTTTCATTAGAAAGGCAAATGCACGCGTTATTGCACATTTGCAGTATATCCCAAACATGTCGGAATATTAATATAGCTTAGCACCTATTTTGGGGTAGGCGTTGCATTCTGCTGTATTGTGCAAATTCCTTTATGTTTTTAATGCATTGCCAGGTTACTTCATGTAACAAAATAAAGGGCAGCAAGAGTATTTAAAATAGCTTTTCAAAATGACAAGTGCATAAATTAGCGTAATTTAAGGGGGTGGGTGTCATTGTAATTTTTCACATATAAAACAAGACAGTAGAAAACAATACACTTTACCTCGTTCCCTGCGCTCAAGGTACTCGGCTGCTTCGATCAACATCTGCACCATTCCGACCGCCGCCATTTTCAACAATAACACTGATAATAATATAACAATCCGATGAGGGATTCCTTGGCTGTACACAACTCGCCTCAGGTCCAACCACTGGTCTACTTCTAACACTCAGGTGGTTTGCTGTTCTGTCAGTTATTTAAAAAAAAGCGAGAGCTAGCTAGCTGACGTTAAATAGTTACTCTTACAGTGTATCAAACGGGCAATTTAAAAGTGAAATGTCCTGAATACAGCACCAACCGGTTAAAGGCGTTTCTAAATGATTGGTAAAATGGTTCAGGTAACGTTAAGGGTTTGGTTAGCTGGCTGGTAAAAGCTGACGCTAACACTTCTTCAACTGCTATGGTTGCTTTGCCCTCTTTATTAAGCAAACCGTTTGCTAAATATCGTCGTTTTTTAAGGTAAGTTAACGTCAGCTCTTCGAGAGAAAAAAGCAGCTTGTTGACAAAACAAAACGAAGAGCTGCTTGGCGAAAAAATAGGTCGATCTGTATAGCAAAAAAAGTGTTTGCTAACGTTAGCGCTAGTGAAAAGTTGCCAAATAAACGATAAAAAAAAAAAAGTTCTTGCTAGCTAGGTTGTATATTGAAAATATTCAGCCAATCCAAAAAACAAACAAGATCGTTGGGTGTTCAGTTGTCATAGACTTGCCTGGTGTGAAAAACGAGCAAGATGTCTTTTAAAGTTCAACCGACGATGTCATCCAACCCTATCGGTTCAGGGCTAACGTTATGTGGCTGGCTAGTTTTGTGTTGGTTAATCGTTGATCTCGCGTGATATGTGTCGCTGGAAACGACTGACATCAACTGAGGAACAGTGAGTGTTTATCAAACTGCTTCCAAAATAGTGGCTTGTTGATCTGAACGACAGGTTACTACTGTACTTCACCACCAAGCTTCTGTGTCCTGGCATATGATTGGGTACAGAACATAACAAATGAAGCTCTTATTGGGCGTTTATGCCGTCAATTGTAGAGAGGTTGGCACCATAGATATAGAACAATATCTATGGTTGGCACCGACTGCCACTGACAGCCCATTTTGGTTCTAATTCTCATTGGCGAAAGCACACAGCTCCAGTGCCGTGATTGGTTGCTATCTGATCAACTTGTTAGCTATTGGCCGCAATGCCCACGAGTGACAACGCCCGCTTCTGACAGAAGACACACCTCTCATCCATGCCGTTTCGCGGTGTATGACAATGATTGGTTGCCGTGCTGTTGTTTGTCTTATTTCGCGAACACGTATTGGCCAGATTCACGTTCTCTTTATTATTGGTCCCTCGCTTCTCCTATCACAAAGCATATGTCAGCGCAGGCGCACTCACACTGCTTTCAGTTACAAAAAAGCTTGCTTCAAAATGAGACGGATGCCCATTTTAAAGCAGGAAAACACCCTGGATTTAGACAGCATTGATAAGTTTATCTGCTGGAAGACGTGTAGAATAAGTTATATTTAGAATGTCAGTTGCACTGGAGTAATACTATGATCACATTCATCAATTTAGAAATGTTAAATCTTAGTGTTACAGAAAATGATCCTGCCCATCGGATGCAAAATTGCCTTAAATTTCATTTCTTTTTCATAATTGGGACCACAACCACACATTTTTAAAATGCCTTTATTTCAAATGCAAACCTACACACTTCAACAACACAAAGCTCAATGCATTGTGTCTCCTATCAATATTCAGACGCAGTTGAGTATTGATAGGAGATCCAAAAAAAAAAAGTATATACAGAATTGTTGCATAACACAAAACAGGTTTGAAATAACAAGAAATAGCAATAGATCATCCTCTACTTTACGGGGAGAACCGAGGTAAGCTTCTCAGGTATCACAATGAGTTGTTGATACTTTCACGCGATGAAGTCCAGTGGTCTGTTGAATCCACCTTTTCTGTTCATGTACTGCCTAAATGAAAAAAAAAAAAATATATATATTTATAAGAAAACATTACATCACTGTTACCCTCGCAACACTTGCAGATTACATCATCGAGCACCAATGGGAGAGCCGGGATCTCTGCATAGAAACACCTGCAGAGGTGATGCGGAGAGCGCTCACAGTGAGGGGACTGAAAAGTCGACACTTTGACTCAGCAAGCTGGCCCGACAACATCAAACAATAACTTCAAAATGATCACTATATAAACAAGGGCTTATCAAACAATTCCGAAAGATGGCTGTGGCCATATGCAGCACTGTTGCAATGCTGCACGACCAACAAACGGCTCTACGCAATTGGAAACATTTAGGTTATTTATTTATTTATTTTTTTTTGCTGACGTACCTGTATTTTCTCTTCATGGTCACATTGACAGCAAAGGCATTGACCGATCCATCAGTTTTCCTCCCCTGTTTGGAAACAATGTTACTGCCTCTCACATACAAATCATCATATTAACAGTTCAAGTTAAATAGTGACATTACTAATTTACAAGATGTAGTAGTCTTTGCCTGACTTCCATTTCTCCTTTTATTCACAAAACTACTTTGTGAGGATCATTTGGAAAAGACGCCATTGCAAATCCATTCTAAACTACAATAAGCATACAACTGAAATGAAGAATTAAGAAAATACTATACAATGTGCTGGTAAACAAAACCATGATGGCAGTTTTCAAAATTGTATTTGACAAATAAATCTTTCTTATCTAATATGTATTCCATAATGCTGAGATGTTTTGATTCACTGCTAAGAGTACCAAGACATTTATTCCAAAATGTCTATCAACGAAGGAGTTACATTTCATTATTACACGGCTCGGTTGAATCCGACGGCATTCTGCGGTCTGCTAATTCTTTATAACAGACCATGCCATGCATAGCAGAGCGTTGCCATGGACGCTGTTCTGATCACCCTGAAGGACAGCCATCAATCCGCTGAAAGAAGTTTGGGTAATTTATCAGCTGTGGCAAAGAGTGGAGCAAGATCTAGTCCTCCAGGCAACGGTAGCAGATCTGGTGCTAGATTTTAATATACAGTCTACGACTGCTACGCAGTAACTTCAGCCGTAGGGACAATAGCGTTAAGTTACATTGCAACACTGTTTACAGGTATGTCAACTGCAGTGGCTTTGCAATAAGGAAACGAGATGATTGAGGACAGAAACGTCAACATAAATATTACCGAAGAAGTCCCATTCACCTTGTCTCACTTCACCATCAACGGAAATGTTCCGTTTAATGTGAATTGTAACGACCGCGAGAGCAGCCATGGCAGCCCGCTAGCTCACTTAACAACACCTCAGCTAAGGTTGTGTCAACCCGCTAGGGCTGCACCATATTGGAAAAAAAACTGACATTGCGATATATTTTTTTCCTGTGATATGAAAAAAATTTTTTACAAGATGACATAAATAGCTCTATTTGGAAATAAATCATTCTCGACTACTGGGCTGATTTTGTAGGAGAGTGCATCTATAGAAAATACAAATGAAAAAGGAACTTTTCTTATGTGAACCATTCTTTGTTGAACTTTAATGCTTTACAGACACCAATGCAAGTAACCACTGTGACTACTCTTCTGAAGAGATTTTAGGGAGGGAATTTAGGTAGTTAAATACACTGATTGACTGACATGACACCATTGTATTCATATAATACTATCAATCCAGGCTAAAGTGAATGATATTAATAATGCACGCATGGTGGTTCCTCTAAATTTCAGGTTGTGGTCGACTAGCGGGGCCCGCTTGTTTGTTAGATAAATTGATCAACATTGATTGTGATTGGTGGTTTGCTGTGCATGCAGAGCCTGCATGTCACGCACTAGCAACAAACTGTGTATCCAAGAGCACTTAAATCAGTGTAAATTCCGTTATAATCAGACACAGACTGCTATTGTAGATTAGTGTTACGTTTCCAGCATCGCGGCTCCAAACCGCAACGTTGGTTGGGACAGACACTTGTTTCTTTAGGCTAACTTTATTAGCTTTAGCCTGGCTGGTAGCAGCTTTCTGCGGTGATTAAAGGCCGGAAGATGTCGTGATTACGTTGCATTAATCAGGTGATTTAATTTGTCTTTGCAGCGAACATAAAACACTGACTACTGTAGCTTCAATACCCATGGAAACGTATGTGCATCACTGTCAGTGGCAGCTGCCGCTTACGGCGCTTTTCTACACACGGAGAGCCTCACTTCCCGTTACAAACCCCGTCGGACTAACCTTAAGTCACATACACACGTTGCCCACAAGGCTACCTGTCTTAAAAGGGGAAGGGTTGGCCGGTAACAATCATGTAAAAGGAGAACGGTGAAAGTTTACGTTTTTAAATGAAGCTGCAAAGAAGTTGTAGCGTCGACGTCGCGACGTCCTGCGATGTGACTGTCGCGCATGCGCACATCGCGATGTAGACGATTAAACAAAATATCGTGCAGCCCTACAAGGCCTTACAGGCCCTACAACTCTTGCGTTAACGGTAAAACATACGGCTACTACCGCAGCCTGTAAGAGGGGATGAAATGCGTGCCGGACCCCGGCTTTTGCCAGAAATGTATTCGCTGTAAACAGCCGGCTTTCGGGGAGCTCGTCGCTGGGACAATGTCGGCACACACACACCAGTCTGATGCCCAGCGAGGAGGAGGAGATACTGTGGTGTTGGGTGACAGATGGGAGGGTTGCTTTAAACAGCTACAGAGTTTACGTTGCTATGGATGCAGTGTTTACACCGTAGAGACGGAACAGACTGTTTTCTTTAGCGATCGCAGCAGCTTGTAGAGCTGCAATACAAATCATTTTTAAATCAATAAAATCCTTTCTAAAATCAATATTTTGTGTCAAATTATTGATTTATTTGGTAAGTAGCTGTGTACTAAGCGGGATAATGTAGAGCGAGGCAGTCATTAAAGCGACTACAACCCCTTCAGTCCGGCATTCTCTCACCCAGCCAATCACCTTTCACCCTGCTGCCCTCTGGGAAGCGATACAGGTCCATTAAAGGCCCGCACATCCAGACTTATGAACAGTTTTTACCCATGTGCCATAAAAGAACTAGACACTAACAAATAATGGTGCAATAGCAGTCTTTCTGCAAATACAAATGTGCAATATCTGACTTTTTATTATTCTTATTATTATTGTATTTACTATATTTATTGTTCTTATTCTGTGCCTTTTGCCTTTATAAGGGTACTGTCATTTTATTTGTGTACCACTGAGGTTGAGTTGTGGAATAATTTCATTCGACAGCTGCTGTCCAATGACAATAAAACGTATTCCATTCTATTCATCACCCTGTCGGGGTTGTATTTGCTATAATGACCGCCTCGCTCTACATTATCCCTTACGGGGCTAACTCACCATTTCTTTGAACATCACGTCTACAGCTGCTTCACTGTGAAACACTTTCCGAGCTGCTGAGAATCTGATAAAAAGGATTTCGCTGAAAGCATTTTACTGTAAAGCAGTTGCATGCACCCTATACGAAGTAAATTAAGAGTGAAGTTAGCCATGGAGGGCTAGATGATGAATATTGCAATAGTGGCATGACCTTCCTCATACCATCAAAAAAGCATTGTAAAAAAAGGAAAATGTGACTAGTGACCACTACATAGTCAGGGGCGACCTTCTCTGTGAATCCTGGCTACTCTGATACCATTGGGTATTCGCCATGTGTACAATTGAGCAGGCCCACAAAGATGAATGCAAACAAACCGTGTGCCTATCTTCAGTTCAGCTGTGGAATGCAATGGGCTGTATTTGAAATAAACTGCACCTCCCTGTGGCTGCACAACGTAGGACAGCCTTGTGCCCTTACCTTGCTGGTGGAAAAGGAACCAAATCCCATCTGTTTCATCATCTCAATTTCCTCTTCTGTTTTGCCCTCCATGTCTTCCTCTGTCAAAAACAAAATGACGGTTTTGAACTTGAGACATAACATAACAGTACCACAGATACAGTCGGTACAGGGACATTACACTGATGTTGCACTCGGTAATGCGAATACAGCAAATATGTGCATATTATTAATCCAATACCCGAGATCTGAATGGGCTTTGCTGACTTGTCCTTAGCGTCTTTGCCCTCATCAGAGGGGGAGGTGGAGGAGGAGGGATGACGTCGGGGGGGAGACCTGTGGGAGGGAACGCAAATGACAGACACTTAGGCAACTTAAAGTGATTAATATTGTCCATGGTTTGTGTGAGTGTATGAAGCTTGCAGATATATGTGCTTGTTCTCAAAAGGGCAAAGAGTAGCACAAATGCAATGCAAACACTTTGAGAGACAACGCTTTTCTCTGACAATTCACTGCAGCCATAAATATCTATATCTATCTATCTATCTATCTATCTATCTATCTATCTATCTATCTATCTATCTACACACACCAAATAATACTTTTGAGGAAGGAGAAATACCATACAGCAGGGGTTTCTCCACCATTGTAAGGTTTAGGTGCAGCACCAAATGAATGCAGCTAAAAGACTCTTGCCGGATTTAATGACTGTAGTTGGACTTCTGTAGCAAGTTTTATCTTTAAGCTTTTTGAGTCTTATTTATTTACTATCTGCTCTAGCTTTTACAACGTTTTAGACACAAATTCGGTAGCCTGGGTAAACCCTGACGAACTTCCGGCAAATTTGAGATTTGCTCTGCAAGTCAGTCTGGTGAAGAGCCCATTCAAGCCCATTTCCAATGTCCCCAGAATCGAGGCACCAATCACAACCGCTGAGGCGGGCTTTACACCAATCACAACCGTTGAGGCGGGCTTTACACCAATCACAACCGTTGAGGCGGGCTTTACGCGATGACGATAGTGCAGCGATGGCGAGCAGCTTTTTGTTTACATTCAACATGACGGCTACCGAAGAGCAGCGTCACCCGGATCGTTGGTCTGATTGGTTGAAGGACTATCCAATGCGTCCAGAGGCATTTGAGCGGCGTCCGTTGGTGACGCCCCTTTGAAAATGAACTGTTAATGAACCTTTCCCAGACCCACTCTCAGTTACAACTGAGAAGGGTCTGGGGTCAACCAGGCTACAAATTCGGTGATAATGGTCCAAAATGATGTGAAAAAGAGACACCAAATGACCACAGAGACCCAAAACAAGCCCCAAGGAAACAAAAGTGAGCGAAAAAGAGACACAACGTGACTATAAAGAGACGCAAAAAATCCACAAAGAGACAAATCCCACAAAGAGAAACAAAATGTACGGGGAAACTGCATTTATTTATTTGAAAAACGTCAGAGGAAGGACGCCTAAACCCACCGCCAAATATGTGCACATATTCGTCTTCCACAAAGCGAGGGAAAACACTGTACAGTTTTCCTCACCTTGAACGTCTCCTGTGAGGAGATCGTGAGCGACTCCTCCGCCGCTCGCGGTCCCGATCTCGAGAACGCGTGCGTTCCTTTTCCCTCCGCCTTCGCTCGCGCTCCCTTGAGGTTGAGCGGGAACGCCTTCTCTCTGTAGGGAAGAAGGAAACAGAAACACATTAGCAGTAAACGGGGGGATTTTAACAGGGCATCCACACACTCACATTCTTCTCTAAATAGAGGATTTAAGAGAATCCCTTCTTTACTTTGTTGCACTTCTCTGCAACATGGTTCAAATATGCTATACTGATAACATGTATGAATGTCATTGGCACCAGGTGAGTCCAATTTTAGTCTTGTATTAACAGTTTTTTTTGCAAAGACAGAATTCAAATGTAGGCCGATGCCACAAGGCAACTTAACTATTTCAAGGTAAATTAAACAACATTTTGAAAGAGATGAACCGTGGTCTGAAACTGCCTATGCATTGTTTATGTATACATATATTATTGTTGATATAATAACAGATCTTTAACTTTTAGTCACTTCAGGAAGAACTTGGCCAACTATGGAAGAACACATTAGCATAGAGTTGTTATGCTACATGAAAGATATGGCTCTGATCTCAACCATGTGCCTTAAAAAACCCTTTACGATTTAGATTATGGTTAATAAAGTTGTGACAAAAATGTTGCTGATAATGCTGAACACCATCTAAGTATTTGTTATAAAAAAAAAATCAAATGTCAAATGTGTAGACACTATACACACATAACTGGTAGACTTAACCCTAAACTATAATTTAGTTTGCAATTAGATTTTTAAATCTATTGGCATCACTGCAATATTATTTGGGGAGCTTCTTATCCCACCTTCCTCCATGAGATATATACTTTGCACAAAAGATTTTGTAGAATTGCCACATTTAGCAGCAGGACTGACCATTCAGCTCCTCTCTTTAAAGAGCTCAAGATCCTATCAATCTTTAACATAAATAAGTAACCAAACTTGTGTTTTTATTTTTCAAAATGTTGCACCAGTCAGGTTCCCTTCTGATGCCTTGTCTAGAATTTTTTTTCCATTCTAATGCTGACATACAGGGTTGTAATACAAGACAGGCCAAATATTAACACCCTCCAATGTTCCGTACTGATCTCTGTCAATTATCTATTAGATACAGGGGAGCACAGCAATGAACAGGTAGATCCAGAAAGCCGAGACATAAGGTGATACCAATGACATCAATCAGAAGTCACTGTCTCAAAGGGTATACAGGGATGAAGAAATACGGTCTATTGAAACAGATGATATCTGATGTTTTTTTATAATCTGATATCTATTTTAAGATTTATTGACTCAAAAACTGTAAAACACACAAACTACAAAAACCAGCCAAGTATCTGTGATAGCTTCTAGAACTTTCTGTTAGCCTCCGCATACTCAGCCTACCATTACTCCAAAACCCAGTCACTACGACACAGTAGTTCAGTAGCTATTACATTGCTTTTTAAAACGTGTTACCTAAACAATAACGTTAATCATGTTAAATAACTAAGCTAGTGTTACGTAAATAACTACATTAAGGAACGTGTAACGTTAGTCAACGTAGGAAGACGACAATCATGCTAACATTATACATAAAGCGTCATATAACGTCACATTAAGTGTCACATTTTAAGGTATAAAGTCTGTATTAGGGAAATAAAATAAGTTCATTATCATCTTGTCATATGCATATTTGCTTTCTCCTAGTGTAAAAGAAGATAAAATAGCGTTATTGAAGCTAAAACCTAAAGCCTCTGATGATATAGCTAGCTAGCTGGCTACGTAACTTGGCGTTAATGTTAGCTAACGTTAATGTCTATCGTTAGTTTCTTACCTCGTCTCGGAGGAGTTCGACTCCTGCTCCTGCCCATTCTCCCAATGAATCAAATGTTACCCTCTTAGGTCAATGTAGTACTAAATAGAACTCAATTTGAGGGGAGAAATATTACCAAATTGTGACTTGTTAGTATTTACTCAGATTAATGGCTGCCACTTCAAGGCCGGCTATCCTGTTGTCTTTTGTATGCGAGCTTCCGGTGATATTTCTGCATATGCGCGCCCTCTACCGACGAGGAGGAGAGTCGTCTGTTATTTTACAGCTGTTGGCAGGTACTGCGCCACCAAAACATTAGAAAGCCACTGTTTATCCCATACTCCAGCCACAGCTATAGTAGCAGTACTATATATATATATATATATATAGTATAGTATTTAGAATATTGTTGAGATTTTATTTTAAACCTAATATTTCATGGTAGCTAACCAAATATTGTGGTTTGTTAAATTAATAGTAACACTATCACCTTTATAAGAAGTTCACTGTTCAACTGTTAGCCAAGCAGAGAAAGATAGACAAACTTGATGTCCTGTTGGTTTTAAATCAAACTTGATCTTTAATGACTGATACATGGTAACCTTGCAACACTCACTTGTACATTCTAATATAAAATAAATTAAAACCATGAGCAAACATCACACGTCAGCATTTTGATAACAGCTACTGGTTAAAACAGAAAATAATTACAACTGTTAAGAGGTATTTTGCACACATACATACATTTAAAAGAAGATGGGGGGAAAAAGTGGAATGTTTAGTACCTTCAGTATCTTCTATTACTGGGTTTCAAACTGCATTGGCAAGCAACAATTTATTTAATGCTTTATCCTGTTTTGGGGTAGCAGAGGCATTTATAGCGACTTGTGTTTTGTTGCGAGCCAGCATATTTCCCGGCATTCTTTTTTCTTTGTTCTTCCCTGCTGCAATGACGTCAATAGGCTGATAGTTTTACACAAAACCAGCATTCAGAAGAGCACAATCAGTAGCTATCAGTATATTTCTACATGTACTGCACCTGTGTTCACACAGAATACCTGCAACATCTATCAGAGAATTAGAACCAAATCATGACTAGAAGATGCCTATGATGATGAATAAATGCAACATACTAGAATGTCAATATACATATGTCAAGTGCCTATACATATATAAGAGGTGCATAACTCAAGGAGACTTACATTTCCACTGTGTCTTGCAAAGTTGTGATTTAAAAAAAAAATGGTATGAAACAAATTTGGAGCGACAAGTGCACACAATCACACGAGCAATCCCAGTTTTAGAAAGGAAAGTGTTTGAATGCCTATACAGTGAAGTTAATGAATGGTTTCATAGCACAGCAGGTGAAAATAAGACGTGAGTGATACAGGAACTGTGTGTGTGTGTGTGTGTGTGTGTGTGTGTGTGTGTGTGTGTGTGTGTGTGTGTGTGTGTGTGTGTGTGTGTGTGTGTGAGACCACTTAGATCAGATCAGTGAGTACCAGTGTTGCAGGAAAGTATTTGCAAGTCAATTTCGTACAGCGTGTCTGTGAGTGACGTGTTAACTGACTGTGATTGAATAGATCTGATGTGGTTAACTCATCTGCTTACTCCAGCATTCACTACGAAATGTTTCCCGGTAGTATTTCACCGGGGGCCAGGTGTGCGTGAACGCCTCAGGTCTCGGCTTTCTCCTTCTGCTTCTTGCTCTTTTTCAGGAACGACGGCGGCTTGAACTTCTTTTTCTTCTTGGACGGGGACTTGGAGGGGGAGCCCTCCGGGGTACCGCCTTGGGGTTTGGGGGGCAGAGGAGCAGCAGGTGTGGAGGTGGTGTCGTTGGTGGAAAGAGCCTTCATCCCTTTCTCCAGCTCCTCGGTCGTCTGCTTCTCCTCCTCGCTGCCGTTCTGTATGGCTGGAGGGTCCGTCTTTGCCTCTTCTGCTCCGAGTATTATAATAAAGAAAAGAATGCAAAGCAAAATATTCAGCAACCAGACAGAGAGCACTGAGTGGTGGTGGAGCTGCAAAGCTACATGCTAGACATGTCACTGCAGATGAACATTCTTGGAGTACCACAGAAAAGGACAGACCGACAAGAGAGGGAGAGAGTTACAACAGATACAGTAGGTACAGGGGCAGATGGGCTGAAATGTGGCAAATGTGAATGCACACATAGCTACTGTAAGACAACAGAAGTAAAGTCTGCATTCCATTTACTTTAAGTTGGTGTAAGTAGGGCTGGGTAGCGAATTCAATACTTTTAAGGCACCGACCAAATTGCCTCGAGTAACGAAAAATGCCTCGTCATTCAATACCCAATTTTAATACCTAAGGAGTAAATCTCATCAGCGTCAGTGAGCCAACAAGCATGCAGCGTGTTTCCTACCAAGATCTAATTATGCTGGTGATTGGCTGACAGGAAAAACTCTGTTACGCACAGGTAGTAGGAGCTGAAAAACAAATGAAAAGATTTGTGCCGTAATGTGTAATGTTGTCATTTCTTTTTGTTAAAATGGATTTCATAAAATTGGTATCGGAAAAAAGCATTGTTTAGGAACCGGTATCGAAATCACTAGGGGTGGGAATCACCAGAGGCCTCACGATACGATATTATCACGATACTTTTGTCACGATACGATATTATTGCGATTATAAACACATTGCAATAATTTGCGATATATCACCTTTTTTCCAACTTCAAATGTTTTCCAATTTCCAATGATGGCCCCAAAAGGAAACTTTGTCAACATCTGTTTGTTCATCTCACTTCAATTTTATTGATTTATTGTCAAGCAGACAAACTGACCAACACATATACAATACTGTAATAGATCGATACTTGGCGTCCGTGTATCGATACAGTATTGCCACGGAAAATATCGCGATACTATGCTGTATCGATTTTTTTCCCCCACCCCTAGAAATCACGGTATTGGTATCAAAAATGTTTTGAATGATCCCCAGCCCTATGTGTGACAAACCCAGTTGTAGGGCTTGGCAATAATTCAATATGATAATTTATCGTCTTTCAATGGAATCATTTCGTGATGAAACCATATATCGAGATATCGTGATATACAATCACGTTGATAAGAACAAGCACATACTAACTCAACTTTCTCAGAAAATTAGCTGTGAAACATTTTGAGGGAATATTATTTGAAGAATTGCAGCTTTTTTTTAACATTGCACAAATTTTTGTGCATGCATGTAAACATAGTATACAGCTGGAAAACAAATATTTATTTTTTTCTGTATAATTTCACTTGAAACTACCACATTATTGATGATTATTTATCTAAAATCTCATTGTGAAAAATATTTTGTGAAAGCACCAACTGTCAACCCTACAATAACGTTGCAATATCGATATCAATGTATTTGGTCAAGAATAGACCTTTTTCACGGCAGACATGTTGACATGTCATAGTAGGACAAGCACAGGTGTATTCAAAACCATTAATGATGGCTGCATTCCACTTAGGAGAGGTCCTGGTGTTGTGCATGCTGACTCACTGAAATAGCTTACTGGGACACTTGATGGAATTGAGCCATCGTTAAGGTTATCAATTTCAGCTGTGCTTTTCCTATTATGACAAGTCAAAATGTCTGCTGTGAAAAAGGTCTATATCGTGATATCAGATTTTCTCCATATCGCCCAGCCCTATCCAGCTGTCAGTGAGCATTTGAAGCATGAGAGGAGCACAAGCAGCACTAGATCACACATGCGTCCATGTCAGACTCGCAGCAGGCTGCTGGTCAGGGACGCGGCGTGCAAAGCAAGCAGGGCGGACAGTCTGCCAAGCCTCACCTGAGAGAGGAGGGGGGCTTGGCGGGGGGCCCTTTGTGGGGGAGTTAGCGGGGGGAGACTCCTTGTCGTTCGCCACCTCCTCCCCTTCTTATACAGATACACACAAATACACACACAGTGAGGGGCAGTGAGGGATCAGCTGTCCAGGAAGTTAGAGTTGTGAACACGGTTTACATGACAGTCACAAGTGAAATCAAGCTTGCGTACGGGTGCTGTGTGCAGCCTGTTAACTTCAAAAATGAGTATCTGTACGTTTTCAAACATTTTGTACCATGCAACAAGAATTCAGCAGGGAATCTGCTGCATGTTCTACAGCACAGTATGGAGGAGGGTGAAAGACTGCACAAGCAGAGCAGTTTCTTAGTGAAAGATGTTGGAATAAGTGAAAACCTGGTAAGACATTTTAATTTGAAACTGAAAGTCTACATTGGCATTTAATGTTACACACAGCACCTTTAAGACGGTTAGAAGAAAATGTGCAATGCATTATTAGTGAAAGTGAAGGGTAGCATAGTAACTTAAGCTGCCTTTAATATACTATACAGCCAAAAGTATGTAGACACAGTAACAGGAAATTCAATCAGATGTATCAAAAATATTAAATAAATAATACACAGGGATTCTGCAGGTTTCACCAAGTCAAATTTAAGACCTTTTATGACCATTATGAATGATATTTAAGACCTTTATCACAACATCAACTAAGCCCTAAGGTCAAGCCAAGTATCACTAAACCTGCACTTCCCCATAGCTGAAGAATAAAATCTGTTTAATGTCTGTGGTACAATCCGAAAGAGACTCGCGCCAATAACATGAAAGCTGACTTTATTGCTGGCTGCAATATAAGTTGCATGTTAGTCTCATTTGTAGTCGTAATACAGCGAAATTATATTTGGACTAGCGGAAGAAAGAACTACATTCACCATGGAATTAAAAAAAATAGCATTAGAGGTAGCGTTGCATGGACGTAGGAAAATTAAGACCTGTTTAAAATGATTTAAGACCTAGAACACAATACTTCAGCGAATTTAAGACCTTTTAAGGCCTCAAATTTTGATTTTGAAATTTAGGACTTTTTAAGACCCTGCGGAAACCCTGAATACAGTTGGTCAAATAATTAAATTGCACTGTTTATACATTAATTAAGCGTTACGGTTCCCCCTTAACCTCCAGTCATTTATTTAAAATAAAAATTTTTTTTACTCTTCTGTGTATCTTTTTTATTGTCTTTGGTTTTAGTACATATTTAATCATAAATCTATTCCCTATTTTCCCCAAGCAACATTTCCGATTTCCCTTAGCACATTTCCAATTCCTCATGCATACATGATAATCAGATGAGCAAGTCTGTCTGTCTGCCTGTACCTACCTGTCTGTCTGTCTGTCTGCCTGCCTGCCTGCCTGCCTGCCTTCCTGTTTGCCTGCCTGCCTGCCTGCCTGCCTTCCTGTCTGCCTGCCTTCCTGTCTGCCTCCTTGATTTCATGTTGTTTATGGAGAATGAGAACCAGGAAATGAGTAGGGGGAAATGCAACGCTACCAAGCCACGGTCGAGCGGCGTGCACTTTTCAGGCTACGGTGTGCCTTCATGTACCTACGTATGTAGCCACGGCGTAGATTTAACGCAGAAGCATAAATCACGCTTAAATCTAGTTCTAAACCAGGGAATAAAGAGATGACTAAGTATGCAATGGTTTGTTTTATAGTACTGTAACTGCATGGTTAAGAATCTAAGTAGTTCAGATGAGTTGAATGACTCATACCATTGGTCCCTCCGTCCTGTTTCCTCTGGACCTCCTTGCGGTACTCGTCCAGCTCCTGGTCTGTCAGCTGGTTGAAGGGGTTGGGAGGTTCTGGCCCTGGTGGGACTTCAGGTGGGCTGACTGGAGACTAATAGACGAGCAGAGACACAAAATCACAGCTTTTAATACCGCAGTTAAAGAGGAAGACTTGGAGAGAAACAGAGACAGATGTTTGGCAAGCGGTGAAAGTGCAGTTTACCGGAGGACTGTCGACTGTTATAACGCTGGCGAGGACTTGAGACTGTGGTCCTGCTGTCTTCATGTCCTGACGATTCTGCTGTCGGATCTGAGGAGAGTAAATAAAACTCTTGTAAAACATTTTTGATTCATGTGACGGCGTGCAGAAGGCAAAGAGGGGGAATTGTGGGAGACAAAAAAGGCCAAACGCAGGGAGAAGTTACCTTGTTTCGTGTCTCAATCACCTCTTGAGGGTTGGTGAAAAGAGGCACAAACTGGTTTGTGGTCTCTATCTTGATGGCTGTGCTGCCAGCTTGTGTCACCTCTTCTGCCTTCAACCACTAAGGGAAAGACAACCAACATTAAACAATGATCTCACAATCCACTTTAAAAGAAATATTAGTATATATTAGTATGTCCAAATAGTAGAGGATCCTGTCTGTGTTATTTAGTCACTTGCTTCCTTTACAAAGCATTTTGTTCCCTTAAAAAGAGAGATAATGAAAACATGAAATCGTCAAGCAGCTTTGATAATGTGGATGTTTGTCCACCAGAGGGCAGACTCTGCATGGCAGTAGTCCTCACAGGGCAGGGGGCTTTCTTCTGCAATGCAGAGAAGAGGAGAAGAGGGGAGAGAGAGGAGGGTGGGAGGGACTGAGCACGAGAGAAAACAGAAAAGGGAGAGCCAAGCTCCTCCCACGGATGTAACCAGTGTCATATTGTTTTCATCGCTGCACCGCTGCTTCATCTTTTCTCTAAGGTACACAGATATAAAAACAAATTCTCCAGTGTACATAAACCCCCCCACGTGAATCAGAGAGAAAGTGTTGATTTTGGATACAGAAATACCCTTGAACACACATCGCATATAGCCAATTTATTTTCAAATCATCAGAAAGATGAGGTCATTACTCTTACTGTTTCTGTCTTTATCTTAAACCACCAGCCTTCAAGCCTTTTCTTCCCTCCCTCCCTCTCTCCTCCTCACAGCTCACTTTAATCTCTCTTGGCTCTGATCCCTCTGCACTCCAGCTTCTTTGTATTCTTTTTATTAGAGATGCTCAAATACCGGGCGCCTGGTTTGCTCACCTGGGAGAGCAGGCACCCCTATATAGAGGATTACTCCTCAACGCAGCGGCAACCAGTTCAACTCCGACCTGCGGCCCTTTACTGCATGTCATTCCCCCTCTCTCTCCCCTTTCAAGTCAAAGCTGTCCTATCCAAATAAAGGCCTAAAATGCCCAAAACATTAACACATTAAGTGGTATTGGATCAATGAGTGGACGCAAGCACTTGCCGATAACAATACCAGCATTCTATTTTTTTAAGATCCTTTTTTTGGGCATTTTCGACCTTTATTTTTGACAGGACAGATGAAGACGTGAAAGGGGAGAGAGGGGGGGAATGACATGCAGCAAAGGGACGCAGGTTGGAGTCAAACCCGGGCTGCGTCGAGGAGTAAACCTCTATATATGGGCGCCTGCTCTACCAACTGAGCTATCTGGGCGCCCGATACCAGCATTTTAGGCAGAATCAGAATCTAATTTTTATTTCTACATATCACTACAGACAGTTTACCATTCCCTCCCTGTTTGAGCAGGAAACATTACACAATGGCCACAACGTAGCATAGTCTGCACAACGTTATGGATGTTGCAATGAGTTAATGCAGACAATTGCACTGAATTGTCGGACTACCGTTGGGACCGTCACAATTATTTCACACATCTGGTTTGCAACTTCGTTTTAGACTATTTCTGATCTCCTTCTATAGTGTGATCTGTTCAATAAATCAAAAGAAATGATTCCCGGAGCCTCACAGTGGTGCGCTGACCCGGGCTGGCTTGCTCCTGGTTGACTTTTTGGTAGGTGTTGGGGGTGTTGAGCCACCGAGTCCTCTCCTGCTGCTGGCGCTGAGCGAAAGGGTGCTGCCTCAGAGCCGGGTGGACTCCGTCGTCATCAAACTGGTGGAAAGCCGTGGCGGTTGCAGGCACCTCCACCTCCCTCCGCGTCCGCGAACGCTCCAGCAGCACAGGGAAACGGTAGGCGTAGCCTGTACGGTAGCCCTGAGAAACAACAGAAGAAAGACCCTTTGGTGGACAGAATGGTGCAGAAAGCTTTCCCTATGGTCTGCTATAGCACCCTTTTACTGCACCATGTCAAGTCATGCTGTATTCAGCAGATAAAGGGATAAAAGCACCAACTCGCAATATTTTGGTCCTGATTTGGGGTCAGAGCCTAACCTTTATGGTCTTGTGTCATTGCACTCAAAGGAATAGTTCAACATTTTGGGAAATCCACTCAATGGGTTTCTTGCAGGTGACTAAATCTGCATACCAGCACCTCTGTCACTCACTTATTGACACACAATTTCTCGTTTGTTTATCCCCTACAAAAATTGAAGTGTAAAGACAAGTTGTGGTTATGTCCAGCACTATATCTTATCCATGGGCTGTGATTTTCTGGAGTCTTTTTGTCACTGTGAGATTACCAGGCAACCAGCAAAGACCCCCTGTAAAACCAGCTCTGTTTTTAATTAAACAAATGTGATATAAGATATAATTAGTGAGTTTCTACATTAGATGTGCTGGTAGGTGTATTTTGTTACTTTCAGACAGAGCCACAGGCTGTTTGTTTCCCCCTGTTTTCCAGTATTTATGCTAAGCTAGGCTAAGGCTGGCCTTATATTCAATGGGCAGATATGAGAGGAGTATGAATCTTATCACTTAACTCATACCTCTAACTGATGTCTGTGACTGTGTAGGTCACCAGCGATTAAGGTTATTTGCTGTTAAGTTACTGCGGATGCAAACTGAACATTTCACGCTGACACTTTACATTAAAAGATTTCCATCAGCAAACCACAGGGAGGCTTTTATGCTTTTATTGTGGAGCAGCTACAGGAAATGGAGCAGTATTTGTCACGGCGCTTTGGCTGTGTTCAAATGATATAGGGGAGATGGTGGAGATCATTCACATCAGACAACTCAAGGCGGTTGTAGGATTGCAAAGTTGGTGTGCGAGGGCTAAACATACTGTGCACTGATCATATAACACTATATCCATTAAATGTGGGTTGAATAATATGGACTATATGAAGGGCTTTAGCTGATGCAACGTCTTAATATTTGTTTATCTTTGATATTATCCAAGCACCTCTCTGGTTATATCTTTGCTTACAGAATAGGGCTGCACGATATTAGGAAAATATGTAATTGTGATTATTTTGACTGATATTGCGATTGCGATATGATTCACGATATTGGAGGGAATGATCATTTTTGTATCATTCTCATTGCTCTATATATATATATATATATATAAATAAATAAAATATATATAAAAAGGATTGAAGTGTGTTTTTTTGCGAGGATCTGTCCCAAACAAAGATTTCTTCTTTCTTTAGTCTGTAGGATAGGATTTGTAGGCCGGGACGTCTCTGCAGCACCACAATACTTTATTTTAGAATGATTTGACACATATTTTGCCTTTAACAAATATTGCTTCTCCCTGCGACTGGGATATTGCACTAGTTCTTATTGCGATTTCGATAAAATTGCAATTAATTGTGCAGCCCTATAACACAAAAAGACTTGGATGTTGACATGAATGGTATTTATAGCAAATACGCTAAACTCCATATACCGTAACATGAATGTGACATTATCTAACTGCCAATTTTCAATAAAAGAGGATTTACACAGCAAGTAACAGACATTTTAGGTGCTTTTTGTTGGTGGCTCAGTTTATAATATTGCATGGGAGGAGCGGTAAAAGAAGCTGCAGCCACAGCGAGCTGGATAGATAAAGAGCTGCAGCTGGTGTGAATCAGCAAAACTCCCACACACATCAAGGTAAGTAAAACCTTGGAGCGTGTCACCCTTTCAATTCGAGCAAATCTAAATAGGGGTAATCTCCCATTTTAGTATCGTAATGCCACGAAACTGGGAGATGCATTAAAAAGAGAATGTTTTAAATCAGTGCAGCAGAGACTGAGATATCCTGACTTGTATTCCCTTGTATGGGCCAAGCTCTGAAAACACTGGCTCCTCCACTTGCTATAATGGGACTCTTTCAAAGACATGTCTGGTAAATGCCTATCACACTCCATGCTCCATGCCCTCGATGCCCCTGATGAGGGTTATTTCCAAAAATGATGCATAGAAAACATTACATACAACTCCATTTTTCTACAGAACATTATGACATTTAAATGGCATTTTTGAGACAGACAATCAGGAGAAAATTAAATTAGTTTGAGACCTGTTTCTGTCTCAGGACCAAACTCTCGCGAGATCTGGCAACACAGATAAGATAACGTTAACTAACGCTGAAACAAAACTAACTTTCCTAATGCTAAATATAGCTTTTAGCTGTGTAAATATCTAAAGTTAGAAAAAGAAAATATGAATACATTATGCAAATATAACTTTTCATCCTTTTAAACAAGGCCAGGCCCATTTAGGAGACAGGAAGTGTGTACCGTCTCATACCATTGGCGCAGTAGAGAAATCGGTGGAGTGGCCCTTTAACAAAATCAATTTTTTTATCGATTTATTAACTCTCAATCATGGCTGTACACAGTTTTGTTTAATATTCTTGATATCCACGACGTTCCACTTCCAGGATTGCTCCGTTGCTCCGGATTTTAGGCCGGATATCCGTTACCTTCCACTTTCTTTGTGTTGGCATTTTAAACTCCGGTGGATTTATGAGGACTATGGTTAACCAAACAGCTAGCTAGACTATCTGTCCAATCTGAGTTTTCTCTCACACGACTAAAACAACTTTTGAACGTACACATGTTCCATCAAAACAAGTTCCTTCCCGAGGCTTTGCAGTGTCTGCCCGGTGCTTAGCGCCGCCCATGACGATTGTGATTGGTTCAAAGACATGCCAATAAACCAGAGCACGTTTTTCCCCCATCCCGGAATGCTGTGTGGACTAGACAGACCCTCCGCTGCAGCGCTGTGGAGGAAGGTCTGGCAGTGCGAGACTACCTACCAAGTTATCCATGGTTCTCATGAGGGCTTCAAACTCGTGCTCCCCGACGCGGCTCTTGTGCAGGGGTCCAAAGGTGGAGCCAGCCCAGCCCACGGTGCCGGCTACGTTGGGTTTATGGATGGTCCGGTCCAGAAGAATCAGGTTCTGTTCACCACCGGCACAGCACAAAGCTGACACCTGGCAAAAAAACAACAGATTTAGAACAAGCTGCAGCTTTTCTAAGGCCCTTTCTTATTCAGGAAAAAAGTAACTGAGCTCTCACACACACACACACACACACACACACACACACACACACTCTTGAGGGTGAAAATATAACACATGATTGACATCAACCTCTAGGCCTACAGATTTAAAGGATCAATGACCTTACAGTCACATATCTGCTTCCCCTGTTGGTCCTGTATAATTACTGCAGTGTCTTTTTGGCTCTTCTAGTGTATTACACTGCATTGCAGAGCTGCTGGCTCAATTACACTGAAAGGGTACCACGAGAAGGGCAACTGCTCAGGTGTAAAATTGGTGCATCTACATCATGTACGTATGTCAGCTCACTCTCCCACTCACACACACCTACATACATACAGTGACAGCACTGTGTGAACTACCTGGATCTGGCAGGCAGCCTGGATGTGATAGATAGTGCAAAAGGCCTCCTCCACAGACTCCCCCAGAGCCACGATGCCGTGATTCCTCAGCACCAGAACCTACACATCGTGAAATCCACATTTACACAGGAATGAAAAACCACCTTCATTATTTCGGTTATCAAGAATCACTGTAGAATATTAAAGGCACACTAAGACCACATCCCAAGTTTAGTCTCCAAGCAGCAGCACCAGCTTGAATAATTAATCCAGTGTAGGACCACATCACCTTATGTCTTTTCTTCATTCATTCATAAAGCTGGAACAACCCACGTGGGACGCACAGGAGCGGAAACTGCTCAACCAGGCAATGATACGCACGAATCAGATTAAATGTCTTTTGTCCTTGTTCTCTGCTCACCTTACAGGTTGGGCCCAGGCTCTTCTGCAGCTCCACTCTGTCCTCCTCCTCCTCCATGACTCCGTTGTAGTCGTAATAAGCCACGTCACCGACCAGCAGGGCCTCATGGGACAGAGGCAGGAGGCCGCACTTCATTGCTGAAACCTGGAGACGGTTAGCCGTCAGTTTGTGGCGGCAAAGGTCAGGAAACAGGCTCATATTCACAGTGTTGACGTCACAAAGTCCAAGCAACAAACTGTCAACAGCGATAGATGAATGTGTGGCTACAGCTTGCAGGCCGATTAACATTGTAGAGGACGAGGGTTGGCTTGAAATAAGTCACATTGAATCCAACGACTGCACATTTGAATTGCCTCTGAGAGCCACCACTATATGCAACATTAGCATGAAGCAATATTTGTCCGCTCCTATGTTGATAAGAGCATCACAAACTTGAAAAATATCTGCTTTAAAGTACATTAAGAACAGATAACAAATGTGCGATTAAATATTTTCATCAATTGACAGCCCTAGTTATTACTAAATCCCTCATTCTTCCATGTGTATCTGGATATGAGCAGCAGAAGTGTAAAGGTGTCTCCTCTGAACAGGACAGGACAGACCTGTGAGCTAATGCTAATGCTCCCAGGCTGACTCACCGCAGCCGTGGCCGGTGTGTGGAGGTGAAGCAGACAGCGAACGTCTGGCCGGGCAGAGTAGATGGCCGAGTGCAGGCTGAACTTCTCTGGGTCCACGTCCAGGTTGGTGCTGCCCTTCTCCACCACTTCACCCAGGATGTTCACCTTTACCTGGAAACCACATAAAATCCATAAAATGAGAAACACCTCTCAATACAAAACCACCTTTAACTGTGACCGCAGTTTTCTATATCCACAACGTTCCACTTCGGGATTGCTCAAGTTCTGCCGGAAATTCCATCAGATGCCACTCTTTTTGGATGTCCGTTACCTTCTGCTTTCTCTGTGTTGGCATTTTAAACTCCAGACGATTTCTGAGGACTATGGTTAACTGCTCCTCAGATCTCTGCAGGGTAAATCCAGACAGCTAGCTAGACTATCTGTCCAGTCTGAGTTTTCTATTGCATGACTAAAATAACTTTTGAACGTACACGTTCCACCAAAACACGTTCCTTCCTGAGGCTATTTTGCAGAGGCACCGTTGCTCCATCTGGCGCTTTGACGATTGTGAATGGTTTAAAGAAATGCCAATAAACCAGAGAACGTTTTTCTCCCATCCCGGAATGCCATGTGGACTAGCCAGACCTTCCTCCGCAGCGCTGTGGAGGAAGGTCTGGTAATGCGGGACTATGACCTCAGTAATAAACGTACAATTAAATTTACACTGACAGTATCAACAAAAACTGAACATATACATTTAAAAGGTAGAATCTAAGGCAGAGCTGTTGTACTGATTGCATTAGCCTGCACAGGTGTACTTAATAAAGTGGCCACTGAGTGTATGTGTAACCTTAATCCCAACTGTGATTACTCACCAGACTGGATCCAGTCACCTCACTGTAGGCCAGGCCGTCTGAAAGCACCAAGAAGTGTTCCTGTTCTTTACTGACACGCAGCTGTCAGGGAGGAAGAGGGGCATTAGGAAACACAGACAGCTGATGGAAGTAAACATATGCTCATCTAAGATAATATGAGGTTGTGGTAAAAGCCTGTCCCTTAAATTCCGCTGTAATTTAATTTGCACTTCAAATATATGGAAACAAAAAAAAATAGAAAAATTGAGTTGATCATGCTGATTTTGTTTGAAAAAATAAATATCACGCGAGAATCGCAGGATCATATATCACGAAAATCCAACTTGTCAGGCTTCAAGCAGAGACGGTTTAGCACCAAGGCGCCCCAGCTCAGAGTAACAGTATCTGTGTCAGGTTGTTTCTCCACTGCCACGCCTCTTTAGGAGACTAGCAGCTGGTCCTGAGTTTATTAATGCCAATGGGAGAAGTGAACGTGAACACAGATTATGACCAGTTCTTACAGCCCATAGTCATCAAAGTAAATATTGGAGCAATTTTTCACAGTTCATAAAAATTCTGACTAGGGCTGGGCAATATATCCGTATTATATCGACATTGATATACTGTATGAGGCTGGATATCGTCTTCAATTTTAAGTGTTGTCTGGTTTTAGAGGCTGCATTACAGTAAAGTGATGTAATTTTCAGAACTTACTGTACCAGACTTATTAGCTGTTTATTTGCCTTTACCCACTTAGTCATTGTATCCACATTATTGATGATTATTCATCAAAACTCTCATTGTGTAAATATTTGGTGAAAGCACCAATTGGACTGTATCGCCGTCAACAATATCGACATCGATGTATTTGGTCAAAAATATTGTGATATTTTATTTTCTCCATATCGCCCAGCTCTAATTCTGACACTCAAATGGGATTTTTCAAACAGACAATCAGGAGAAAATTAACTTTGTTTCGAAACCGGTTTCTGTCTCAGGAACAAACTCTCACGAGATCTGGCAACACAGATAAGCTAAGACATGATAGACAGACGGTTCATCCAATCACCTGATAGGTATTTTTTGAAAGTGCTAGCCTTTTTCCATTCAGTTTCCAATGACGGCTTCTCAGATGGTTCTGTGTAACAAGCCATGTGGCGCGTCAGGTTACCTTAAGACTGCTGTTGACTAGATAGATAGATAGATAGATAGATAGATAGATAGATAGATAGATAGATAGATAGATATATATACACACACACACACACACACTCACCTAAAGGATTATTAGGAACACCTGTAAGATTTCTCGTTAATGCAATTATCTAATCAACCAATCACATGGCAGCTGCTTCAATGCATTTAGGGGTGTGGTCCAGGTCTAGACAATCTCCTGAACTCCAAACTGAATGTCAGAATGGGAAAGAAAGGTGATCTAAGCAACTTTGAGCGTGGCATGGTTGTTGGTGCCAGACGGGCTGGTCTGAGTATTTCACAATCTGCTCAGTTACTGGGATTTTCATGCACAACCATTTCTAGGGTTTACAAAGAATGGTCTGAAAAAGTAAAAAACATCCAGTATGTGGCAGTCCTCTGGGCGAAAATGCCTTGTTGATGCTAGAGGTCAGAGGAGAATGGGCCGACTAATTCAAGCTGATAGAAGATCAACTTTGACTCAAGTAACCACTCGTCACAACTGAGGTATTCAGCAAAGCATTTGTGAAGCCACAACACGAACAAACTTGAGGCGGATGGGCTACACCAGCAGAAGACCCCACCGGGTACCACTCATCTCCACTAAAAATAGGAAAATGAGGCTACAATTTGCACGAGCTCACCAAAATTGGGGGATGT
Organism: Sander lucioperca; assembly: GCF_008315115.2. Classification (NCBI taxonomy): domain Eukaryota; kingdom Metazoa; phylum Chordata; class Actinopteri; order Perciformes; family Percidae; genus Sander; species Sander lucioperca. Next base: position 24,354,096 of record NC_050174.1, read on the forward strand.
TTTCTTGGCACACTTTAGGCCCCTTAGTACCAATTGGGCATCGTTTAAATGCCACAGCCTACCTGAGCATTGTTTCTGACCATGTCCATCCCTTGATGACCACCATGTACCCATCCTCTGATGGCTACTTCCAGCAGGATAATGCACCATAGATATGGCTATAACACAGATATGTCTGTGCGTTTTCACGCTTCAACACTTCTCAAATACACAAACACACCCACATCAATCACCTTTCCAATGATGTCAGGCACACCCCAGAGTGTCAGAGTATATGGGAGCTGTACCACTTTTAATTTGGGTATGACATTTAGACCAAAATGCAAGGAATTTCAAGCGTTTCTTCAGCCACTTCTGTCTACAACAGTCGAGAACCCTTTTGCAATTATGTAATCTCATAATGTCATTTGAAAACTGCTGCCCTGATTAAAAAAACAATGCAACTGATCTCAGCTGGTATTCTGTCTGGAATGGACATTCATAAGTGACCCCAAACTCTTGACCGGGTGTGTGTGTGTGTGTGTGTGTGTGTGTGTGTGTGTGTGTGTGTGTGTGTGTGTGTGTGTGTGTGTGTGTGTGTGTGTGTGTGTGTGTGTGTGTATCTTGTATCTAGTTCACCAAACCAGCCTGATCCACTCAGTTAATTCCAGATATAAGCTAGACTCCCGCAGAAGACCAAAGCTGGTCTTATGGTGGGCTCTGACCACCAACAGCCAGTCAAACTGAACCTACCACTGATGTGATGAAGTCTGTTCAATAGGTATGTGTTCTGCCTCACAACAAAAGGGGAAAAAAGATTAAGTCAGGAGTGTAATAAGGTAGTGGGACTAACAGTGAGACAGGTGCGGCTGATCTGGGCCCAGCCGTACAGGTCAAACAGGCGATGGACACTAGCCAGCTTGCAGCGCATCAACCTCTCCCCCTTCACCATGCTGCCAGGCTCCCAGCCCTGCAGGTCATTGATGGGAGTCACCATCATCATGTCTGTAGAGAAAAGGGGAGAGAGAACAGAGAGAGGGAGAGAGAGAGAGTAAGAGAGCAGTGAAGATGATGGTCTGCAGACACAAAAGGTAAGTAGGAGAGTGGTTAGTCTATATCCACGACGTTCCACTTCCGGGATTGCGCCGGTGCTGCCAGAAAGTCCGCCGGATGTCACTCTTTTCGGCTGGATGTCCGTTACCTTTCGTTTCCTTTGTGTTGTAATTTTAAACTCTGGTGGATTTATGAGGACTATGGTTAACTGGTCCTCAGATCTCTGCAGGGTAAATCCAGACAGCTAGCTAGACCATCTGTCCAATCTGAGTTTTCTGTTGCACGACTAAAACAACCTTTGAACGTACACGTTCCACCAAAACAAGTTCCTTCCTGAGGCTTTGTTGCAGCGGCACCGTGGCTCCGTCCGGCGCTAAGCACCGCCCACTACAATTGTGATTGGTTTAAAGAAATGCCAATAAACCAGAGCGGGTTTTTCCCCCATCCTGTGTGGACTAGCCAGACTCTCCTCCGCAGCGCTGTGGAGGAAGGTCTGGCAATGCTAGACTAAAGAGTGGTTGATTCTTTTCAAGGTAACCATTTCAACATAAAGAAGGTGACATTGATAGAGCAACTTTAAAAAAATGATTATAGTACAAGGACTTTGGTGAGCTCATATCATCCCCAGCATAGCTCTGCCAAACTTCGGCCTGAGCATGGCCACATCTACCATTGTGGACACAGATGTCCAAAGCTTTTCCCCCAAAAAGTGATTTAACTGGCTAAAATAAACTTGTACAACACCAAGATATGACTTGTTCCTCTGTCTGATCATCATCACCGTCATTGATTGTGGGTGGTGGGTGACTGAGTAGGCGGGGAAGTGGATTATCTTGTCGTAACTATACGATCTTTGGTCAACGCGGTGGTTGTTGGATATAATCTCAACTAGTCTCGCGTTTGAAGCTACTGTTTTTAGGGTTGCAAATTGTAAGCACTTTCCTTAATTGATCATTGGTAACATGAACATGATGAATAAAGCGATTAATCGTAATTAAAACGTAACTTATATTTTGCTTGTATACTAAACAATACCAAATGCTTTTAATTCCTCAAGAATTACATTACATGTTATTTAGCTGACGCTTTTATCCAAAGTGACTTACAATTATATCAATTATATCAGAAGTTGCACGCCTCTGGAGCAACTAGGGGTTAAGTGTCTTGCTCAGGGACACATTGGTTGATGTATCGCAGTGGGAATCGAACCCAGATCTCCCACACCAAAGGCATGTGTCATATCCACTGCGCCATCACCCATCCGCCTATCAAGTACAGCTTTATTTCCACAGCATACATAACCATTAGTTCTTAAAGAGATCTTAAAATGCTCAAAAAAATGCTCTGAGCCTGAGCAGAGTTCTAATGAGCCAGGATAATAATGAAAACCTGTGTGGGTGTACTGGGCGTTTAACGCTAATGAAACAATTACAACAAGTACTGTACATTGTGATAGTTTTCTCTCTGTGGACAAGGTATGTTAAATGAAACGGTTAATTGCAGCTACTGTATACACTGTACTTGTTTTCATAACTTTGATATAATCTTATAGTGGCACCGCAATAGGCCTTTCTCACAGAAGACGTTTTAGGTTGAAGTAAAGTGCATCATTGTCAGAGCTGCTTCCGAATGAAGTTTTATGTAGAACGAAAAAATATGCAAACACTTTTGTTTGAACTTAGTCAACCTGCCCGTCTTTCTCTGTCAGCAAACCCACGATGCCACATATGAGGAAGTCACTATTCCTCCTCCCAGCCAGTGTTTCTACCCTTAAGGTGTGCCAGTGAACAAGTATGCACAATACGGGGCGCCGTATTCAGTCCGAACATAAGAGCATAACACTTCGACTATGAGCACCCAGGCTAACAACAGAAACTTGGGTAACAATTGACTTGAAGGTATCTACATAAGAGTGACATGACACTGTCATGAACACATGACCCCTAACCATAACTTGTCATGACAAAAACCGAATGACACTTACTAAAAGAAGCGTTATGTCATAAATGTTTATGACTTGTTTATGTTTATGACTAGGGTTGGGTATTGTTTGGATTTTTACGATTCCGATTCCTAAACCGATTCTTGAAAAACTGAAAAATGACATCAAAGATGTAATATGTTTACTAGCGATCACGTGCAGTGAATGGTTAATATGCTTTTACATCTGTTTTGGTAAGCCCAGAGGGAAAATATGGCATTTTAAAAGTAGCCTACATTTACGGTAGCTAGCTAACGGTAGACTACAGAGAAAGTGTGACATTTTTACATCCGTTTCGGAGCGACAGAGGGAAAATATTTCAGTCGACACATTAATTGGAACTGAAAGGAGGAAACGAAATTTATATTCTAATCCGGTCCGATTCCTACCGGTTGCGTAGGAACCGGTTCCATAGTGGAACCGGGTTTCGGTACCCAACCCTATTTATGACACATTCAGGACAGTGTCATGTCACTCTTACGTCGATACCTTCAAGTAAAATGTAACCGAAACTTGTTGCTAAAAATGCATTGCTCAGGCAATAATGAAACACTAGGGTCAGTGTTGCTAAAGTAAATGCAGTATGTTAGAGATTTATTTGAAAGTCTTGTGTACGTACTAGAAGGGGTGACAGGCAGGGCGGCCGGGGCGCCATGCGACGCCATGAAATCAGCCAGCTGTCTCAGTGCCCATAGGTTGGATGAGCTGCCACCCTTCTTCATCTGTTCCTGGATCAGCACATCCAGCTCCTCCCTGAATGACTACACACACACAAACACATGTATTAATATATGATCTCACACACACACACACACACACTCACAGACCACACATTACAAATCATTTCAGTTTCATAATAATACTCAATGTGTAGGAGCTGAACATTTCTGTCTTTGGCGACCCCTGAATTGTCTCATTTTTCCACAAAGAAAAAGTTATGCCATCAGAATGATTTGAAAGACGCTTATAAATCGCATACAAATTCAGGAGGGCTTTGAACACACTCCTACACTACAGGGGCGAGGGCGAGTAAACACATTTAATGAGTCAGCCTCTCTCCATCAGTCCTTTCACCTCTTCACTTCACACAACTTCATCAGCGTCATGTAGCCTCACTGTTGCTCTCCCATATGCAGGAGCACACATAGTCATGCACTCAGAATGGGGTCCAGCACTGACTGCAGCTCAAGCTGTCAAGTGGCATTTGCAAACAGATTTATTGTAATGTGAGGAGACAACCACATCTAGAGGAGAGGGAAAAGAGAAAGAGGAAGAAAGAAGAAAAAGGCTTAAGACATTAAATCATTCACACACTGAGACACAGCCATCTCACCGGACTCTGAAGGAGGCTGGAGATGCGTTTCTTATGCTGGGGTCCGGAGCTGGGTGTGGAATGCTGAGGAGACAGGAGGCCCTCAGGGACCCCATCACTGGGGCTGCGCTGCACCGGGGTGCCTTTGGGAGTGGGCGACTTGCTCATCTTCTACTGTTTTGCAGTTGATGTCTTCCAACCAGGGGTGGGTTTGGATAACTGTAAAGAAAGAGTGTCAATATTATAAATGCTGCTTAAATAGTACTTTTTAGATCACTGCCATAACGCAAGAGTTAGACATAAACTACAGTTGTGCAAATTTAATTTATACTTTTTAGACTGTTAATGGCAGCTACAGGTAACCATTTAATGGAATTGTTTGACATTTTAGAAAATATGTTTTTTCGCTTTCATTTCAGAGTTAGATGAGAATATCCATACTCTCATCTGTCCGTTAATTATGAAGATACAGCTAACATCTAGTTAGCTTACTATAGCACAAAGACTGGAGGCAGGGGGGAAATAGTTATGAGTTAAGAGTAAAAATGAAAAGGTATGGGTTTACGGGGGTTGTGTAGCAAGCTGGGGTTCAGTGTCTTGCCCGAGGACACTTGGACACGTGGACAGGCGGAGCCCTGGATCGCACCGCCGGCTCTACCTCCTACTGCTGCAGACCACTGAGCATCTAGACTTTCCAACCCTGACTTTGACTATGGACCTTTTTCACGGCAGAGTAGGAAAAGCACAGGTGTATTCAAAACCATTAATGATGGCTGCATTCCACATAGGAGAGGTCCTGGTGTTGTGCATGCTGACTCACTGAAATAGCTTACTGGGATACTTGATGGAATTGAACCATCGTTAAGGTTATCAATTTCAGCTGTGCTTTTCCTACTATGACAAGTCCAAATGTCTGCTGTGAAAAAGGTCCATTCTAGAGTTTTGCGAGTGACATGGGGAAAGCCAGGTGTGGCTCGGTATGCTTGCAAAAACCACTACTTTTCTCAGACCCCCCTCCTTTAGACATGTCCCTAATTTACTTTATAGCATTGAGTGACATCCACACAAACAAACAAATGACATCCTTTGAGCAACAATGGCAGGTACAGATTGCCAAATGCCAGCATTTAGCCACAGTTTGGATTCTTTAACTTACAAGTGATGAGATGCAGTCCATTATAATACAGAAAAATACAGTTAATTCAGCCTAAGAACAGTCTGGACATCAGCCTGAAGGCACATCATAAGTCAGAAACACATTACAAATTGCACACTTATTAGAATAATGGAGCAATTCATGGCAACTGGACCGACCCTTCCTTACGGCAGCAGCATGAGTTAAGCTAGCCAAAAGATGATACTAACAGACACAAGCTGCTGACAACTAAACAAGTGTTGAGCTTTCTCTAGCCAGTCTTGCTCCATCATGAAGGAAACATAAAGGACACAGTTTGTATTTTGATAAATGTTTCAATTCATCACTTCCTCTTCATACCTAATATGAAATTAACCGAGCGGGCAAAAGAGGTGAACGTGCAGTGCAACGGTAATGGGGCTATGATATGATTAAAAGATTAAAGAAGGAAAATTAAAGACATTAGAAAAAAAAAGCAAGTCTATGAAATTAAATAGACTAAATAAAATTGTAGTAATTATAGTAGCCATATGCTCTGAACGCAGCCGCCATAATCCTGTTCATTGCTATCATGGCTTATACTAAGAACTCTAAGTAAATGTGCAAATGGAAGAAGTGCAGTGAGCAGAAGTTTGTTTAATCTTCCTGAGCCTATGCTTCAAGCAGTCCACAAAAGCCCTGCCTCAGGATCCAGAGGTGCACACCAGCCCAAACTACGAAGAGACCCAGCAAAGAGAATTAAACATTAAATAACAATAGTCAGTTCAATCAATACGCTCATTTATGTACATTTAAACCCCAAGCAAATCCTTTTCTATCTTGCATTGACATGAAAACAGAGTTTCCTGCCAGCAATTGCAAAAATAAACAGTATATTTGAGTACACGTTAAGCCTGGACTTCTTCGTATTTTTTAAATGTCAGCATTAAGATGAAAAACCTACCCTCACATTAAGGATGCTGTATTCCTCAGGGTACAGGCCGAGTGGAAGAGCAGAGCTATACAACATGCAGCATTAGCAGAGCAAACGCGGAGACAGCAGCATCAGATCCACTAACAGGAAGTTAGCTAGTGATACGGCTCGGTAATTGGAGAAAGAGTAAAGAGTTACCGTAAGGCCCTTTAGAGAAGAGATGGCCACTCCCCGACACTCACACAAACACACAAACACACACACACACACACAGCTGCAGGGAGCAGATAAGGTCCCAGGCACACCACACCCTCTCTCCTGTGCAACTGACTCATTTACTTTATAAGTTTCATTACTGTTTACATAACTATTTGTGCATCTCTGATCACATGCATTGTCAATCCCAAATCCCATTCCTTGTGTCTCTAGCATTCGGGGCAAGCTTTTAAGATGCTCACTCTAATAGCACAAGAGAAACTTACATCTGATCCATGTGCAATTCTAAATCTCATTGCATTGCACACGAGATACTCTGATGGATGACTAAAACCTTTAATGTGGTTTCTGGAGAGAAAAAAGAAAACTGTGCACTTTAACTCGACAGTGCCAGGCTTCCTGCTCTCAAAAGCGCCGAAACGTTACATCAGCTATCCAACATCATCAGCCATTCACTAAAGCACTAACTAAACTGCCCAAGAACACACAACACACTGAGGGATCTGGCTGCTGGCCCACCATCGCTTCTTCCTCCTCTTATCCTTAGCATCATCACCTCACTTTTGTTTCAGAAAACCTCAGGAAGTAGGGGAGCCGCCAGTCGTTCCTCTTCTATAGCTGCATTCTTATCAGACTGCAAAAGCAGAATTTCAGTTGTTTAAATAGTTTAATACTATTAAACTAATATTTGATGTAGTTGGCCTATCCTTCACCAGAACACACCAATCAATGAATGTATTGCTACTGTCTCTGCTGGGGGATAGTACTCAGATCTTTGGCCTAATCCGTACCTTAAAACCCCATTATTTATTCAACATTATGTTTACATATACATGCCTGTATTGACTGCTGTAAATCTACCCACTTGAAGGGGGTTTTACGAGATCTGTATCTGGGCACTGACATCCAACAGCAGAGAGGCAGATAGGGGTATAATTACCTAAGTAGCTCTGGATTGATTTTCATTTGCTTTGCTTTCATTAAGTGTATGTCATAATGGCTGGTCAGTGGATCCCCATCAGTTATGCAACTAGTTTCTATAAAAACTCAATCAAACCAAATATCTATAATAAAATAACAAAGATCAATACGTGTAATCATGTTCAAAACTATTTGAAAATGATTTCCAAACAAAGCAAGTTTTTACTTCCTAAACTTACTGCAACTCCTATTGGTCCATTTTGATGTTAAACACCACGCTATAATCTAATGTAAAAACGTGTTTAGATGTCACACATTAGCCTGTTTGAGAATGAATGAAAAAGTCTGCACTACTTAGCCTTGATTACTTCTGTATCGCATACACCTACAGTATAATTAAAAACTCGACTGCATTTTGTGGCCGGGTTGGGTCAGCGGTAGACCAGGCACACACATACTGAGAGGTTTATGCCTCGATGCAGAGGTCCAGGGTTCGAATCCGACCTGTGACGATTTCCTGCATGTCTTCCCCCTCTCTCCCCTTTCTCACCTAGCTGTCCTGTCAAAAATTAAAGGCGGAAAAGCCTAAAAAAAATAATCTTAAAAAAAAAAAAAAAAAAAAACAACTGCATTTTTATTGAACATAATTGTTTCAGGACTTTCATTCTAATATTCAACAGAGTAAGATAAACCTACACTAAACTAAATTATGATGGCGTGTTAATATAACTTACAAGTGCACTGTTGCTCTATTCAACGCCCAACTAAATGGACTCATTAACTCTAGACATCTAGCAGACTGAGTGCTTTCCAGAAGTGCAGCATACACAAAACGCATAAATGATGTAGAGGTGGAATCACTTCTGTTGAGTCTATGCTGGGCATTCTAGTCTCTGCGCAGTCTCTAATGGGACATTTGGCATCCCCCTACATGTAAATAAACAATATCAAAATATAGCAAACACTTAAGAAAAGGAGCAAAAGGAAAAGCAGCTGAAGACAGGTGATGGACTCCATTACAGTCGAGGGAGTTTTAAAGAGGTTTCTATTTCATTAACTACATAGTATTGGATTATAATTGAACTCCAGAAATTGCAACTCCAACAAACTGCAAATATATATAGCTCATACAAGTTTAATAAAGAGAGCTTATAGTGTCTTTTGGTCAGAGAGGTAGATATCCCATAGTCATTACTGCTTGTTTACTTGGCCCAAACGGAAGAGGATTAGGGCCACATGTGAATAAATGTATTTGAGTTCTGAGTTTTAAAGTCAGAAGTCACAATTCTGACTTTAAACTCAGAACTCTAATACACGTTCCGCATGTGGCCCTAATCCTCTACCGTACCCCTCAAAATATCATGTTTGATTTTCAAAAACACACTTGATATTAAGATTTGTGAAGCCGTATTGCAATGTGTTAGAGCTGCAAAGATCAATCAATAAATCGATTAGTTATTAATCAACAGCTATTTTGATAAGCGATGAATTGGTTTGAGTCATTTTTTTAGGAAAGGTTATAAAAAAAATCAGTGATTCCAGCTTCTTAAATGTGAATATTTTCTAGTTTCTTAACTCCTCCGTGACAGTAAACTGAATATCTTTGAGTTGCGGACAAAACAAGACATTTGAGGACGTCATCTTGGGCTTTGGGAAACACTGACATTTTTCATCATTTTCTGGCATTTTATAGACCAAACAACTAGTCGATTAATCGGCAAAATAATCAACAGGTTCATCGATAATGAAAATAATCGTTGCAGTCCTACAATGTATAATCACAGTTCCTATATCTATCATTCAAGTAGGACTAATAAAAGGCTTCATGTAAGACACTTGAGTAATTCTACACCTGACATTATTTAGATTAGGGTTAATAATATAAACTAAATTCCACTATCATTGACTTTAACATCAACTTTCATCCATCCTATGTTTGCCTAGTGCAGAGGGGAGATTAAAATCTGCAAACCCCACTCCCACCATGGGGGAGGAGAGGAGGACAGGCTTATTGACCAGGTACTCATGCGAGTGCAGGGCAACATTGTGTATTGTGTATATTTCAACGCACAATATCGTTTGATGACTTTTTAGCATCCTCCGTTCCTTCACCCACCCGCTAGCGGCCCGCGCTCTGCATGGCTGCCTAGCAACAATCGCACGCGCTGCAGCATCAGCACCAGCGGATCCGCTAATGGCCACCCGCAAAATGCAGAGCGAGCACCAGCAGCGAAGGCTCAACGCTGCACGACTCTCTGTGAAGAACCGAGCAAACGTGCATTTAAAAACAATCGCTTTCATTTTCAAATGAGCAAAATAGCTCATCACGCCCCGCGTATCATTCCTAACAGCGTCCGGTACAAACACACAGGATGGGCGACTGCAAAATAACAAAAAGCCATCGCTGGCACGCTAATGAGCGAGATTAGACGGTGCATGGCTAAAGCACTAGGAAGCCACTGCCATCACAGACTCGCAGTCTCACTCTAGGAATACACGACATCCACTGCACATATGGGACCTTGAACGTCCCGGGCCTTCATCTGACGAAAAGACAGCATGGGCAATATGGAGAGGGTGCTGTGCGTTATAGCACTATGCTATTTTAATAATAGTATACAAGCACATATATCAATTTAACCGTAGGAAGGGAGCGGGATGCACCGACAACACCATTAAACATCAGGCATAAGGACACGGAGACTTCATCGGCGCACACAGCTCATGCACGCGTCTGGGAGGACCTATGCTACGCCCAGCCATTTAACCATGATTGCCTTTTTCGACACAACTAAACACAAATGTTAGCAGGCAGCATACTCACCTCAGTGCATCATCCTCAGGACCGTGTCTTCTGTGTGGGTGCGGCACACCCACATCCGTCCTCGGAAGAAGCAGATGTAGTTAATTACAACAAATCTGTCAGTGTTGGCTTGCGACCCTGGGGTTCCTTTGTCAGACTATTTCAGGGCCTCAGCTGGTACCAAGTCAATGGATCCTGATGTTTTTCATCGCTCGGTGCGCCTGGACCAGCCCACTGCCACGCCTGTCCACAGTCTGACACCCAAGGGCTCCCGCTCATACACCTACAGTGGGGATCAATCTTTGCACTGCGCTTAGTTATTGTGTTTATAAAGCCATACATATAACGTACAGCCCCTGCTGGATATCTAATGCTGTCTCCTAAAACGTTGTTTAGTTGGCTATAGGCCCAGCTCAAGTCAGACAAAATATATCCCATCAAACAGGCGCCACCTTCTGTTCTAATGGAGAACAACATGTACACTGTAGTACAAAAATAAAAATACTGAAGCCCACAAAAAAGTAACACTATACAAGTACTATACTTAAGAAGTTTAAGGTACTTGTACTTTAGAGTATTTCCATTTTCTGCCATTTTAAACTTCTACTCTTCTACATTTCAGAAGGAAATATTGTCTCTTATTTATTTAACAGCTGTGGTTACTTAGTTACATTGAAAATTAAGATTTCCCATAAAAACACAGTTAGATAGGCCATGAGACTATCAAAGTTTGCTCCACCTTTAACAGTTTATTCCACTCAAATGCTGTTTAAATGTTAATTTATCACTAATGAATTAAATTATATAAAACATAAAATTCTAAATAAAGAGTACTTTTGATACTTTTCGTTAGGTTAATTTGTCTGAAAATGCTTATGAACTTTTTACTTGGGCAAACATTTTGAAAGGCCTATTACCTGTAATAGGTATTCTTATTCTGTGGTATTGCTACTTTTTACTTCATTGGAAAAAAAAAAATCTTTATTACCTAATTACTTCTTCCACCACTGCAAATTTAAAAAAAGTGTTAATACAAATCTGGACATAATGGATTTAATAAAAACACTAGTTACAATGGGTCATTACAAAATGTATCATGTATTTTGTTATTTCCAGTTGTATTTTTGAAAAGAGATTAGTACATGGGTAGCAGTAAACATGAAACTTGAAATTAAAGCTTTTAACATGAGACAGCTTCATAAACACAACATCCATATTAGACCAGAATGGACAAGAGCGAGAAATAGAACACAAAAGTTGTCCTCCTGGTACAAATTTCTTCCTTCAAAAAGGACAATTCATGAAAGCCTATAATATTAATTTCCTATTTATAACTGTAGTCTTGGCACCATGAAATTGAATGAGAAGGCATCTAGACTAAAAAAAACAAACCCTTTCAGACAGAAATAAAAAAAAAAAAACCTGAAGCTTTCTTTTACATTTTATTAAAGGGCTGCCAAGGATACAGTTTGTTAAATGAAAATAAAAACACATTCATTTTTACTCAAACAAAATTTCAAAAGTTAAATTAAACAAGAAATAAAATAGCATTTTCTTCAAGATTTTCCTTTCTTCAACAGGCCCCTACAAATAAAACAAAAATTACCTTCTCTAAAATAGCACAGTTCCTTTAACACAATTACTACATCGAGTGACTTGTTGATAGAAATAACTGGTCTGGAAGGTTGTTTTCTCCTCCCCCAAACATACTAAACTGATGTAGGAGTTTTTAGTACACCATGAGGTCCCTGTAAGTTCTGGTTACAGGTGCAGCAGAGCACACTACTGATGACACCTAACTGTGATGCTGGATGCAACAGACTTGATCCATTCTACCAGAAGAGGGCACTGTAACAATGCATATCAAACCAGTGGAAGCATTTTCCACTGTGCTCCAGTGTTGTCAAAAATAAAGCATTAAACATTCAAAGGAGGTATTTATTATTTCTATATGCAAGAGTCTAGTGACCTGAGCAAATTACCAGTCACACCTAATTCCAACTTGAGCTGAGGTCTAATCAGCCAGAATAACTGAAAACATCTGTGGCAGTGTGCTGGGCCTGTAAGCAGTGACAGTGTAGTGGTGGTGGCAGGAAGAGACCTGGATTTAAGCATGCGTTCCATTTACCTCGGAAGTCTGGAGCCAGAGCTGAGAATGACGTCACACCCGGGTTGACTGCGTTCCAGTCAAACAAGCTGGAGAAATAGTGGGGCTTGCTCTAGCCAGGTTAGCCATTGTTAGCAATACCAGTTGATACCACATTACGCTGCATTTTGTGCTTACAAACAGCGCAACATCATGTCGACAGGTAGAGGATGGACAGTACTGTTTGAACAACTAGTCCCTCCAGAAAAACGCGATTATGCGATCGCATAATTCAATGCATAATCAGCCAAAGTCCGCATAATTATGCGCGGGCCGCATTTTTTCAAATACGCCGCACTTTTGCCGCATAAATTGCCAATTTCCACGCAAAATATGCAGGGCTTGCATGATTTCATAATCCCCGCATTTTCGTTGAAAAAAAAGTCACATATATCTTAGTAGAAAGTTGAAAAATGTTGCGTTTACTTCACACAAGAGCAGCCATTTTCCCCTGTTGCCATGGGAACGTTATGAAATGACGTAATTACGCGACGTGAACATCGAAAAGCTGCAAACCCCACGATGAAGCCATGATGAAACCGCAGTTTTTGCAAGTTCCCGCAATTTTTGCAAGTTCCCGCAATTTCATCGCATAAAATTGCATAAATATCCCACATATTCCATCGCATTTTTTAAGAAAACGTGCCGCATAATCAAGGATTTTTGCCCGCAACAATCACAAAAAAACTCTTTCTGGAAGGACCAAACAGTTGGTTTAATGACACAAATAAGACAGAAGTGCTAATAAACAGTACATAACTACAGCTTTTGCTACTGTTGACGATTGAGCAGCCATGTTGGATTTTGTGGTCGGCTTTGTTCAGGGTACTGTAAGGTTCTCCGACTTTCCGAGTCGGAAATCCGTCTTAAGGGGGTGTTCCATTTGAAATTTCCAACTTGGAACTCAAAAGTTCTGACTTCCGAGTACAAATGGAACGCACCATAACACTAAACACTACAATTCAACATTTACTCTGGTTGTAAATCTGAATTAAGTACCCCACTAAAAGGACACAATGTTAAGCAATAGGTCTTTCCCACAGCAGACATTTTGACTTGTCATAGCCAGAAAAGTACAGGTGTTTCTAATTACATTAACGGCGGCTCTATTCTATTCCACGTGTCCCAATAAGAAGTGACAGCATGACAGTGAGTCAGCATGAACAATATCAGGACCCTGAAAGCTAAATGCTATTCAGTCATTCATTTTAATTATTTACAACTGTGCTTTTCATACTGTCACATGAAAAAAGTTCTTCTGTGAGCAACGCCTGTGTTTGTTTTGTACCAATTTCAATGGAAAACTTCATATAAATGACGACAACCTTTCAGACCACATGGGGGCAACATTTGTACTATTGTGTGTTTTGACATGATCATTTGCACCGACTAGACTTTTAATAATCTTCCCCACTTTTGGTATGATTTCAGCAATCTGCATATTACCTGAACATGTACTTGTACTGATTATTCAGATTTGATATTCATGTATTAAACATATCCAACCTGAAAGGTTTCCAATAGTGGTCCAAGCCATCTGCTCTATGGTTGAGACATCTGTTGAATAAAGAAGATAACGTTAGTGTTAATATTTTTTCTTCATGGAATAAACCGCATGAAGAATCACTACACTTGCCATGAATTAAACATGTTTCAGTTACTTGAGGATAAACTGGTCATGACAAATCTCTTGCTAAGGGTTAAACTTTTCACTTAAGCCAGATTTCCTTATCTGAGCAGAGCTTTGGTTTTATTGTTTGTAATGTATACCCAACCACAAACACACACACCTAGACCAACAGCTATTGTGACAGCCACAGTAAGCTTATAAACTGAACAGCACTTCACGCCAATGGAACAATGGCCTTGTCTTGATCTAAACCTCTTTACCTTGATTTATCCAATCAGATGACGAGGTACTTGTGAGGACAGTTTGAATGCCTCGGATGCGAGAGCTACACTGAAGACAATCAAATGCATTGTCTTGATTGCCAGATGTAATTGTATCACATTCCTGTCAAATCATTTCAATAAAAAATGTGTCTGATTGCATATTGTTAAAAATGTCAATTCGTGTGGAGAATTCAGAGAGCAGCAGGGAGCAGAGCAGACGTAGTAACGCAGCTCGCAAAGCAACTGTCTGAAAAAGTAAATGAAATGAGCTGGTTTGACCATGGAGATGGGAGAGATGGTTAGCTTGACCACAGTCAATGTTACATTGGTGGTCAGTTTCAGTGTCAATGTAACGTTAGCCAGCGAGTGCGGGACGTATAATTGCACAAATCCACAATATTCTCCTATGGCTATGTTGTTTTTAACCTGAGGCAATATGTTAACTCAATTGAGTTAAGTTCCTGTTAACACTATGTCACATCCCCTTCATGATGGAGAACTGTGTCTTGACAACGCGTTTTTTTAGGCTACAACATTTTTTGTCACATACAGCAAACATCTCCTCACTATCCGCTAGCTGCCTGTCCCCTGAACACACTGTAAAAAAAACGCGGCCTCTGTAGACAGCCCAGGCTCCACAAACGGCAACAAAAACAAACTGCACCAACCTGCACCACGAAACATAACAGTGTTCCAGCCAATAACTGACAAGAAGGATTTGGAGGTGGGGGGTTAGTGCGCGGAAGCACGGAAGGGAGGGGGAGGGGACAGGTGGGGTGCGTACGACCTAAAACAGGCGTAGGACGGGCGTACGCCGATTCCTACGCAAAGCAAGGAATTTATCAATTTGAACGTGAGCGTAGGCTGCGATAAAATCTCACGTCTGGTCTCATGTACGCAAGTTTTCGAGTCAGTGTGCACTTGCGGTGCAGCATATAATCAGTTCAACAGGAGAAGGAGAAGTCATCAGTTGATCACTTATCAGCAATGGCAGATCTGGCTCTTTTAGAGGACCTCTATGCGCCGGTAACAGTGCACACGTACGCACATGGGCCACGGTGGAGCGCTACTATACACGGCAGAAAAACTCTGCAACATTGTTTTAGCCTGTGGGGTTCTGCACAACATCGTGCAGGAAAACAGGGTGCCATAAATGCAGTGATGGAGCCAGATGACCCGATGCCCAGAGAGCAGTGTCCAGCACAGCCCCAAGTAGGAGACAGGATATTATTCCTCGCTTTTAAAAAGGTATAGTGTTATGTTTGGCAGTGATATTCAATACAGGAAACATGACGATGCACAACATTTTTATTTATTCTTCAGGTTTTCGTTTCTCTTTTAAAGTTTTAATGGCCACAAGTGAACGATTTATTTCTGCCATTGACCGAGTTATTTCGGCTTGCTTTTCCAGCCCCTCTGCTGTCAGGTCGAGGTGGTGGTCCACCAGACATGCGCTCTCTCTCACAGCTGTCGCCTGGTTCTGACTCATGAAAAAAAAACGAGAAAAATAAAAGACACTGCATAAACTGCAATATAAGCCTGTATATTACTATTAGGACTATGGCATAAATGTCAAGGATGTACATTAAATAAACTTCAGCTGGAGTCCGATTTACTACGGCAACACTGTTGACTTCATCAGTGATCTCTTTCCATTCCCCATTCTTTCTACAGCCTTTAATAACAGTTTTCAGGCTGACAAAACTACACACGTTAGTGCAAATGAACCTGAGATATCAGGGTTTCAATCTCCACCTCTGAAAAGTGCCGCTTCTTAGCCGGATTACGTCTCGCCATGTCGTAAATTGTAGGGGCGAGGCCTCAAAACCCAGAATATATTGGGGCGTGATATTTAAATTACGATCGTTTCCAGCCGCTGCATTTATCAATGTACGACCATCCTTACGTTCTGATTGGTGTGATACGAACGTTTCTTGAATAACACGTGAAGCCTGTCGTAAGAGGATTTCTGCGCTCATATCTGCGTTGGTTTCTACGTTAGGTTGATAAATGAGGGCCATTAAGTGTAAAACCCTAGAGGGAGAAATGTACAGCCATGACACATCTATTAAGTTTTCTGAGTCGTGACTGACTGGGACCAACATTAACAGTCCACTACAATAGCTCCCTTGCAAGCGTCAGAGGTGTAGCTGGAGTGTAGCTGACAAACATGAAGCATAACATTAGGCAGAATATAAGGAAAGTGAAATGAGTTACCAAAGTCTGATCAGGTGCTACTTGAATGATGAACTGGTACGCAGGCATCACACAATGTTGCAACACCAGTCTGCTCATATCTCCGTCCTCAGATACCGGTTCCGGGGGCATGGTGAAACCGTCTTCCATGTGCTCCTCTGACATGTTCAGCAACTGTCAAAAAAGAAAAACATGCAAGTTAAAAACACAATAATAACATAACCTGTAACCCCCTACTATCAAATTCTCACCTGCTTTAGACTTGAAAAGTGAATCCATGACAGGTATAATGAACTAACCCCTAAATTTCACCAGCTGCATCTGTGCTGCGTTCAGCAATAGCCACCACTCAAGACAATGCTTGTTATTCCACCAGCCACAACGCGCGTCCCAGAAGCGGCTCTCTGCTCCACTAAAAATACGTATGGGCATTCAACAGGGAGTGGAGAGGCTTGAGTCGGGCAGGCAAAACACTCCACTTCGGCAGCTCCTGGTGCGGTATGACGCACGGCGGAAGACGGAACAAAACCTGAACACGGGCGCATCCGTGCCTGGTGGAATTTCGGGGTAAGGCAAGAAAAAAAATTGTAAAAAAAAAAGCATAATAAAAGATAACATATCTAACACTGTTAGTTTAATCAAAATATGGCTCAAACACTGGTTGTTTTCATTTTCAATGGAAAAGCGTTAAAGTTAAAGTTGTTTAGTTATCGCCTTCACTCTACACAAACACCGACCGGACTGTTATACAGAAGTGTACCACTAGGTCTCCACTTGGCTCAGCCGCTCCCAAGTGAGAGGCTTCCCACTTCCCCTCAGCCCTTAATATTAGGCTCGTTCGAGATGAGCTGCGCCTCGCCTGTAAAGTGGACGAGAGCAGGCAAAAATCCGCTGTCAAGTCGGACAGTTTCCAGCAGGAAGTCACAGTAACACTGTGGTCCGATTCCGATTTAATAAAATGTTATCAGACCCATATATGAGCTTGTACAGAGTGTCCAGTTATTTTAATTATGACAGAGTAGCTCTCAAAATGCTCTACATGCGATCTGTTGCTGATTGTAATTAACAACACACTGTGGATGATTCATAATCTGAACGGATTCAGTCTCTGACTTCTAAACCAAACGACCAACCACACAACATGTGGTTTGTACAGAATAAGCCTTTAAAATCAGACAAATAGCAGTTAAAATCCCTCCAATTCAAAATAAAAGAAAGTTTATGTAAAACGTCATCATGTTGAGTCGATTCTGAACCAATCAGCCGTTAGATCAGCTGAGAGGCCGGCGTTTCCCAGCATGCCCTGGGTCAGCCTGGGTCTTGCAGTCGGTGAAAAGCAACTGCGCTGCCTGCGTCTCAGAACTGCGGCCGCCTTGATCTCGTGAGGTTATCGTTGCCCACGTGTGCATGACGTCAGAGGAAAGAGTAGAATGTATTCACAAACCCCATCTTTTTTAGTTTCTCGTGCTCTGCGATGAGAGATGTGTCTCTTGCCAATAAATAAATGTTCCCTTTTGATTTTTGCAATGACTTTGCTTTTTTTCACTGGACTATGTAGCCCATTCAGATTAAGTGATATTACCTTATATTCTTGATAATGCATTTACATTGTTTTACTCTGTTCCAGACAGCCCACTGTAAACTAAAAAAAATAAAATAAATTGCTATCACCAAACCCACCAGACTCCAATTAAATAAACGCTAATTTAATCATCGTAAAACCCACTTCAATCAAAGTTGACAGAATATTTTTTTTTTTTTTCCACGGTTCCAAAGATAACCACTCTGGTGAAAAAACACATTAATTCCCCCATTTACATGTAAAGAAAAATATGCTGGCTCTATACACGCTAAAAGTATTGTTTATTTAAACAGAGTCTGGTGAATTTGGCGATGGAGATTTTAGAGCCGTTTCTGGTGAAGCAAAAAGAACCTTACTCTTTAACAAAAAGGTCTCTCTCTGTAGGGATTCTTGACATACTGTTGTCAGACACTTAGAGCAATAATCTGAGCCTGTCAGTGGGAAAAAAACTGCACTTTTAGTGGACTGAAATTGACGATGCACATTTGCAATAGGGTTAAATTGCAGCCTGCACTCGCTCAATACTCGACCAATTCAGATGTGGTTGCATAAAAAATAAACCAATATAAACTTGTACACCGGACCAGCAAAACCAGAAATCCACCCAACTCTGGTTCACATAAGCTAAACTGTGTCAAAGCAACTTCACTGAACCGTGGAAAAAGACAAACACTTACATCATCCACTCTCCATAGGTCACTGCCCAAGCCGTCAGTCTGACCATAAGTGATTGCTTTCTTTAAGAAATCAGTCCCACTGCCTCCATCCTGAGAAATAGAAAATAACACTAATCAACATCTCAAAATAAGTGGCAGTGCTGACCTTGGAAAACACAGGGCCTAAACACAGGACACTTATCATTTGATAGAGTCCTGATGAATACAGTACTTACAGTGGCAGTGTCCTGCAAAACTGCAACAAGCAATCGAATGTATTCCGTTGCAGCTTTGAGTGTGTCCACTTTACTGGGCTTCCGGTCAGGTCGCATTAGTGGCACCATTCGCTTCAAGCGGGAGAACATGTGGTTCAAGTTCCTGATCTGCACAGAAAAGAAGCTGAAGTTTCATATTAACTAGACACCAGATTAGATCATCAGATAATTCTTTCGGAATTATGTAACCGTAATTTAAACAAGGCAAAACAATCATAATGAATAAGGACATGTACGATTTCATAGCGCTTGAAGCAGTGACAGGTGTTTTCACTTCACCCCTAATTGCTGACACTATGAGCCATAGGCGTAATACACAGGGGGGTTACAACCCCACCAATAATCAAAACTGGCCAGTGCAACCCCCCCCAGAAAAGTCTATTATAATTTCCTTTACATAAAGACAATTGCACCATAACTTGATGCAGAAAAGGCACAAACTTCTGCAGAAAAATTCACCACAATGCAGGAAATCAAGGGTTTCATATGCTCAAAATTTCAACTGTGCTCAAAAGTGGAGATCTCAACCACCCCTAATGTTGAACATAAAGTTACACCCTTGGAATTATGAGCTATAATGGTTTTGCAAAACCTAGTACATCATGCAAAAGGAATAAATTATTTTTGGTCCTGATTTGATCATAGTTCACAGTGTGCCGTTTTTTTATACAGCAAATAAATAGGGCTCTGTACAAAAGCTGCTGCAGCAACCCAAGCCAACACAGGTCTTCAGATGATAATATAATAGACTCAGTCAACCTTTGAAAGTTGCATTTCAAACCGACATAGCCAACTGAGTGTTACCAGCCCCTTCAAATTAACAGTACAAATCATTGCTTTGACAATAATATAATGATTAATATCTTCCAGACACAGTTTCTCATTCTTCTATTTTAAGAATGAAGGAAAAATCTAGTCTGCTGCCAATGTATACACTTTTAAAGGGTTAGGCTTACTGCCAAATACAGAACACTTAAAACAAGATTTAGGTCTGTATGTGTACCGAATATTGTCCACGGGTAAATTATGTGTATTATTAAACAATCATGTTGCACATGTGGATTAAAAGCATTAAAATAAACCAGTTCACTGTGGTTGGCCTACAAAGCCCATGAAAATGCAGACCTAGCTGGAAAGTAAAGTTAGTAAAATTCTAAAAGGTGTTTTAATAACACTGTCCGGTCTTAACAAGCGTTATAGCATTTACAGCTAGCAAGCTACATTTCAGGATAAACAGGGGAAAGCTAAGCTAATTTACAAATGCTAACTTAACAGAGTTTGACGTGAGTTTCTCTGCTCAGGGGAACTGAACCTGCTTACCCTCCTGTCAATTACCAAACTATCAAACATTTATTCGTGTGTCATTTCCAATGAACACTCACTCTTAGTCGTTCCTTGGCGTTGACCAATTCCCTTTTTTTCACAGTTTCATGAAAGTCCTCCGCGATGAAGTATAAGCCGTCCTTTCCTCGTCTGAACTTTTCAATGTTGCTGTATGCAGGGAGTGCAGACTCGCCCGTTAACCGCTTCAAAATATCGCTCATTAATTCCTCCTCTGGCACCTTCATTTTAACAAGTAACATATGTTAGACTCGACAATCTGCTGCTTCTGTAAATTATTTTTAATTTCAAGTCATGTTCTCATGTCAACATCAAAGGCAGGAGAAGAGATGCGGGAGAGCGCAGCACCACACACCTGTGCTACGTGCTTAATTAGGCCCTGAAGCAACATGACGTCGCTGCCGCTGTCCATCAAAATGTGAGTTGAATTAAATCCTTTTACTGGTGAACTGTGTTTAACTAGGCTATTTTACTTCTGGTATCCACATTTGTGTCAACGTCCTGTTTATTCCCAGTTATTTGCGGCAATAGTCAAAAAATGCATACATGCATTTTTGTGGAGGCTTTCATTTGCTTATAAACACGATTTTAGGTCTGGCAATTCGGGGCTACTTCTGGTGTAAATCAGGGAAATGGGAAGCAGGTGAGTTATGGGCATAGACAGTAGGCTATAGAAGAAGGTTATGGGTGGGAAAGGGGTTATCAGAGGGCAGTGGGGGGGGGACCTGGCTCAGATCAGTTTGAACAGCACAAATTTAATCTGATCTGATATTCTGACTTGGGCTACTAGACTACAGGGAAATTTGATTTCTTTCTCGATCTTCAGAGTCTTGACCACAACTGTTTTAGACACATTTTTTACTCGCATATTTCTCTGTCTCGCGTCTCAGCCCTGTCTCACGGGCGTATTAATGCGACCTGAAACGTTTATTTATTGAACTACGCGGGTAAGACAGACTGTCCACACTGTTATTTCCAAGTGATTAGATCAGATTTGGTTGTTCAAATCAATATTAGGCTACGTATAGTGACAAATCATAACAGAAGTTATCTCAAGACGCTTTACAGATTGAGTAGGTCTGGACAACACCTTAATTTACAGGAACCCAACAATTCCCCCCCAGTCCCGACATCACAACCCTTGCAAACCCTTGCATGGGTTGCGGTCCATGGACTGTAGTTCTCTATGTTGTCCTCCATAGCGCCCTGCTAGTAACAGCATGGATTCTGCTCAGCACTTCCATCTCTCTCTGAGACACAACCACCTCCTTTTCAAAATCACATGTAATGTTTTTTTTTTTTGCTGTCCAGACTTTCTTTTCTCTTGTTTTTTTAAAGATTATTTTTTTGGGCTTTCCCGCCTTTAATGGACAGGACAGCCAGGTGAGAAAGGGGAGAGAGAGAGAGAGAGGGGGAAGACATGCAGGAAATCGTCACTGGTCAGAGTCAAATCCTGGACCTCTGCGTCAAGGCATAAACCTCTAAATAGGCTACATGTGCGCCTGCTCTACCCACTGACCCAACCCGGCCACCTGTCCAGACTTTCTAAAATCAATCTGGATACAATCTGGATATACCAAAAAACGGATTTGGCCTGGCTGTCTGAACAAAGCCATAATATCGTAGGCCATTGTAATTAATGACTTTTAAGTCACTATAAATCAATTCTGCGCTGGCGGGAGTCATGATCCCACTACTCTTGGCTCTGATTCTGCATCCACACACACCTCCGTACTGAAGTTGCAGCCATTGCTCCACAAAAGCCATCATTAAAAATGTGTCCTCATTATAATCATCTGCTCACAAATGTGCTGGCTTCCACTGCACATCAACTTATAAATGAAAATACTGACTTCTGTGACCTCCGTGTTTACTTCTGTATGGCAGCATGCTGCCTGTGACGTCTTTGTGATTGTTCTTATGAGTCAGTTCAGGACCGTGACCAGTTCCACACTGGAATCTGATATTGGCCAAATTTAAAAAATAATGTGAACAGCCAAACAAAGAAAATTGTATCTGGGCAATAAATCCAAATTGAGCCCTAAGGCTTTCAGTGGGAACGTAGCCTTAGTGTCATGGAAAACCAGAGAGATCAGGAGGGATTTCTGACATATGTACTAAAAGGATATGTTGTGAAACACACTAGAAAAATAACTTCTCTATTTCTAAACAGTCAGTCAATCAGTTTTTCTTTTGCTTGGCCAAAGTTGAACAAAGGTGAAATTAGTCTGTAATGTTTCACGGAATCTCTTTTATCCAGCTTCTCTTTTCCTAAATGGGCCCTGCTGCTTTCTAAAGTGAGTGAAAAACAAAAATAAACTATATTACAAAACGTATTGACCTATACATTGGATGTGTATGAGATTGTTTCATATTGTAAAAGCTCAAAAAGGACAAAAGTTTTCAGTAAAAAAGGTCATAGCTTCCATCGTTATAGAATTGTGCATATCACCAAGGTAACAAGCTGTAGGAGGATATACAAACCAAAGGAGTCCAGTTTTTTTCTGATATCTCATCAGATCAGAATCAGAAAAGGTTTTATTGCCAAGTACACTTATGTGGAATTTGCCTTGGTGATAGGTGCATACATAAACAAACAAACAAACATATTAAACATTAATATAAAATCAACAATAAATACAGAAAAACATACAATACATACAAAGTAACTGTTGCCTAAGAAACAAGGCTGAATGGGTCGAGTGCAAAATTTGCTAAGAATATATTTAAAGTATATGCAATTGGCAGATGTAAAGTCCAGGATGATACAGTATGCTAATTACCGACCATTTTATGAAAACGCACATGACCTGTAGGCATGTATTGATATATAAATGTATACTACGTGGCATAAACAGTTATGAGTTATAGGTGACCACAAACAGCACAATAATAATAATTGCAAGAAAACATGTGTGGTTGATGTTTGCAGCAAAAAGGAAGGGAAGACTAAAAGTAATTTATCCACATACTGTGAAAACCTTGAGCCTACACATCTCTTAAATCAATAAGCAGTGCACACAAAAGGTACAGTAAGGTATGGTGTATAGCCTTGTGAACCTCAGCTCCGGTTGTTCACTCTGTTTGATGCATCAGTACAAAGAATGGAAAACAAAGGAAGGCAGATATGGCGTTATATGTGTGCCTCATTCCTGAGTGAGTAATTGTATGTTTTGAGAACTATATTACGGGTACTTGGAAAGATATGGAGCAGCTTAACTAGTCAAAATAATAATTGAAATTATGATTTATTTAAAACAAAATATCAGCTAAAACAGCTCAACACAGATGTTTAAACATATAGCGAAGTAATGAATGGTAGAAATAAATATCTAAAAGCAGGCCTACTGACTAAACAGTTCAAATGATTAGCTAAAAGTAATGGATTACTGTTAAAACATTAAGCCACACATTTCTGACTCACTGATCACACATCCCAACGTTAGATTAAGTTTTTGATTTCAACTAATAAATGATTTGTTAATTGGCTTTGTTGTGTGCGTCTCCCTTTTTTGTCATGGCCGTGTGGCCCAGTTTGTGACAGTATTATATGCACCATAAAAGCTACAGTATGTGTTAAGGCCTTAGGCTACACACGTTATTGTAGGCCCAGTTTAATTATGCAACTCAATTTAATACAATGTTAGTGGGGTGTTTCTGCTCCGTCTCTCTTTCAGCTAAGGGGTCCTTAGCCTAAGAAATGTTGATTGTGATGATTGTGCCATTGAAATTGTGTTGATTTAAAGTGATTGAGTGAGCTAGAAGGAAAAGGTGTTGAGCAGTGAAACCCTGGGGATTCTTTGTGAATGGAACAGTGATTAGCTGAACGTGGCCTCAGCAGAACAGTATTTATCCAGCTCCCACAGCTTTGGGTCTCGTTTAGAAAAGTGTTGGGTTTGTATGTAAAGCTATAATTTGTAACTAGACATTTAAACTGCAGCAAAGATGAGGGGCCTTTTGGATTGCGACACTTACTGATGCCCTCCACCTGGAAAGGATTCGGTATATCCTTAGTGATAGGCTGGAGGAGTTTGAAAAGATCTGGAGACCGATGATATCATTCATGGGAAAGATGAACGGTTAAGATGAATGGTTAAGATTCACTATGCAGGCATTAGTCTTTAGTGCATCTAAGTGGCACTACGTTGGGGTGGGAAGGCACTGTCAAGTTGCTCCTGATTTATTTTTTATTTTATTTATTTTTTTATGTAATTTCTTTTTTTGTGTGTGTGGTTGTTATTGTTTTCAATGACTTGTATACCTATGTTGTTGTTTTATTTTGTCTGTCTGTTGGTGTTATTCGTGTAATGCTGAGCCTTTTATGGCTTTGTACGGTTTGTCTTTTGGTTCAGTATTTGAAAAGAAGCGGGATTTCTGTTCCACAACTGTATTACTGTTTTTCTTATGCTTCATAATAAAAATATTTGAAATGAAAATTACATTTGTTTCAGTTGTATGTATCCGGTGAAAATGTTAATCAACAATTCAACGTGAATGTAAAAAATGTGTTATACTAAACAAATGCAACCCAGCTACTGAAGTCCTCATATTAAAATAGGTGGTTTGTCTGTGCATACCTAAATGACTCTTGGGAGCTTTCTGATCAGCCAGCACTATAGGTATATTATGCTGCTTATGCTTATTCTGCATAATAATAATAATAATAATAACAATAATATTTTTTATTTATGGTGTCCTTTATACTCAAGGACACCATACATGAAAAAAAGAAAAGAAAAAAGAAAAGATGCACAACAAAGACCACACTGCAATGCTTGACCTCTTCCTTTAGTAAGGAATGAAGTTCTGTGAAGCTTTAGTGGCAAGTTCCCCCCCCCCAGGTGCCATGACCATGTTTGTGAAATATAATAACATATATCAAGGGGACATGTGAGGTCTGTAAGGCACTGAGACTGAGCTAACATAGACTGCAAAAACAGATACAGAGAAATGTGTGTATCTATAGCCTATATCTACAGTATTTTCTATCAGTGGTGTAGTTTTGGAAATGCTGTCTTCTGTATAATTCTAATTACACTAATCTCAAATTTGGGATCTTCTTTATAATTAAACCATTACCAGCAATGTAAAAACAAGATCAAACACACAAGGTCTTCAGCTTCTGAGACATGTACAGTAGCTCAAAGGCTTTTATGTGTAGGCTGTATATCATCCCTTCCTCCTGTCATGTCTCATTCTCTAGCATCAGGTGGCACTATGTTATTAAAACATACAGTATCAATGTGTGAAATACATACATTTGGTAGGAAGATCTTGCCACGCCTTCTCCGCAGCTAATCAGTGCCGTCGATTCGGAATGACGTCGAGGAACTACTACAAACTTCAGGAAGCTGGAAGTTTCTTATTAACGTTACGACTGCGTTTTTAACTACAGTTTAAATTAATGCAGGACTTCTAGTTGTGATATAGTATTGGTATAATGTGTTAGTTTTACTCTTAAATATTTGAATACTGGTTTGCACCATTATATTTTGTGTGTTACTATTAAAGTATTTCACACATTGTATGTTTTAATAACATAGTGCCACCTGATGCTAGAGAATGAGACATGACAGGAGGAAGGGATGATATACAGCCTACACATAAAAGCATGTATCAGAAGCTGAAGACCTTGTGTGTTTGATCTTGTTTTTAAATTGCTTGTAATGGTTACATTATAAAGCACTGTACACAGACTGGTCACAAGGTGTACAGAAAACAACTTGTCTCTCAATACCTGATTGATATATCATCCCTTCCTCCTGTCATGTCTCATTCTCTAGCATCAGGTGGCACTATGTTATTAAAACATACAGTATCAATGTGTGAAATACTTTAATAGAAACACACAAAATATAATGTTGCAAAGAGTAAAACTAACACAGTATACTACGTATATCACAACTAGAAGTCCTGCATTAAAAAAAAAATAGTAAATACAAAAGTACACAATTTTAGTAGTATAGTATACTAAGTACAATATTTATAGAAAAGTCATAATCGGCAAAGTAACTTGAAGCTGCAGCTGACTGTAGTAGAGTACAAGTTAAATCAACATTGAAATGATAAATTAGCAACACAAACCGAACACTAAAGGATATACAGGGTTGGCATTTGTTGCAAAGCTATTAATGTAAGGTATACCTTTTTATCCACCCCCCTGTACTTCCATGGACAATATTACAGTCTAAAAATACATCTATGATTTTGGTAGGAAGATCTTGTCGCGCCTTCTCTTCAGCCAATCAGCGCCGTCGATTCGGAATGACGTCGAGGAGCTACTACAAACTAGAGGAAGCTGGAAGTTTTTTAATAACGTTGTGTTGACTGCGTTTTTAACCTTTAACTACAGTTTAAATTCCCGAGTTTTTGCGACAAGAAACCGAGCGGCGAGTGAAAAATTGTTTTTGTGTTGGTTATTTTTTTTTAAAAGCTGTCTTTGTAGATCAACTGTGTGCAAGTGTAAAGCAGAAGGACGAGCAGGAAATAAAGTCGTCACACATAACTAACTAAAGATGTTAGCTTCGAGTCTGCTGGCTAACTACTGTACCGAACTTCATGATGACCAAGCGCATAAAGTGAGTACTGGTGTAAAACACTCGACTGGGTTTGTTTTGTGGACGTTTGGTCTATCAGGACGGGACATTTGAATGTCTTTCCCTACTGTATGAACGTGAAAACGGGTCCAGCTGGTAGCCCAACTCCTAGCATGTAACCTTATCAACGCAGTTTCCTCATAGACAGTGAAAGAAAGGGGTTTCCTTCTCGCTCAGTCTAAATATCCGCCCTAACCGACCGTAATTAACATCACCTGTGAGCTCAGACAAGATGTGCCATGCCGAAAATTCCATAAGGAATGGGACAGCACTGTGTGAACTGACACAATAATGAGGCAGTACTGTACATAGCTACGTATTAGTACGTAGTGTGTATCTACTGCATTTATATTTTTCTAACTATACATCTTTGAAAACTTTCAATCAATAATAAGTACAAATAATACGAATAATAAGAGATAAGGGGGGTGTGTGTGTGTGTGTGTGTGTGTGTGTGTGTGTGTGTGTGTGTGTATTGGCCACAGTGATGTATGTGTGACTAATACTTCTAAATAATATTTGTGGTACTGACCATTAAGGTTATAGGATGTGCAATGCCTGATATGCTTATATTTGATATGGTATATGCAATTGGGCATTGTGCAATACAGAACTTCCCTTTCCCGAGCCACATTAGCCAGCTGGGGGATCCCGAGGCGTTCCTAGGCCAGGGTGGAGATATAATCTCTGCACCCAGTCCTGGGTCTTCACCAAGGCCTCCTCCTAGTTGGATGTGCTTTAAACACCTCCCTAGCGAGGCGCCTAGGGATGAATCCTTACCAGATGCCCGAACCATCGCAGCTGGCTCCTTTCAACGCAAAGGAGCCAGCGGCTCTACTCCGAGCTCCTCACAGATGACTGAGCTTCTCACCCTATCGCTAAGGGAGTCGCCAGCCACCCTCCTGAGGAAACCCATTTCAGCCGCTTGTTTCCATTTTGATTTAGTTCTTTCGGTCATGACCCAGCCTTCATGAAGGCTGGAAATCTTAAGGTGACCGTGCTTTTGTCATCAGGGCACTTGCTTTCATGTGATGTCTTTTTTATTTTCTAATGCCCTTTTATTTTATTTATTTATTTACGGTAGCATAATGAGGGTCCCTACATGTTACCGAAGCATTGAGAACTTTGTAAGTGTACAGACAGTTTATTAAAAAGATAAATTATAAAGACAGTCGTGTTCTCGTATACAGGCAAGTCTAAACCAAGGTAGTACAGTCTAGATAGAATGCTGAACTTTGAAGCACAAAAGTAAAAGAGTGTCACCTGAAACAAAAACATTGCGTTTCTTCCTGTTTCTTTGGTTAATGCCAGGCCAGACTTGAGTTTTCTTTCCCCTCACTCCTAACCCCTAGCTTACTTGCTGTTTCAGACAAAACATATCAGTAGTAGACTGGGCCTTTTTTTTTTATGTATATATAAATGTCTTTCCATGGTCTCATCCAGAAAAGCCTTCGCACCTCATTTTGTCAAAATCTGCTACCCCCACTATCTTTAGTTTCAGATTGTAGTATAGTACGGACAGTTTGTGCCTGTGAGCCAGAACCTTCTGTTCTTTAGTATACAAGGTATTTGTTTAATGTTTTGCCTAGATACATGGTCAGACCATGGGACCAAGGTGACATAGAAAGAAAACTGATACATTTAAAAAAAAAAAAAATCTATATCTTGTTTTAAATCCATTCTTTGGCGTACACAATTTATTTATTTAAAAAATCCTGAGTTTCTGTAAATGTCCATATCTTTAAGTACACCATTTTCTAAAGCACCTTTTGTAACTTCTTCTAGTGGTTTGCAGTTAAGACTTAAATATTAAAAGTGTGAGTGCACTAACAGTGGAATCCAGTTCTGATAGTCCTGCAAAAAAGAGGGAATCAGAAAACTGTGCGGCTGTGATTCAACGTTTTTAACAAATTAACTACAGAGCAGCACTAAATACAGCGGCCAGCAGTTTAAATGAACTGTCCACACTTATGTTTCATCCAGCAATACAAGCAGAACTGCTTTTCAGCCAACATAAAAGGTTGTTTTGCATCTATTTTAGGTGCAGCATGGGTTTTAACACGCTGCTTTTGCTACTGGACTGGGATTGGCTACAGACAGTAGCCTATACGAAACTTGCAAAATAAAGGAACCCTTCTAAAGAAAGCTGTGATGCAGGTTATATTTTGTCAATGCAGAGCTGTTTACTTCTAATGTAGTTCATTTAATGACAATACAATCACTATATTATTTTATTTACTCACTGTTGTAATGCTTTATATGACTTCTTAGCTTGCGTTATTTAACGGTTTCTCCTCTCTACAATGGCTTAGGTGGACAAATACCTGCACCATTTTCAGCTGTCAGATAAGACTTTGATGGATTTGTCAATAAGATTTCGACGAGAGATGGACAAAGGCCTGTGCAGAGACACCAACCCCACAGCTGCTGTCAAGATGTTGCCCACGTTTGTGCGCTCCACTCCTGACGGAACAGGTAATACCCCTTTTCGCATAGGGAATGCATATATAAAAGGGGTCCACTGAACACATGGTCAACCCACATTCACAGAGACTCAGGTCTTCTCCGGTAGTTCAAACGCACCACTGCAAAACTACAACATTATATTATCAGCCAAATAAAGTGGGTCAATCTTGCAGATGTCAGTCTCAAGGAAAGCATTCACTCCTCACTTAGAGACAACTTTCAAACTGTAGACCGGGGAGTTTTGTAAACCAGGTTGTGAACTAGGAGTTTTCCTCGTTTATTCTGGTCCAGGTTTTCATCAGACCTCAGGCCTGTGTTGGTGAGGCGCTACAACACCTGGGTGCAGGGCTTAAAGTTCTCAGGCACCATACCTGAATTCAGGCATAGAGAAGTTTTACAATCAGCAGGTTCGCCTGTAGAAACATCTGTATGATTTTTCATGTACAGACCACAGAGAGTCAAACAGCCTTAAATATGTAGTCGGAGAGAGACACCACACTGGGAAAATAAAAAAAACATTTGTTGTTTTGTTTTGTCAAAGCTAACAACACTGCTTCATGAAAAAAGTGTTCTTAAAGTGCTCATATTATGCTTTTTGGTGTTTTTCCTTTCCTTTATTGTGTTATATATCTTTTTTGTGCACGTTATAGGTTTACAAAGTGAAAAAGCCCAAAGTCCCCCCCAAAGAGACTTACCATCTCCAACAGAAAACACTGTTCACAAACTGCTCCAAACAGCTCTATTGTAGTCCAGCCTTTACTTCAGAGACAAACGTGGTCACTTTGGAACACACGTTATAATGCTCGCCTAACCTGTTAGCGTGACACGCTCTCATACTCTGCTTCTGACTGGCTAGTAGTCCTTACCTAGGTACTGTCAGGGCACGCCCTCATACTCTGCTTCTGACTGGCTAGTAGTCCTTACCTAGGTACTGAGCATGTGCGACTCCCAACAAAGATGGAACAGAAGTGAGATGTCTCACTCTGTAGCTAAAACAGAGAGCTCAACACACAGGGTGAAAAGAGGAGCTGCAGCAATGTGCAGTACAACAAATATGGTGTTTTTTGAAAATTAAACCATGTAAACCTATTCTGATATAACCTCTAAATACAATTATGAACCTAAAAAAGGGCATAATATGAGCACTTTAACAGTTTTAAAGGAAGACAGTAGTTTTGATTAGGAGATAAATGACGTTAATGATTAGAGTACATAAACAATGTTTGGCGGTACGTCAGTGTTTATCATGGATGTGTTTACTACTGTTGCCAGACGCCTGCTTTCCTTCACTTCCGCTCTCTTCTTCTCTACGACATCTTGCTTATTCACAGATTATTTTGTCTGTACGCCCTCTGGTGTTTTGGAGAATACTGCAACGAACAATGCATTGAGCATAAACATCTCCGGGCATGCTCGTAGCTTGCGTGCCATCTATGGATGCCCGCGCAGGTATAACCAAAGGTTGACTCTGTGACATCTTACATCGGCTTTTGTGTGGACATGTGTGTGCAAAGTCAAACTTTCCGCACATACAACAAGAACGACAACAACAACAAACCCCTGGTTTACAGCTTTACTCAGGCAGCTTTGTCAGGTCAAGGGTGAGAGTCGCACTGACAGAGGATCAGAGTAGCAGTGATAAGCTACTCAGAAAAGCTGAAAAACTGGTAAAACAGGGTTTCATTCGACAGACCTGCGTCAGTGTGGAGAGGCCTACAAGACATCATCAGCTTCAGGAAACCTTCCCCCCCACAACTGGCTGACAAATTGAATGTGTTTTACAGTAGGTTGGTTTGATGAGCCAACATCCGCACCACTCACCTGCTCCGACTCAGACATCGCCCCTCCCCACTGGCCCCCAACCTGCCCTGAGGATCTGTGAAGAGGATGTGTCAGCTCTTAACCTTGATTTATAGTACTCCATTGAATCTACGCCGTAGATACACCTAATTATTATTAGGTTATTATGAACGTAAAAACAATGTGGAGAGCACCTGATCGAGCCGACCGTAGACTAAAGGAGCCGACGCACAGGACGGGCGCATGTTAGCGAGTGTGGTACCCTGTAGATTTTTTGACAACTCAAAAATGGATGAACGGTTTTTGTTGTGCTCTACTATCATGCGCATAATAGTACACACTTCTTATTAGAGCTGAGGCAATTAGCCTATTAATCGATTAGTCAATCAATAGAAAGTTAATCATCAACTATTTTGATAATCAATTTGTCGTTTGAGTCATTTTTCAAAAAGTGTGTGTGTGTGTGTGTGTGTGTGTGTGTGTGTGTGTGTGTTTTTTTATTTATTTCGTTCAAAGAACAAGGTGAATTCCTGGCACTCGATCTGGGTGGATCCAACTTCCGAGTGCTCCTGGTCAAAGTTATGGCTGATGGCAAGCAAGCGGTGGAGATGGAAGATCAGATATATGCCATTCCTGAACACCTCATGAGAGGCTGCGGATCTGAGGTAACACATTACACACAGTTGATATGTAATGTGCACAGCCTGTCACCTGTGGCGTCAGTGCTCTTGTCAGAGATTAAATTAAAGCTGCAAGCAGAAATGAACGGGCCTTAGGGCATGTCAGGGGTACTGGCGGGTTGCCTGTTGATGGAGCTGTGGATTTCCTAACCATCTGACCCTGCGCGCACAAGTTAGAAATTATTTCCTGGGTGAAGTGTGCGGCACAGGAAATTACGTATTGCAAATCTTTTTTAACACTTCCTCTGTCTACTTATGTGGCGCTAGAAAACACACATTAGGTATATTTCATGTTGCCTTAACACTTCCTCTGTCTACTAAGTGGCGCTAATAAACGCACACTAGTTATATTTCCACACCATGTAAATTGAATGTAAATCGGACCATCTTTGTCACATAAGGCTTCCTGTTGTCAGTAGTTAAGTGGCGCTATGAATAGGACTCAATATGGGATTGTAGATGTCTTTAGGCCTAGACTACTATCTAGCATGCAACATTTGGGACAGATTGGACTATGTCAAGTTACAACAGCTTCCTGTGTTATTGTGAAACATGCAAATGGTCTGCCTTGACATGGCAACATTTTCTTTCTCCTGTAGTTATTTGACCACATAGCTGATTGTCTGGCTAACTTCCTGGAGAAGTTGGGTATAAAGGATAAAAAGCTTCCTCTGGGTTTCACCTTCTCTTTTCCCTGTCAGCAGACCAAGTTGGATGAGGTGAGTGGTTTTATCTACTTTAAGTAATATTCTAACCATAAGTAAAAACTTGGTCGTCCTTTTTTTGTAAACGAACACTGAAGGGAAGTTTGTCAGTATAGCATGCAGTGGGTTTTGGTGTAGCTTTCTTTTAGCTATGTCTAAAACAATAGAGGCGCCCATTTGTCCGTAACAGGGGTGGTTTAATCCATCGAATCAACTAGAGACTCATTGGTTTTATTATGAATCATTACATGTGCTTCTTTATGGAATCAGGTGTAGAACATCTACAGACTTCATATTATGGAGAACTTGTAAAATAAATGTAAACAGGTTAAGGGAATATGTTCATTTTTAAAATAACTAGCGCAGTGCCCGTTGAAAATGTTTGAAGGCTAATTGCATGGCCTGTGGTGTCGCTGCTTGTAGAATTCTTCAAAACCAAATTGTACCCCAAAATGACTTACAGAAAGACTCCAAACCACTTAATATGCAACTCCACTGTATGACAGAGAACGTTGCAGATTCAGAATGTAATCACAAAATATCACAATGAAAACGTGGCGTAATCAGACGTTAGCGTCATGGACTCATGGCAGTGTGCTACCCACCCGGCCCGTTATGAGAGCTAATCAGCACATATCTGCGTTAATCAACCACCGGTGTGTGTGTGTGTGTGTGTGTGCGTGTGTGTGCGCGCAGAGAGAGAGAGAGAGAGAGAGAGAGAGAGAGAGAGAGAGAGAGAGAGAGAGAGAGAGAGAGAGAGAGAGAGAGAGAGAGAGAGAGAGAGAGAGAGAGAGAGAGAGAGAGAGAGAGAGAGAGAGAGAGAGAGAGAGAGAGAGAGAGAGAGAGTCGTAATCGCATTTCAGCAGATGTGTTCATTTCCATACAGCTTTAGTGGCTTGACAGTTAACGGTGAAGTAGGGGATTTGATTCGCGTGGGTATTTTGGCGACGGTAATATTATTAGTTAGCAGTAGACTAATCAACCCAGGGTGAGTCTGATGAAATCTGATGTCTCTGCCCGATTCAGCTCTGAGATTTTCTCACATTGTACAGCGCTGTGAAGGAATCATCTCCGAGATTATGTTCTGTCTGTTGGCAAATGGCTTTTTGTTGAGTTTCCTCTTAGCGAAAAAATAGACATGGAAAAGCGTAATAGCGCCTTACTATGCCAACGATATTCCACACAACAGTCACGATGTTCCTTTCAGCTATCCGCTTGTGTTCCAGGAAAGTGAAGAAAAGTTAGTTTGGTATATCCAGCAATCATGTAGCTTACGTTGGAAGCAGGAAAAGAGTCAAAGGCGGTAAAGGCCCCCCCTCCCCGGGCTGTTGTAAAGCGTTCTGCATGTGGCGTCTGTGTGTGGCGTGCAGGTTACCTTCCCACCAAACACGCCCCCAAACACGGACAACGATGTGACTCAAAAACAGTGTCTGGTAGCCTGCCTATAGGTGGCATCACACTTGTTTAGATTACACGAGTCAGAGACAATCTACGCAGCCACTACTGTAATCAAATTCTACAAATATTAAAATACTAATAATATTTGTGTAACCTAATGTCAAAGTTATGAAGGAAGCTATTGGTATAGGCCTACATAACAGTATGTCACAGTTACATTATGACTGATGAGCTGGGAGAAAGTGTTTTTATGAAGGTAGAGTTGGATCTGATGCTGAGATTTCCTCATGCCTAGCTTCAAAGTCATGCTTTATCATTGACGCTCGAAACAACACATTATCACAGCAAAATGCACTTATGGCTCGGTCTCCTCTTGCAGTGAACCTCCATACAAATCCATTGTATGAAAAGGCTTGCTAGATTTTCTTGGTTACCACCTCGGCGTGTGTCTTTTAGTGCAGATTCAACATATGATGTCAACATTAATTCATCACACTGGTTTAATCTAAATGGATTGCTTACCTAATTTAGCAACTTGTAATTATGGAACCACACTAATGCTATATTTGAACAAAGTAGTGACATATAACAATATTGTAGTTTAGTATTTGCTGTGGCAAGTGCCCCTGAAAATGGTTTGCGTGCTCACGCTGACACCCATGTCATAGGTTGCCTAACCCTGCCTTATAGTATGAATTATATTCAATATGATACTGTATTATGAATAAACCAAACAAATGGTAGATACAGCTGTATATCACAGTATGTTTTCTAGTGACACAGAGCATCAAGTATTTGTTGCTTTTTATTATGTCTTTTGGATTTGCATAGCAATTAGCCATTTTGCATCAATTTGTTGTTTTAAATGTGGTGATTTTTTTTATCAGAGAAGGGTCAACTTTTAACTTTAGTCCATTAATGGCAGGTCACTCAATTAGTTTGGTACTTGGTGAGGTCTGTGTAACTACTCAGTTGGACAGTTTATTGATTGATTATAATGATACACAAGGCTAAAATCTTGCAGATAATCTTGGTTCTGCTCTGTGTCTTTATTTTCCTATTTGCAGGCTGTTTTGGTGTATTGGACCAAAGCCTTCAAGTCAAATGGAGTAGAGGGAAAGGATGTGGTCAGCCTTCTTAGAAAATCTATCAAAAAACGAGGGGTAAGTGTACAACTTCTAGTTTCATGGTATATTATGTAAACCATTTAGCCTGGGAAAACCCTGACGAACTTCCAGCAAATTTGAGATTTGCTCTGCAAGTCAGTCTGGCCAAGAGCCCATTCAAGCCCATTTCCAATTTTTCCAAATCGAGGCACCAATCACAACCGTTGAGGCGGGCTTTACATGATGACGATAGCACAGCGACGGCGAGCAGCTTTTTGTTTACATTCAACATGGCAGCCACTGAAGCGACTGCTGTCGCTGCTACGTCACCCGGATCGTTGGTCTGATTGGTTGAAGGACTATCCAATTGCACCCAGAGGCATTTGAGCGGCGTCCGTTGGTGACGCCCCTTTGTAAATGAACTGTGAATGAGCCTTCCCCAGACCCACTCTCAGTTACAACTGAGAAGGGTCTGGGGTCAACCAGGCTATAAACCATTGCCATTCATTTCCAAACGTGCAAAATTACAAAGACTTAGAAATCCTTTTTTGTTAAGTCTATGAAGTAAATGCAAAGAAATATAAAAACATAAGCTAAAAATCTATATTCTAGCCACCTATAAATATGAACACTGGTAAACTGAAATATGAAATAAGAGCAAATGGACCCCAAATTATAGTTTAATACTTATTATTATTATTATTATTATTATTATTATTATTTATTAAGTGTATGTATATATAAATCATTTTCACTTGTGTTATGAACAACTTAAAGGAAAACTTTTACAGAAAACAAAGCAAGACTTTTCGTAGTGTTGTATGGTCAAAATCTATAACTTGAAATATTGGGGAAATATTGGATATTCTCTTTTAATCCCAGTCCACACCTATACAACTTATCTGTGCTGGTTTTAATGTATACAATTAAATTAAATGTCATTGCAGGACTTTGACGTTGACATTCTGGCTGTGATCAATGACACAGTAGGAACCATGATGACCTGTGGCTACGATGATCATCACTGTGAAATTGGCCTCATTGTGGGTGAGTCCAGTCCAACTGTGAATGTATAGCAAATGGATCGGGGAATCTTAATACATACCACATGGTATGTTATTCCCCTTTTTGAGATTAATATGGTGTGCATAGAAATTAACTAAATGAATCCCTCAAGGAACGGGGACCAATGCCTGCTACATGGAGCAAATGAGGAACCTTGAGCTGCTGGACGGTGATGAGGGGCGGATGTGTGTTAATACAGAGTGGGGCGCTTTTGGAGACGATGGGGCCCTGGAGGACCTGCGCACCGACATTGACCGGGAAATAGACGCAGGCTCTCTGAACCCTGGCAAGCAGCTGTGAGTGTCTTCTAGTTTATCTGACTCGTTACTATGTAAATCGTCCCTTAGCAGTGGCTCACTTAACTCAACTGCAGACAGGCTTGTATTAGAGATGGCTTTATTTCAAATTCCCATTGTTCATATCATCATATTCATAATATTGTAGTAGAACCCTCCCTGCTGCTTGACCTGCTCAACAGGACAACATTGTCATTGGGCTTGTGCCTTGTGTGGCCGGATCGTATATCGACGATTGCAGGGATGATCGGTGATTGATTTTTCGTACACCGATATTAAAGCGATTTTAACTAATTTACTATCAGACTAAGATGTTATAAAAAATAATATCGAGAGATATTTAGAGATGTTTTTGGTGGAGTGTCAATTCCACCCGCTGATCCCCGTTTATTTAGCACGAGTGATTTTTTAATCCTTAACGTTAATTACAAACCAGTTGGCCATCTGTTTTCCATGGCTCTTACACCTGATGGGCTATGTTACCCAGCCTCCCTGGCATTCTGGCTGCTGCCAAGGGATGGGAGCTACATTAGGTCAGCCCGCACCGACTACTGGGGGCTAAGTTACAGCAGCTAACGTTAACCCTGGTGCGGAGCCTCGCCTCTAACCCGGCAAATAAACCACAGTTATTACATGTTTGTACAATATCCACTATAGGAGGAAGAACAATAGCTAAACATTTGACACACTGAACAGTAAGCAGAAGGAAAGAAAGAAGCCATCACTAACTGCTAAGCATATGTAGCTTAACTGAATGTAGCAGAACTGAATAGTGTGAAAACAACTGGGATTAGCGCTAAAATAGTTGCTAAAAG
Organism: Sander lucioperca; assembly: GCF_008315115.2. Taxonomy (NCBI): domain Eukaryota; kingdom Metazoa; phylum Chordata; class Actinopteri; order Perciformes; family Percidae; genus Sander; species Sander lucioperca. Next base: position 24,391,424 of record NC_050174.1, read on the forward strand.
AAGGAAAGAGCTATCAGTGCTTGAGTAAACTAACGTAGGTTTAAATGTAAGGTTTAAATGTAAGGTATAAAAGTGGCTAATTAGCTGCTGTAATGAAGAATATAACAAAATAAATGCATTGAGCTACTGAATCAAAATGCTATCAGCAACACATAAGTAAATTCTAAACATTGTCAACTGGAAATGAAGCAATATGCTTACCGCTGCATGTCAGCCACGTAGGAGGCAGGACAGCCAAGCTTCATTGATTAAAGTGGAGCCGCTCCGCATATGCATAATATGTCATGAAAAAAAACCTAAGAAAATCCAGAAACTAAAGTCAGGAACTAATTTAGTATAAAAAAGTCCTTTCAGTGTATTCAATTTATAGTTCCTGACTTTAATTTCTGGATTCTCTTAGTTTTTTTTGCACTGTTTAGTCAATAAGGCTCATTATGTAGCCAGCTGAGAAGAAGTCAAAGCACATTAGCAGTTACCATAAATTCAATACATGCAGATGATAAATCAGTTTACACAGATGGCGAGAACAGGTACACCCACACACTATAGATTGAAAAAATAGTATTAAATAAAGTCAATTATTGCAGGTTTTGTCAGTGCATGATTGTATGTGTACTTTTGAATTCATTAAATTAGTGTACTTATGTGTTATGTTTCTATGCTGCCTTGCTGAAAACAAAAGCCTCTCGTAGGACAATTAAGATTGAAAACAAACTGAACTGGACTGTATAGAAGCCATCCAAAGTGATGCTGTTTGCATGAGAGTTCATGATTAAACAAATGAAAATAAGGTGCAGGAAATACAGGGTTGCTGTAAAATCCAGTGCTGTGTAGAATAATGGAACAGATTAGAGGTGTGCAATTCCTTAAATTGACATTGGCCAGTGTGACTTGCACTGACGGTTACAAAATTAAAAGAGTGACTCATTCACACAAGGAAATTAATAAGTCATCCAGAAAAAACAAAGCTTGTCTGCAGTGTTGCCTAAGGGCTCTTGTGGTGTCATTTAGCCAGGGGTCCGCCTTAGGTTTAATAGTTTTAGTCCGATGAGGGGCAGTAGAGTCTAGGATTTCCATGCTTGTGGAATGGAACACAGAGAGAATGTTATCTGGGGAAGAGGGAGAGACCAGACCATTCATGACATAGAACTGAATGCAGAAGCAAACTATCTAGCTGAAGAGGAGGTGATGCAGCGGCACCTAGAAGCTGAGGATACAGGCTTACTAGCAGGTGGAGGAACACTGATTTCAAACCTGATGGGGAAGTGATCTGAGATAGCAGTTTGTGTTATTTCACTGAGTGAAACTGAAAGCCCATAGGAGATGATGAGATCCAAGGTGTGGCCTAGATGATGTGTCGGCCTTTCCACACATTGATTAAGGCCAAAAGAGTTTTAAAATCATTAGCAAATAGGTTTGAGGGACAACAAACATGAATATTGAAATCCCCACACACCAGGAGCTTGTCGTATTTTGGAACAACATCAGCTAAGAACTCAGAAAACTTGCATATAAAATCCTTGTTGAGTTTTGGTGGGCGATAAATAACTGCACACAACACAGGAGAATCCAGATCAGCCACAAACAGCTGAAGTTCAAAAGTAGTATAACAGAATGCAGGTAATAATCTGCAACTGTACTCATCCTTGAAAAGAGTGGCCAGCCCACGGCCTCGACCTGACATGCGCGGGGAGTTGTGGAAAGAACAGCCGGGGGGAAGGAGCTCCGAGAAGGCGCTGTTGTCACCTGGTTACAGCCAGTCAACAAAAGAAAGTCCAGAGCATTGGTCATAAAAAAGTAATTGAGGATAAAAGTCTTATTCGTGAGTGATCTGGTGTTGATCAGCGCCATGCGAATTGAACGCCGTTCAGTCTGTAAGGAAGCATGATTGAGCGGGCGGAGATTCCCGTGCATGCAGCCTCGCTTGGAGCGCTTCACGTTCCAGCAGTAGGGGGAGTGGGCGCCCGGAATCAGGTACAGTCGACCGGAGCCACCGGTAACTGTATACAGGAGAACGCCGCAGATTGAAGCCAATGAACTCCGCAGAAAACCCAACACATGGATGGCCTGGATCGCATGTGGAGGATGAGGCCAGGTAAGCTCTGAGCCTGACACGAACTCCACCTCTCTTGCCACGTCTCCTGCGGCGATTGTTGCGGAGTCGAAGGCAGGGTTGACGCTGTAGATAGGCCGGTATGGACGCCACAAAAGGCGGCGCCGTATTTGACTGTCTGCCAGAGCCGTAGATCGGCACTTTCTCCGCAGAATTACAGATACTTAACAGGGTCTGGCGGTCATAAACCAGCAGCGGTGACACACTTTGAGTGACAAGTAGTAGAAACAGGAAAGTCAACAACAATCTCAGCAGAGGTAAGCGGCGAAACACACACATCAAGTTTCACCAAAGACATATGTCAGGAGGTGTCCTTACTGAAACATCACTTATGTCAGAGATCAGCATCTGCTAGGCTGTTAGCTGAATTTTTGTTTGTACGTGTAGGTACAGAAATATGACAATATTTTGATCCTCTCTTTTTTTTTTGGCGTGTAGGTTTGAGAAGATGATCAGTGGCCTGTACATGGGGGAACTGGTGCGTCTAATCCTGGTGAAAATGACCAAAGAGCAGCTGCTGTTCCAGGGCAAGACTACAGCAGAGCTCCTCACCACAGGAAGCTTCAACACCAGCTACATCTATGCCATTGAGAATGACAAGTTAGTGTGTGTGTGTGTGTGTGTGTGTGTGTGTGTGTGTGTGTGTGTGTGTGTGTGTGTGTGTGTGTGTGTGTGTGTGTGTGTGTGTGAGAGAGAGTCAGATGCAGTGATGGTACAGCTGCATAGTAAGAAAATACATGGATGGATATGTGTGTATGTGTGTACACACACACACATACATACATATCCATCCATGTATTTTCTTAACTGCCTACCCTGTTCAGAACCACACTGAGCAGTCAAATTCATAGTGAATGTGATTTTTATTCTGCTTTACCTGCAGAGATGAGGAAGGCCTGGCGAGTGCAGAGAAGGTGCTCCGGGGCCTGGGTCTGGACCCGTTGGTTGAGGACTGCATATCCACTCAGAGGGTGTGTCAGATAGTATCTACACGGGCCGCACACTTGTGTGCTGCCACTCTAGTGGCAGTGCTGCGGCAGATTCGGGATAACAAAGCAGCTGAGAAGCTGCGTACGACTATTGGCGTGGACGGCTCTGTTTACAAGAGTCATCCAGAGTAAGTGTTCCTGAACACCATCACGTCTGCCTTGGTGTATCTCACACAAATACACTTGAGCTACAAACAACCAAAACAGGAAAGCACACACTGTAGGTAGTTTGTTAGTTTTTTTTATATTCCCAACTCAACGTTCTACACTTGTAATGACTTATGTCATTGCATTTTAAGTAGTAAATCATACATAACATGGCAGAAATCAGCATTTCTATACCTTTAAACTTTAATGAGCTTGTCTGTGCAAGAGAAATTGCATAACTAAAGTGATTACAAAACAACACAGATTTGACAAAATGTATCTCCTTTTCCTAGGTTTTCCAGAAGGCTCCACAAGATGGTAAGGCGACTTGTGCCGGACTGTGATGTGCGTTTTTTGCAGTCGCAGTGTGGCAGTGGGAAGGGTGCAGCCATGGTAACAGCAGTAGCCTACCGCCTTGCCGCTCAACATGCTGAGCGTCAGCGCATTCTCGACACCTTGCGTTTAAGCCGTGAACAGCTGCTGGAAGTAAAGAGGCGAATGAGTGAGGAGATGGTGCGAGGCCTGTCGAAGCAAGCCCATGAGCAGGCAAGCGTCAAGATGCTTCCCACCTATGTTAGAGCCACACCGGATGGAACAGGTAGCTTTTAGTTGAAAAACAGACATTCCACTTGACTTGTTATTGAGTTCAGTTGTCTCTTCTCTATAATGCTTTCATGTATGTGTTCGGGATTCTTGTCTTTATTGTCCTCATCAGAGCATGGCGACTTCTTGGCTTTGGACCTTGGGGGCTCCAGCTTTCGGGTACTGCTGGTGCGCGTGCGAAGTGGAAAGAGACACAATGTGGACATGCACCACAAGATCTACACTATTCCACAGGAGACTATGCAGGGCACAGGGGAAGAGGTAAAACATCACTGGGGTTGAAGTACTTTAGTATTTTACATAAGTGATTACAGCAACTGAAAGGATGGAATTAAGAGACCTCTGTCATGTTTGTGAAGTTAAATCATCTCTTTCAATGTTTGAAACTGGCCCTCTGACAAAAGGGTGTCATAAATTGTGAAGTGTGAATTGTGAAGTATCTGTTTAAATGCATGATTACTAGGGCTGTCCCCAATACCATTTTTTGAGCTTCGGTACTTTTCAAAAGCAATTATTTGTAGCTTCTGTGGTAGCGGCAGCGGCGGGGGAAACCAACATTTCCGACCGCACTTAAAGGCAGCTTTATTTCATGGAAAAAGAGAGAAAACGACGAAGTGAGAGATGAAGTGACTGCTTTGTTATGCAGGACACAGTCGCCTGTTGTTACACAAATCCTGGGCAGTTCAGTGCATGTGTTTTGTTTTTTACCTTTTTATAGTGTGTAAAACGTTTTTTACACTTAATGTTACAGGACTCGCACGCCGTGACTGACGAGTCTGATAGCCGGTTAACGTTACATGATTGTCCACAGCAGGAAAGACCTGCGTTTTTGCCAGAGATGGACGACATAGTGCTACATAAATTAGCAGACATTTAGCAAGCAGCTTAAACTGATAAAACACCACAGTGAATTTCAGCCTGCATGCGTGTTTTTTCAAAAGAAACGAATATTCGAATTGTAAAATTGAAAATCAAATACCTAACCATCGAACGACTATTCGGTTCCAGCCCTAATGATTACAAGCAACACATTTTTATTTATGTGTTATATAGGTCTCCACTAAGACCTATATAAAAGAGACTTCAGATACAGTATTAGGGGACCACTAAGGTCTATATAAAAGAGAATTCAGATACAGTATTAGGGGACCACTAAGGCCTATATAAAAGAGACTTCAGATACAGTATTAGGGGACCACTAAGGCCTATATAAAAGAGACTTCAGATACAGTATTAGGGGACCACTAAGGTCTATATAAAAGAGAATTCAGATACAGTATTAGGGGACCACTAAGGTCTATATAAAAGAGAATTCAGATACAGTATTAGGGGACCACTAAGGTCTATATAAAAGAGACTTCAGATACAGTATTAGGGGACCACTAAGGTCTATATAAAAGAGACTTCAGATACAGTATTAGGGGACCACTAAGGTCTATATAAAAGAGAATTCAGATACAGTATTATGGGACCACTAAGGTCTATATAAAAGAGACTTCAGATACAGTATTATGGGCCTATATAAAAGCATCCAAAGAGCATCATGTCATGGGACCTTTAATGAACGTCCGTTACATTCAAGATGCGCGATCACCAAAGGCTTGTATCATGTGGAAGCGCCGACAGTTTTGTTGTCATTACTTAGAATTCCCTATGGGGGAGACAGCAACTACACACTATGAGCCCTATTTTAACGATCTAAGCGCATGGCGTGAAGCGCCTGGCGCAGGTGCGTTTAGGGCGTGTCCAAATCCACTTTTGCTAGTTTGACGGCGGAAAAAAAGGGTCCGTTCGTCGGGCGCATGGTTCATAAGGGTTGTACTTGGTGTCTTCATTAATTCGTAGGTGTGTTTTGGGCGTAACATGCAATAAACCAATCAGAGATCATCTTCCATTCCCTTTAAAAGCCAGGCGCGTTTGGACCTTGGAGCATTGCTATTATGCTGGTGGATTTGCAACGTAATATTTATATTTGTAATCTTTTGCATGTATGTGTGCTGCTGTGCGTGCCTGTGTGTGTAACAAGCATAGTGTGCTCACTGTGCATGATCCTAGGCACATTTTACTAATTTGCTGTTAAAATAACAATGAAATGCTGCGCTATTGATATTAGACCAGGTTTTTGTTGGTCAATGGCGCGATCACTTCCTACTGCCTCAAGATAGCAATACATGAAGAATGCACCTGAACACACCTTCCTGTAAGACCAGCACGCCCATGGGCGCAAAAATGGGCGCAGATGCATTTGCTATTTAAATGACGCGGGCGCTGGACGGGAAATTGACAACTGTGTCAGTCTTAAACTAGCAAAGACACTTGCGTCGGGCTTTGTGCTGCGCTGCGTCGGGTGCTAGATAGGAGCCTTAAGCTTTAAGTATTTTACACTTCCTGTCTCTCATGTGCCAGCTTTTCAGCCACATTGTGTACTGCATCAACGACTTTCTGGAATACATGGGCATGAGTGGAGCATCCTTACCTCTGGGATTTACATTCTCCTTCCCCTGTCATCAAAGCAAACTGGATGAGGTAATGCTTGATTCATTATGCATTTAAGTGTACAACTAGCATTAAAATTATAACATAATGAATCTACCTGTATTTTTGCACATTTTCCTGAACTTCAGGTGTGAATACAATAAGTTGTAGGCAATTTGTTCTTGGCAAAAATTCCACGATAATCTTTCAGCATATTGTAATTTAAGTGGGCTGTGCTACAGAGAGGCGAGAGGGAGAGCAGCAGGAAGAGGTCTCACTTCAAATCCTGCCGGGTTTTTTTCCGTTCCACCCACTGCAGCTTCAAGTTGGCAGAAACAATAACCGTTTGTTCCCAGGGCTTGTATTTTAACTGCAGTGAAGTAAGCCTGTGGTTTTCATCAGCATGAGTTTAGAAAGAAGGATATAGATATAGATCACTGAACAATTGGGAGTATGGATTAGCCGATGACAACAATGAGAAGCTCTACACTATGCATTTAAACTAAACCCTGAATCACTACCTTTTAGATTTCTAATGTCTGAAATTAGAAAAGATTCAGCCATGGCTTCATATAAGAAACATGTTTTGGTGGATTATCTAAGTGATTGTGAAAGCTGCCTTGTTTTTCCAGTTTAAAAATAGTAGGCTAAGGCAGAGGACAGCCCACCAAATGGAACATTCATCAAGTATGCTAAGTATGCTAAGATTCAGCGGACAGCAGTTATTTGTCATGTTTGGTTAAAAGCCGATTCCCTGCAAAGTAATCTTTGTCTACACAAAGTCTCTAACTCAAGCAAATGCTTACTAAGCTCTGGGGAACCACAAGGCCAAACCCTGCTACCACTTTTTACCTGTGCCTTTAAAATAAGTCCCATTATATTGGGTTGTTGGTTCAAGTCCCCATACGGACCAAAATATGGTGGTGGACTGGAGTAAGGCATAGGTACTGAGCATGTGTGTGTAATTCAGGCCTGTTTGTAATATGTATAATAACAGAGTGATCACATTGTAATTTCCCTTGCGGGATTAATAAAGTATAAATTATTATTATTATTATTAATAATTAACAAAGTCACACAGACAAACCACTACTGTCATTTGTCCAGGGCATTCTTCTAAGGTGGACAAAGGGTTTCAAAGCCAGCGGCTGTGAGGGACAAGACGTTATCACGTTACTTAAAGATGCTGTCCGCCGCAGAAAGGTCAGTAAACGCATCACAAGTACATTGCCTGTGAATGTTGGCACTTGAAGAATATAATAAAAAAGTATACCCAAGAGAGACCGAGTTGAAATGGCCACACTGATCTTGAATTCTGTTTTTCTAGATAAAGGTTTTATCTATATCGGTGCAAGTTATTTATCTACAGCTATATTCCCCCTCTTTCTTTGTTTTCTGTTTCAAGAAGCACTGTAGTAGAGCAGCGTCTAAACCCAGAGGCACAAAGAAACTCCCCCAGCTTATGTCACCTGCCTATGTCCCTATGGCAACACAGACACCACCAGCCACTTCCCCCTCTTTCTTTGTTTTCTCCTTTATTTCCCTTAGATCTCAGGTTGCAAACAGCGAAATATAACCTTTTTACTTTCTTTATATTGTCCCATACAATACACCATTTTATTAAATGTTGCATCTGAAGGGCTTAATAAAGAAACCTCTATTGGTTACATGTACAGTGTATATATTTGTTCTTATTCTGAACGCTCACTCAGGGTTTCAGTTTAAGCCCAGGATCCCCCTTGAACCTGTGCATAATGCAGCATCTTCATATATTCCATTGTTATGGGGTCTGGCTCAGGTACTAAAGATTATCATAGTTCAAAAAAACAACAGAAATTAAAAAGTAATGTAAATATGCATTTTGTATACTTGCCTTAGGACAATAATAAAATCATCTCGTTCTCTAAAGCTAAAGTGACCTCAGAGTAAAATGTATTTACAAAGTCACCTCCTGTTCTCTGGTGATATGAGTGCAAGAGGCTGAACGACATGAAGAATCTCAGCACATTTAATATGTAACTACTTGAAACTACAGATCTGCTATTTTTAGGACTCTGGATTGAAAGCATAGGTGGTTATTGGTGCAAACAATTAGGCTACTACTGTATGTTTCTAGTATAATAGATTCACTTTATCACTGATTCCAGGAATTTGACTTGAGCTTTGTGGCGGTCGTTAATGACACAGTGGGAACCATGATGACCTGCAGCTATGAGGACCCCAAATGTAAAGTGGGACTCATCGTAGGTGAGTCTGTCAACCCCTCACCTTCCTCTCTGGAAGGTGGAAGTCTCATTGTGCCATTTTAAACATTATAATCAATTCAATGTGAGCAAACAAGTGATTTTTTTGTCTTAGTCTCTCTGGTTGTCAACTTGACATGACATGACAGTACTTCCAGTAATACCTTTCCATCTGTCTTTAACTCAGGCACGGGGACCAATGCCTGTTACATGGAGGAAATGCAGAACATTGAACTGGTGGAGGGTGATGACGGCTGTATGTGTGTCAACATGGAGTGGGGAGCATTTGGTGACAATGGCGAACTTGATGACTTCTGCACCCAGTTTGATCGCATTGTGGATGATTGCTCTAACAATCCTGGGAAACAGAGGTATTGGTTGGGTCATTAATGACATATTAAATTATGTCAGCATCACATGTAGTCAGAAATACAGTATACACTAGTGATAAGCGAGAGGGTGCAAGGACAGACAGTCTGAGACAGCCACTAGCGACAGAGAAAAGCTGGAGCCCTTCACATCATTTCTGTAAAAAAAGAATTGTGCATCAAATTAAAAGATCTGTGTAAATTGCTCTTTATGGGAGCTGTCTATTTAGCACTGTAACGTGTTATCTAAAATGTAAAAAAAAGTATGTACATTTAGTTAGTTTATTCCATTATGTACCCAGAGTTTGGGCAGTATTTGCATTAATGTTACAATTAATGGTAGTTGAATGCAACATTTTAGTCACTTTAGTTAAAGAAATTATTTTCAAAGAATTGAGGATAAGAAAAGAAGCACTGTAGTAGAGCAGCGTCTAAACCCAGAGGCACAAAGAAACTCCCCCAGCTTATGTCACCTGCCTATGTGCCTATGGCAACACAGACACCACCAGCCACTGCCAACACCTCCCAGCCAATTTGGGCAGATCGATGATGCTGTCAATCCAAAGACAGTTATTTTATTCCACTGTTGTTGCAGTTGAGGTTCACCCATGGTACAGATTGTTGCATGAGCTGCATCAGTTTTATTTCAGCAGTAAATAATAAGCTGTAATTTATGTTTATATTGATTCAATGCACAGCAGATTTTTGGATTGTTGCCCCCCTCTGATTTTCCTTCTAGGTCACAGTTTATTCAAACTTTGCTTTTTACTCTGCCCACCTGTGTCTCACCAACTCTGTTACATACTTGCAAGGCATTTATCTTTGGTGGCTTTAACTAGTATGTCACTGTAGTTTGGTTGTACACTAAAGGGAGATGACATACACGTTGCCAAGGCATGTGACTCTATTAGCCAGAAAATAATGGAATCAATCACATTTCTCAGGAGAAGCCAGTCCGACTGACCTGAACAACCGCACACAGAGAGATAGAGACAAATTGAAATGCTGAGGAGACTTATTGTCATGTAATCATTTGCACCGTGATTATATTTACCATTTATTTTACTTGCCAAAATAAAAATGCTGAAATTTATTACGATGTTTCAGCATTTGTGTTTCATGCTTTTTAGGTTGTACAGTGCAGGTTATACGCTATTAAAACTCAGATCAGATAGAACCAAATACAATATTATTTAGCTCACAGAAAGTGAGTAGCTCACAGAAACCTCTTAGGTTTTGTGTTAACTGTTCACTGAACTGAACGACACACCGAGCAAATGACCGGACTATTACTGCGTCGGGTGGCAGCGTGAAAATATTTTTTTCTAAAATAGCCCATTTTACTGTACACTCCTAAGAGTACACCAGATTTGTTCAAGCTGTTAGATAAGCTATCTGGCTGTGAATAGTGTGTGGGGGGGGGTTGTGTGTCCTTGCTGCTATGGACATTACGCAGCACTGTAGAGGTGGAGAGGGGTGATGTGTTAATGGCCCATCAGCCAAACAAAAGGATACAGACTCTCATTGAGGATCAAAAAAACATTCCACCCTAAAAGTTGCCAGTAGCTGCCGTGGTGGTGTTTGAGCAGCACAGTGAATGACATTTTTCCCAGTCTATATAGCCAACTGTCAACTCGTAATGATGAAAGAGCAGCAAACCACCCTCTCATTTTAAATTTATAGTTGACCACAATTTATGTAAACTTGCCACAGTAGGAACAGTGGTTACATAGCCTAACCTTCGAACCAAGCCATAATTTAGTAGTAGTAGGTTCACTCTGTTACTTAAAGAAATAGCACTACACATATGATGCAGACAGTGTCTTTTGTATGCTTCCTGTGCCTTGATTGATGGAATTACAGTAAGAACCACATTATTATTATTAGTTGGAGCAGTTGGTTTTTCCTCTTGAAAGAAGCTTGTCTGGACTGTCTGTTATGAAAATGTCTCTATGACATATCAGGGAGAACATTGATGATAGCAGCTGTTATCAATGGGCATAATTGATTGCAGCCCCTGACACAGCAGACATTTTGACTTGGCATAGTAGAGAAAGCACAGGTGTAGTTAATAACATCAACAATGGCTCAGTTCCATTTAAGTGTCCCAGTAAGGTATTCTAGTGAGCCAGGGCCTCACCTAAGTGGAATGCAGCCATCATTAAAGTTATTGAATACACCTGTGCTTCTCCTGCTATGACATGTCCACTAAACCCACCTGTGTTAGAACTCGGCTAACGACACATCTTTGTTTGCTGTCTGAACTTTCATTCATTAAAATAAAGTTAGAGCTATTTCGTTTGATTAAATAAATAGTATCAGAACAGCATGAAAACCAAGGCACTCTTGTTGAAGAAAATAAAATAGCATTAGCCGCATCAATAAAGGCTTTTTAAGATTTTCTTCAACAAGAGTGCCTTGGTTTTCATGCTGTTCGGATGCTTTTGTATTACCCCTGCACCAAAGAGCCACCAAAAAGAAGCACATTTTCTCTGTCTTCCCACAATAAAATAAATGTTTATAGTATGATAGAACTAGTAAATACTATTGTAAATGTGAATATTGCAAATGTAACCAATGTGTTGCTGTGGAAAGTTTTTAGTTTGTGTGTCTCTTTCTCTGAGGTATGAGAAGATGATCAGCGGCATGTACCTGGGGGAGATAGTGAGGAATGTGCTCATGGATTTTACTGCCAAGGGCTTACTGTTCCGAGGCAAACTGTCCGAGCGACTCAAGACCCGGTGCATCTTCGAGACAAAATTCCTGTCACAGATTGAAAGGTGAGTATTACAGACTAGTCTCAGTGGCTCTCTTTAGCTCATCTTTGTTTTGTTTACCATTGTAACTGTGGTCACTTACCACAGCTAAAATAAAAACAGTGAGAATTGAAAAAAAACTGTGACACTTTGCAGTTAAATCTCAAAGCCTCAAACAAAACTGGGCATTAAAGATGTGCCAAAGCTATTAATGAGATCACATTAGTCAAATTGGTGATTACAAGTGTGGCATCCACTAGCCACAGACAGCAGGTTCAAGCGCCATGAAGGCATTATTTAAAAAATGTCAATCTTTATTCTAAAACTATGATTTGTTGAATACAAACAGTGCCAATCACAAGGAAACAAGTTGGTTGGTGCTCAGCCAAGACAACACACCATCTGACGGCTTCCGTATTAGATTGACACTAGTGCAGTGCCCATTCAAAACGTGACTGTGAACAAGCCGATTGCTTGGCCTGTGGTATTGCTGCTTATAGCTTTCTCCAGAACCATTGTACCCCAAAATAACTTACAGAAGGCCCCCCAAGCAATTAGTATATGCATACTTATACTTTAGAGGAAAACATTGTACTACTACATGACGTTGTCTTCTGCTTTCTGTTTAGCAGTGGTGAATCTTCTGCAACTTAATATGTTATAGTGTCTGTTTTTTTTTGGTTTTTTTTTATTAAACAACAGATTTCTAACAAGCTGCAGCTTTTCTTAGGCCCTTTCTTATTCAGGAAAAAAGTTACTGAGCTCACTTTCTCTTTTCTAGCAAAGTTCTACCGCATGCACGCACGCACACACACACACACACACACACATACACACACACACACACACACAAACACAAACAGATGGTCCTCGATTTCTAGTTAGATAATTGCATTACAGTAATTTCGCTCAGTTTTTATCTGAAGGGACTTAATTGCATTCAACCATGTGGGTACAAAATACCAAAAATGGTGCAAATGGACACACCAACCTAGTGCAGGAGTAGACTAAATGATAAAATACACCTTTATTGATCCCCAGCGAAATAAACAAGGGAACATTTGGTTTTTGCGGTTGTACAACAGAAGCAACAGAAATAAAGTATATACAGTAACAAATAAATAACAGGAGGTGCATAAATGGAAACAGAATGAGTAAGAAACTATAGAGTAAAGTTTTTGGAGACCACTGACATGGTAAAGATAGTGACAGTGGTGTGATTAATAGCAGCAGGGTAAACAGTGTATACCAGACTAAAGGCCTTTTTATGGTCCTGCAGAGGCTCCACGCAGAGCTTTCGCCGTAGCCTACGTAAGTGGCCTGATGTTTCTACTTGTGCGCTGGTGTGTGTGTTGAGCCGGCATCTGGGGAGTGTGTGATAGAGCGAGGGAGAAGCGACAGAGTGACGGCGGTTAGCTTTGGAGCGAGTACTGACTCTAGAGTCATAGTGAGAGAAACAAAGTGTCTCCCCTGTGCTTTCTGAACAAGGTGGGAAATCTGTAGCAGGAAAAGTTAACTCTCTCCTTGATTTCATGTTGTTTATGGAGAAGGAGAACCAGGAAATGAGTCAGGGGAAATCCAGCGCTACCAAGCCACGGCCGAGCGACGTGTAGTTACATTTTTCGAGAGGTGCACGTCAGGCTACGGCGTAGGGTCCGGCGTAGATGCAGAGGGGTCTGCGAGGGTACACCGTCGATTCGACGGACAACCGTAAAATGTGATATGGTAAGGTAATGGTAATACACTGAAGTGGCCAGGTTGGGAACCCATAGGTTGATGCATATTTTTTGTTGCATTTAGTGTTGCTTGAAATGTGACCAATGCATTTTGACTATAGCTGAAGTTTAACCTTAAAGGTTAGCCTGGCTCCGCCCTCCTACTTACTTTCGCTCAATTTTCATTTCCCTCCAGTACTCCGTCTGGGTTCGCGGTATATTCTTGGGTTTTCTCCGGCCAAATATTTGGCGGTCCAATCAGCGAACAGAGGGAGTGGCTGAGAACGATGACGTTGAGGTCGTGCACTAGAAAGATGCGAGCGAAGCCATTCGGTCAGTTGTGGCAACGCTGCAGAATATCCAGAAGTTAAAGCCCGAGCAAGAACAATCTTTTTGTTTTGTTTCTTTTTGTTTTTTGTTTTGTTGGTGGCCATGATGTTGTGGCCCTCCTCCACACGGGGTTCGGGAAAAGTTTGATTTTCCAGCTCGCTCCGTTAGTGGTGAAGGAGTTGGCTAAGGCTATCGCTAGCGATGCTAATGCTAAATATAAGCCGATTGTTGTCGGTCTCCCCTCTTGTTGCACATGCGCATGACATACGTCACGACCAAACGTTAGTGATTGGTTATGGCAGATCCAGAGTGGCTCTGGGCAGATCCAATAGTTTTAAACTTCAACAGAGTACCCGCCTTCAAGGAAGTTAATACTTGTCAATGGAGAGTGGCCACACTCTTTGTACAAATGAAATGTACCAGAGTCTGCTACCAGGCTATTTAAAGTCCCGCTCCACTCAAAAATAAGTTTTTCTCATGTTAATGTCCCCTAAAATGTCTGACCTTGACTATACTGACTTGTAGAGAGATGTTTTCACAGTTTCTAGCCATCTTAATGCACGCTGCTCTTTTAGCGGTCATTCCCAAGAGAGTTGATCAGTAGCACATAAAGCCATGAAAGTATACAGTATGTATAAGTATATGTATCCACTGATTAACATACATCTCTTTTGCATGTAAATCTATGGAAAACAAGTCTTTTTGGGCCTCATGGCATCACGTGACAGACACAGAAGTTGTAATTCCATTGTTTGGCCACTATGTGAAATTGGCTTTGAATCCCAGCACACTTCCTGGGAGCGTGGCGAGACGAGGCCAGATCTAGAAATTCTAAATGAGGAAGAAAGAGTAGATGTGCTTCCAGTCCCTTTTTTTGAATTGAGTGTTTTTGTATTGTTACCATGTTAAACACAATATTAATCATAAAAGAGTATTTTTACCATACTTTTAAACGTACCTGAAGGGGAAATTTAAGCAAGTAAATTTCTTGGGATTTCCGAGGTATTGTGCTTCTACTTTTGGGACAGACAATGTCTCATTTTAGAAATCTCATGACTGAGAAATTGTGCCAAATATTACTGAAATACTGTGAGCCTGATGGAGCATGTATTATCACGCTTGCGATATATGACATAAATCTGACGCCGGAGGCCTAAATCAGTGACACATGGTCACACATCTTTACATTGTCAACATGATAGTGCTAAATATCGCATAAAAACATTTTTTTATATGGATGAAGTGCAGTTTAACATTGTTTTGTCTACATAACAGCACAATGACATTCAACCTACAGTAATATCACCCATTTAAAGCAAGTTTAAATAAATGAAAATCAGTGCAACAACGAAAGTCCTTAACATACATAGTACGAGCTGTCTCATGTGTATAACCCTGATTCTCTCTGACCCCAAAGTGACCGCCTGGCCATGCGACAGATCCGCTCAATTCTGCAGCACCTGGGCCTCACCAGCTCCACATGTGACGACTCCGTACTGGTGAAGGAAGTGTGCAGTTTGGTGTCACGCCGTGCAGCTCAGCTCTGTGGTGCTGGTTTAGCTGCTGTGGTCGACAAGATACGACAGAACCGCAACCTGAATCAGCTTTCCATCACCGTGGGAGTGGACGGCACCCTTTATAAGACACACCCTCAGTAAGGAGCAATCATGTCCAAACACAAAGTAATAAACAAGTCTGCATTAGTTGACCAGAGCCTTGGGTTTTCAGGACACGGAAGTATAGATTTTAAAGTCCTAACTTAGTGTTATTAATTGAAAATATTTTCCTCTGCTCTGGCAGCTGGCCTTGACTCATCTCAGACTTACAGAAGGTCATCAACATAATTGATGGACCACTTGCAGGACCATAAGGAAGGTCAAATCCATATCAGGAGCGTGCTGATATTTTCAAGTTTTCTTAATTTTTGAGTTACCACAGCTACTTTATGTTTATTCATACTCTACTACTACAGGGTTTCCACCAGGTCTTAAAAAGTCTAAAATTTGCTGAGGTATTGTGTTCCACAAACAAACAGGTCTTAATGTTCCTATGTCAATGTAATGCTACCTCTAATGCTCATTGAAATGTTCCCACGGCGCTTTAGAATTTTTTTTTTTTATTCTGTGGAGTTTTTTCTTTCGCTAGTCCAAATATAATTCGCTGTATTACGACTACATATGAGACCAACATGTAACTTATATTGCAGCCAATCTAGACATTAGTCCTATAATGCAAATGACAGGGTTTCGCAGGGTCTTAAAAAGTCTTAAATTCGCTGAAGTATTGTGTTCTAGGTCTTAAATAATTTAAAATAGGTCCATGTAACGCCACCACTGATGCTTCCGCAGCCCTTTAGAATGTTTTTGTTTTTAATTCTGTGGTGTTGTAGTTCTTTCTGTTGCTACTCCAAATACAGTGGCACTCATAAGTTTATGAACCCATGCTAAAGTTGACTAAAAAGAGGAATAAAAAAATCATCTTTAGGAAATTGATCTCAATGCCTTAATTTAAAAAAAATTAGGAAAAATCCAACCTTTAAGGACACCAATTTTCTTTGTGAATGAATAATGTATCATAAACAAATAAATGTTCTTAAAATACAGGGGGCATAAGTATAGATATATATGTAAAATAATAATAATATATATGTTAAATTCCCATAGAGGCAGGCAGATTTTTATTTTTAAAGGACAGATATTTCATGGATCCAGGATACTATGCATCCTGATAAAGTTCCCTTGGCCTTTGGAATTAAAATAGCCTCACATCATCACATACCCTTCACCATACCTAGAGATTGACATGGGGTACTTTCCATAAGATCATCTCTCAATGCAAATCAAACCAGCTATTAGGCTAACTGAAATAAAACCATGCCAATCTCTAGGTATGGTAAACATGCAACTTAACATTTGCTGCCAATCTAGACATTAGTCCTATAATGCCAATGAGGAAATCGGGGAATTGTTTCCGACAATGTTTCCGGACTCTGACATCTGACTTTGTTTTTGATGTCGTGATATAGGTCTTACATTTCATTCATTATGGTCTTAAAAAGGTCTTAAAAAGTCTTAAATTTGACTTGGGGAAACCTGTAGAACCCCTGTACTAAGTGTGCACCATATATTAGAGGGGGAGATTTTCATGTAACTCCTGTTCAACACTAAACCTTTTTAATTTTCTCTCCTTCCTCACTCTTACTGAAGTTTCTCCAGCATCATGCAAGAGACGTTGCAGGATTTGGCGCCGCAGTGCCAGGTGACTTTCCACAAGTCCGAGGATGGAAGTGGGAAAGGAGCAGCACTGATCACAGCTGTGGCCTGTAGGATCAAGAGCGACGGGCAGCACTGAATCGTCAAGACTTTGGTGGACAGGTAGAACCCAAAGCTACTATGACTGATTTTCTGTACCAGGTCACCAAAATAAAGTTGTCTACACCTTGACCTGAGTTTAGACCTTTAGTACTGAAATGTTTAATCTGACTTATTTTGTGTGTGGGTTCATACACATATGTACATCTAAGTTTTTGGTTTGTTTTGAATATTTGTGGTGTGAGTTGACATTGCATAGGATGGAGTCAGAACTTACAGTTTAGTTAGTGTGTTAGAGAAGGGTTACATCTTCTGTGAAATATAACTGTTACGAGCTGTGGGGCTCTTTGTCTATACACTCCCTCCTTTTATTTGCACCTTCACACCTGCAGGTTTCCTACCTGCTGACAACATGTGTATCATAGCAAATCATATATCAGTTTTAGTAATAATGATAATCTTTATTTATAGAGCATTTTTTCAAATCCATGTTACAAAGTGCTTCACAAAGGCAGTGAATTCAAACAGGTCATAAAATCATCAGGTTTTAAAAGAAAACCGATTTAAAAAAAAAACAATTTGGTGTATAAAAACCAATACAGTGTAGGAAAAGAAACGTTGTTTGACAGTTCAAAGAAATTAAAACGTACAGTATATAGTATACGAGTTTGCTCCAGGGCCTCAGGGCAATTTGATGGGTAATTTATGAAAGTAATTGTTTGTGCTTATATTCATTTTATGGCTGCTAAAACACTTTTGAATTTGAATTCAATTGTTCAGTCATTTCAATTAATACGTATCATTGTGATCATCACAATCTTAGATTGCCTGTAATTTCCACCCACTACATCGGTCCATTGCTCAATGCAGCCTTCCTAAAGTGATCTAAAATATAGAAATGCTATATCTTAGAATTATCTCTGAAATGTTTATAAACAGAACAGTGTATAAGAATAATTGTTTGGTGAATATGAAAAACGTGTTATGGGAACGACGTTTAACGTAATACATGGTTTTGTCATGTAGGCATAGATGACATGAGTTAAGGATATAGGATACTTAGAGAGACACAATTTGGAGAAAAGTGAGATTGTCAAACCGCCTGATATTCCTCAAATGGTTGTACAAATAAACAAATGTGTCCATTCAATCTATTGTCATCAGGCTGTTTTATTTCTTTGTACACGTGCCAAATATTACAGCAGTCAAATAAATATGTAAAATCAAGAAAAATGACTTTTGTCTGTGCAGAAAGATACGCAGTCCGTGCTGAAAAGAAGATAAGAGAAGCTGAGTATAAACAATTACAGAAACAGCAGGATGCCACAGAGAGACTATAAATGGCTCAGCCCTCTGACTGAGAGAGAATGTAAGGCAGGATCCCTGAGATGATCGCTACAGCTGCGGCAGCTATCAGATCGCAACAGGTCACACTCTGCTTGAGTGAGCACACACATCTCCATGTCTTTCTCATGGGCATCGATGCATGCCTTGATGTGCCCCGAGGTTTGAGAAAAGACAGTTGTGCAGTAGACATACAACTACCAGAGAATCCGTTTAGATAGTATTTTACAATGCATGATACGGCTTTGCATGTTTTGCTGGCTGAGAGTATAGATGTTTAGAGGAAAATACAGGTCTTGGTTGAGGATTTATGATGAGGCCCAGCAGGGGCAAATGACCGAAGCACCTCAAGTGTGTTGAATCCACGTTGTAAACATACAGAACCCCATGCAATTAAATATATAAAGTGTTAAACCTACAATAAGAGGGTGGCTACACGCCGACCTGTCCCTTAAGTTAGGGGAAAGTCTGCAGATTTTCTGTACTGCCATACATGCAGATGAATGGCGCCAGTACCCAGAGGTTGGCGTTTCCCTGCCGGTAGTCTATATATCCACGACATTCTTCTTCCGGGATTGCTCCGGTGTCGTAGGAAATTCCGTCGGATGCATGTCTTTTCAGCCTGGTATCCGTTACCTTCCACTTTCTTTGTGTTGTAATTTTAAACTCCGGTGGATTTGTGAGGACTATGGTTAACTGCTCCTCAGATCTCTGCAGGGTAAATCCAGACAGCTAGCTAGACTATCTGTCCAATCTGAGTTTTCTGTTACACGACTAAAACAACCTTTGAACGTACACGTTCCACCAAAACAAGTTCCTTCCCGAGGCTGTTTTGCAGCGGCTCCGTGCGGAGTTTAGCGCCGATTGTGATTGGTTTAAAGAAATGCCAATAAACCAGATCACGTTTTTCTCTCATCCCAGAATGCTGTATGGACTAGCCAGACCTTCCTCCACAGCGCTGTAGAGGAAGGTCTGGCAAAGCGAGACTACCTTGGTGGTTAAACCTTCCCAGATGACTTGCATCAGCTGGTTAAAAATTGGCAACTGTCACTCTCTAGCAATTAGCAAGTTTTTGTAATTGGTCACATGTCCAAAGTTATCACCTCGAATACAGGCTCTCCTCAGGGCTGTGTACTTTCCCCTTTGCTTTTCATTATGTACACAGACAGCTGCAGGACTTCTCAAGAGGGCAGACGAGGACAACAAAGAATTCACTTGATGCATGTAAAACCAACAGATACTTGAATTCCGTCATTCCTTCTGCCATTAGGCTTTTAAATGCTGCTTATGGCAGCAACCTGTTAGACTGGGTAAACCCAGCCCGATCTGCCGGCGATCTGGTTTTGTCCTGCAGCTCAAGCTGGAAACCTGTACGTTTATCTATTCTGCTTCCATTACAAATTTGCGGGAACCAATCACAAAACTGGCTTATCCACCTGGCACGCTATTGGCGGGTTTAACATGATGACGATCAGCTTTTTGTTTACATTCGGCCACCGAAGCGCAGCAACCGTTGATGCCGCTGTCGCTGCTACATCACCCTGGTCTGATTGGTTGAAGGACTATCCAATTACGTACAGAGTCATTTGAACTATGCCCGTTGATCACGTCTCTTGTGCAGCAGAAAATACAGAGCAGACTCACCAGACTAATGTTCAATCTTAAAAGATTGAGCTTGGTCTGGTGATAGCCAGACTAGCAACCTGTAACATCCAGAGCTTGTTATCCTGGGAAGGCATAATGCTTTGATTTATGTATTTCTTTTGTTGGTTTTATTGTTGGATATTTATTTTTTATTTATCTTTTTTCTTTTTTTTTTTTTTTTGACAACCTGTGTGTGTGCTTTGCTGCTCTTGCCTGGGTTAACTCCACTGACACTTTGGTTGATTGAATGACTGCCATGGTGTTATTCTTGTCTGCTTTTATGTGACCGGTTTGGGGATAAATAGTTGTTTGAATTGAATTGAAGAACTTAAGTACATGAACAGTATTTACACACAAAACTGTCCATATCAAAAGTGCATATACAAACGTACAAAGTAAAATATATTGTATGTACGTATGTGTATATATAGTGCAAAAAACAAACAAACATGAATCAATCTCTCTTGTTTGCTCGCGGAATAGACGGTGTATCTGTGCACGTGGGAACCTACCTACAAGCGTCAGCTGGTTCTTAGGCGTATTATAAAATAAAATCTTGCCGGTAACACTAGAGCAGGTTAAATTGAAATGTCAAATGAAGTTTTACTTTTCAAATAGTTAGAAATTGCATTTTAATTTGAATTGTGACCAACATACATGCTTGCATACATGGAAAATTAGGCGACATTGTTCATATTGCATTTTGATTTTCAAATTTGATTTGAACATTAAAATATTGTTTACTGGACAGCTGGACAAGCCTTTGAAAATTTAATCTGTAACAGCTTTTCTATTTTCATTTTAGTATGGTCACTTAACACCCATACGAGTATGTGAAAATGCAAATTGGATTATTGCATTTTTGTTTTTAATCAAAAACACATACACTTCATATGTTACATTTTTACATACACAAATTATAATGCTATTGTGGAATTACATTTTCATTTTCAGGTTTACATAATTTTTTAATTAAGTCCCCTATGGGCTTCCACACAAAAAAACCCATTAAGCAATCCTACTAAGTATGATTTTAGTTCATTTTGGTGTAATGGAAGGGTTGATATGTTATAATCCATGAGTGTCTAATATTAATTCCAATATTATGTTGCTGATATGTTTTCATTAAGGTTTTCACTCTTGATATCACTCGCAGGGTTTTGAAATGTGTTTCTGAGCATCAATATGCTCAGGATGGAATTGTGTTGGGAAAATACAAGTATTACTGTCTGTAATGTAAAAGTACTATTGAAATACATAACTATCCTTCTATGAACTTTGTGTGCCATTGTTGGCAAGCAGAAATCATTATCTCCAAGAACACTGCTTGTATCCAATGTTATTTAATCAAATACAGCAGCTGCAGGTTGCCTGATTAAGGAACAACAAGGTACAGTCTGCCGTTCACGGAGGCGTTTTGATGCACTGAATTCAAACCGCCTGCTTCAAAACGTTCTTTGCCCTCTTGAGCCAAGGTTAACTGCTCGCTTGCAAGTGTGACAACAAAACAAAATAAACTCTCTTGTTTGTTGACTCCAGCCTTTATCCACAGAAAAAGTGCCAGTACATTGCTGTTGTCATTAAACATAGACTGTGACAATAACAACAAGTTGGCCTAGAACCGCTGTTGGTCTCTGTTCAGTGGAAGGAACTTAATTGCTTAAATAGATTTACTGGAACTGCTTTCAATCAATATGTGCACCTTTTGACTTCATGGCTGTGCTTTCTCCATCATGTGCACTCATTTGTTTCACATTTCTTCTTGCCACACCATCTCCATGCTCCACTATGTTGCTTTGCCGTGCGGCTGCCTCCAAGAGAAGAACGGAACATCTAAACAACTTCATACTAACTACGTGTGATTACAAAAAACATGTTTTATTTGTATGACGGTGTGAATTTCATTTCATCGTCTTGAGATACCACAACAGACGGTAAAAGTTGGGTCTCGTGGGTAAAATGTGATACATTTTTAAAATATCATGGAGTGAGAAATGTAAATACTGCTGACATAAATGATGGACGTAAGCTAGCTTTCTTTATTTACGCTGCAGAGATCTGAGGAGCAGTTAACCATAGTCCTCATATATCCACCGGAGGTTAGAACGCCAACACAAAGATAGCGGAAGGTAACAGACATCCGGCCGAATAGCAGGACATCCTGTGGAATTTCCGGAGGCACTGGAGCGATGACGAAAGTGGAATGTCGTGGATATTACTAACTTGTAACGGCTTCTTTTAACATTTTATCAAGATCTCAGCCATGATTGTTGTATTTTATTTATTTCCTATTGCTTGATTGCTGCTCTGTATGTTTGCATGTGTCAACAAATGGCTACAATCAGTATTGCTTGGCTGTGTTTTGTTGCTTTGTGTTGCCCGTTTGTGATTGGTGCCTCGATTTGGAAAAATTGGAAGTGGGCTTGAACGGGCTCTTGGTCAGACTGACTTGCAGAGCAAATCTCAAATTTGCTGGAAGTTCGTCAGGGTTTTCCCAGGGGGTAAGCTTCGCTTCAGAGCTCGAACCTCCTATGGCGCCATTTTGATGCTACAAAACGATCACCCGACGTTAGCATCCCATTGACTGCCATTCATTTTGACGTCACTCTGACAGTGAATAACTTTACATCTGAAGCGTTTAAAGACTCTATTTGTCCATTGTTTATTTCTAAAGAAACACGACAATGTATAAAAGGCTCCATTACCTTGTACCTCACGTTATGGCTCCATAGCAGACGTTTTTATAAAAATAGGCTAACGATTGTGTCATAACCACGCGACTTTCTGTCGCATAGTAGAGGAATTACCGTATAGTACAGGAGAAGCTCTCAGGCAGTTTTGACTTAGATTAGCTTTTTTAAGTTTAATTACTAATGTTAACTATCATTTTAGTTAGCAATAATGAGCCTGTGCCTATGTTATCTCCTTACATATACCTACGCTCTCCGTCTCTGCTAGATTGGGAATGATTGAGATTTCTCTTGGCACAGCTACCAGAAGACTTCCAACTTTCAGACAGGTTGCTCACGTCACATCTACGTCGTCTCTCTCATTTGGAGGCTGCTCAGTAACGCTCAGCCATCACCGGATGGCTGAGCGTTGCAAATAATTTGCAAATAATTTGCAAATAATTAAATTAAGCATGTATAATTAGTGTGGGTGTATTTCCAATGATGGCACTGCATGTAGCCGTACACATCGAGTGATCAGTACGGTGGTCGACAGGGGCAGACGTCCTGCAACTTAAGAAAACACATGCAAATAGACAAAACACAAGCAAATTAAGAAAACAACGTCATTAATTTGACAACACGTGCAGCATTCAGCAAACGCGCTGCAAATACACACAACACAACCAAATACATAAACGCACTGCAAATACACACAACACAACCAAATACATAAACGCACTGCAAATAAAAAATGATGCAAAAAGAAAAGCACGCAAACCCCGAAAAAAGAAGCGATGCAAAAAGAAAAACAACTTCATTAATTTGACAACACATGCGCAGCATTCAGCAAACGCACTGCAAATACAACAACACAACCAAATAGATAAACGCGCTGCAAATATGAAACGATGCAAAAAGAACAGCACACAAACCCAGAAAACAAATGCAACAAAAAAACGCTGCATCCAGATTATACAACGGAAGTTCTCCAGACCTCTAGAGGAAGCAGCTAGTGGAACAGCTGGATTTTCGACTCCACGGGGAGAGAGGGAGGGAGAGAGAGAGAGAGAGAGAGAGAGAGAGAGAGAAACTGCATAGACTGTAAATATTAAATCTATGTTTGAGATCTGTTTTCTCTGGTTTGGTGGGTGTGTCTCGGCTCAGGTCACAGGTGATACTCAATCAGCAGAGACGTCTGTAAACTCGTGGTGATAAAACATTTAAAACTGCATCAGTGTTTAACGTTGACGTTTGTTTAAGCCACATGAGAGGGTTTAATTTCGAGGTCCGAAATTACTGAAGTATAGGCCTCCTCAAGTGTAATATTGTGATTATACAACAACGGTTACCAACAAAATAAGTGATCAATCTGTATTCATATTGTGGAGCTATTCGCTCTTGAAATACAAAAAACAGACAGGATTTCTAGTCCCTCCCTGTTAGTAAACCAGCCAATTTACCGTGGGATTTATCAAACTGAATAAATCCCGCCCGCACATATAAACACAAAACTGCTTTGCTAACTCCATCGTGTTGTAAGTAAGAAATCTGCTGAAAAAGTTATTATATTTATTAGCATGATTGTCGTACTGTTGAGTTCACAAACATCCAAAACACCAAAGTACAAAGACATAGCGGACCAGACGTGAGCTTTTATTTTGAAAAGCCGAAGCTCGGGGACAGCACCAGCCGGGAGGGCATGAGACGGGAGCATAGACTGTATATTAATAATATATTATGTTATTAATAATAATAATATGAATTTAATATTGGTTAATAACGGTCAAAAATCCAGCTGTTCCCCTAGCTGCTCCCTCTAGAGGTCTGGAGAACTTCCGTTGTGTAATCTGGATGCTGCGTTTTTTTGTTGCATTTGTTTTCTGGGTTTGTGTGCTTTTCTTTTTGCATCGTTTCATATTTGCAGCGCGTTTATCTATTTGGTTGTGTTGTTGTATTTGCAGCGCGTTTATCTATTTGGTTGTGTTGTTGTATTTGCAGTGCGTTTATGTATTTGGTTGTGTTGTGATATTTGCAGTGCGTTTGCTGAATGCTGCGCATGTGTTGTCAAATTAATAAAGTTGTTTTTCTTTTTGCATCGCTTCTTTTTTCGTTGTTTGCGTGCTTTTCTTTTTGCATCGTTTTTTATTTGCAGTGCGTTTATGTATTTGGTTGTGTTGTGGTATTTGCAGCGCGTTTATGTAGGGAATCAAATAACAACAATAAATGAGCAAAACTGACCAAGAAATAAGTTATTAGAGAAATACAGGATAAACTAAAGATAAGACCACTGACATTTACCAAGCCTACCTTCCCATCTGCACAGTATACAGGCTCAGCTTGAATACCAGTAGGTCACATGGGCCACCAGCCCTGCACTTCTTCAACCTACACCTATGTCCCAAATGGACCGAATACAGTCCAGTTTCTCATTACACTACAGTCCAGTCATTGTAAAAGAAAGATATTTTAAACCTTAAAATAAAGGTTATGAAATGGATCTGTCTTTACTTCACTACATAATGTGAATGATCATGTTTAGTGCCAATGCCCTCATATTCCTGCCCCATGAAAATGATTGTTAAAACCCTCTAAGAGCCGGGGAGCATCAGCGCTCCCCGGCCAACATGACTGTCTTTAAAGCGTAACTCTCACCAAAATGCAACCAAGGGTCTTTTTGTGAATGTACCCACGTCAAACTTTCGTTTAAAAGCATAATTAGGATGGAAACGCCACTTTTAAGATTTACCGTATTTTCATTTTTCGGTCAGATGGCCTTTTGAATGGACGTGCCACAATGCAACAATGTTCTCAATGCTGGAGTTCATGTGTAGAGCCCCTGGTGATACTTGGAGCAAAGTTTCATGTTGTGTCCAGCCTTCTTAGTGTTTTATAATAGTGATTTTGATGTGATCATAGTAGTGCCCCTAGCACTCCCATTCAAAAGGCCATTTGACCAAAAACGAGAATATGGTAAATCTTAAAAGTGGCATTTCCGTCCTAATTATGCTTTTAAACTAAAGTTTGACTCAGGTACATTCACAAAAAGACCCTAGGTTGCATTTTGGCGAGAGTTACGCTTTAAGATGCTGTAGTGGGTTGGGTTTTATAGTAAGACTGGGATCATATGAAACTAGCAGGCAGAAGGAATCCATTGGTAACAACCAGCTAGTTGAGAAGGGGGCTAAATAACTGAAAAAAATCTGTGTTGCCCATTCACAAACTTGTCCTTTTTCATGAATATTTACCACCACCATCAACTCCAAGTATTCCTATTGGCTTGACATTTTACATTTGTATTTGCATGAACTGCGGTAGACGCTCCATGTTCATGCGCCATCTTGAAATACGGTAGCCGGTAAGGGACATACAGGACATACTGCTCCGCCTTTTGCATTTTCGCTGTCACATGATAAACTCACAGGTGCTGCTAATGCTGCTAATGGGTATCGTAGCTTCCCCGGCAAGTTTGAAGAAGGAAGCATGGAGGACCACACGTATTCAAAATCCAAATGTCAGGAACAGGAGTCTTCTTCTTCGCCCAGAAAAAGAAAAAGGATATTGAAAAGAGCAAGAGACTGGCTTTTTGAAGCGTGAAGGCTACCGTAGCTGTAATACGTACTTTGAACTGCGTGGCGCGAGAGAGTTGATTGCGATATATGATCTCAACGCTAGATGGGAGAAATTCCTACACATTGGACCTTTAAGGGGAGGTCCACTTTCCACAGTCAAAAGCTGTGGGCTTACAAGATGCTTTATGTAAGGTAAGGTATATATATTGCTGAGAAGAGTGTACTGGGGCTGGTCAGAGCTGTGTGAAATGAACGTATGTGGAGAGGGGTGGTCCAAGGTACACCATAAGTGTGCATCGCTGTACGGAGCTGGAGCTGTACGGAGCTGTACGGAGCTGAGAAGGTGATTGGCTGCAATCTGCCGCCGCTCCAGGACCTATACGCCACCAGGACTCTGAAGCGTGCTGGAAAGATTGTGGCTGACCCCTCCCACCCCGGACACAAGCTCTTTGAGCCACTCCCCTCTGGCAGGAGGATGAGGTCCATTAGGACCAAAACCTCACGCCACATAAACAGTTTTTTCCCCTCCGCCACTAGCCTTCTAAACAAGGCTCGGAATCCATCCTGACTCTCTCCACACCCCACCTCTGGCTCCTCATGCCACTGTACCTACTCTGCTGTAGCGTCCCTTTTCACTACTGTTTAACTTATTTGACTATTTATTTAAATTTATTTTATCGTTATTAATACGTACTGTGTGTATATATTTATACTTATATTGTTTATATCTTTTTATCCTTCTTATATTTGTATGTGTGACATGCTCCAACAACACCATGACAAATTCCTCGTATGTGCAACGTACTTGGCAATAAAGCCCTTTCAAATTCTGATTCTGATTCTGATTCTGAGAAAAAAAAAAAAAGAATGATGTGCCAGGTAGATTAAAGTGTTTCTGGATGTCTTGGAATGTTTGTAGGCCCTGAGGACCATACATGTCACCAAGAGTGTGCGCCCATTTGCTGCTCCATTGAGAGAATGAAATTGGTTGTCTTACCAATACCAATACCAGTTAATCAATATTTTGTAGTGTATTTCGGCAATACGCCAAGTAGAAATGACTTCAGTCATAATTGAACCAAATGTTTCAAAAGCAAAATACGTTTATTACACATTTAACACTTTAACATTTCAGAAAACAACAATTCAAGAAACAAAACATAACATTTCAGAAATCACTTCAACATTTCACAAAACACAACATTTCACAAAACACAACAGCAAAGCAAAAAACCAAATGACATTTGGTGAGACCCAAACCGAAAAAGGTAGGTACGTATTGGACATTGATTCCTCGTTGCTGATTGGATGCACTGGCTGTCAGTCTGTGACCAACTGAATTTTTTCTTCCTCTTTTGGATTTAAGGCAGACTTACAGACCTTGGTGTTGAGGTCAGGACTTTTGGGGTGAAAATTCAATTTGTTTGAACTTGGCAGAAAATCCGAGCTGTGTGCACTGCAGTGGTTCACACTGGCTCAGGAGAAAATAATAGCCTTGCTTCCATTTCTTTTAGTGTGAAAGCAGAGTTAGGTAGAACATCAAAGCACAGCCTAGATGCATTTATTGTGTTATTTTGTAAATCTGTCAGGGTCAGTATTCCTTTGTTAGGATACTTTAAGTAGAGCTCCAAGTGTAAGGCTCTGGCTATGCTAGTTAGATGCAGCAGTTACATTTCACACTGCTCATTGTCTTTCATCACTAAAGCTGAAGGCTACTGGTTGGTTTGAGGTTGCAGCTGAACAAAGAAGTGTTTTATTTTCTCCAATGCATTTCTAATACGTTTTTGGACAAAAGTGGCCAAGAGGAATATTTGAACAAAAAACGGCTTCAATAAGAAAAATATCAATAATAGAAGAAAAAAAACATAGTACATACATAGAAACAGAACTACAGTATTACAGCTTGTTACACAGCATGAGAAAAGCATAAAGAACAACCATATATACACTAAGTCAAGGTTTTGCATTGCAAGCCACAAACATACAATAGTGTGCAACATCAGTTTTGGTTCTTCTGCGCTGTCATCAAGCATCAGACACATTTCACAAAACTAATTAATGGTGAGCACTGTTCTCATAATACATTCAAATGAATTCAACAGTAATAACAAAATCACAATCTCCTGTAACACAAATGTCCTTTGTCCATGACACCTATGCTGGCATACTTCAAATTTCCAACTGTAAAGACCACATTAAAAGCACTCTCCCTTCCTGCATACATTATTATGGTTAAGAGGGCATACATATAAACTAGTGATTGGTACTGAGTGCAACAGACTTTCTCAAAGCTCTGCTAAAATACAATAACAATGCTGCACACGTTGGCAACGCCAACGCAGTTACACCACACCACTGCCATAAACAAAACACACCTCTGATATATACAGTAAGCAACACAATATCTGACAACAAAAGATTTAGATAATAAAGACATTATAAGTAATTTCCTTTTGGATAACACAACCCAGTCTCACGACAGTTCGTGAAATGGTCACGTTATTTAATCTATTGATTTGATTTGACACGTTTATGTTGTTTTTTTTTCGTGGTGGTGAGCATGAATTTGAATCTAATGTATTTCAATGGGAAGCATCTTTCGTGATCACAGCACGACTACGGTAGCGAGTAGTATGAAAAGCCGAAAATCCGCACAAGGAGGTAGGTTGGAGTGGTGAACGGGTCAAACAACACAGGACTTTCACCCTGGAGACCGGGGATCGTGGCCCGCGTGTGACGATTCATTTCCCCGTTGTTCTTTTCCTAAACACAACCGTCCCGTTGTTGTCGCGTGTCCCCCAGAGACCACGGATCGTGTCCCAGTGTGTGACGTGTCCTTTCCCCCGTCCTTCTTTTCCTAGGTTGAAACCCAACCTCCGTATAGATGCTTCCCGTTACGTGCTGAGCACCACGAAAAAAACAAGATGAATGTGTCCGTGTACACGAATCAATAGATTAAAAATAACGTGAGCATTTCACGAACTGCCGTCACGAACTGCCGTGAGACCGTGTTGGATAACATGATGTCTTCGGAGTTAGGAGATTAACCGGCACATACAGAAAGCAAGAAAACATTCAGAATGTTTTGTTGTGTGAATGAAACATAATTGTTTTGTATAAGTTTGTAAAAGTGCTATAAGTGATGGCTCTTTAGAAGATTTTACGTCTGCTGTGTGAACCACAATGTTTTTTTTCTAATGTGATCTATTCATTGAGATATGTCTGACAAATGTTAAGCTTACCACCTGTAAGTCAACAGGAGAGATAAGAGCTGAGGCTGCACACCGTAGCTACTGGGGAATTGACATCCCAATATTTCCGGGGGAATTCTCGTCAAGTCCTACTGCCTATTTGTCCCATTTGTAATCATAAAAAACTGATCTATTTCAGAAAAACAAATTTGTTTCATATGTGGTTGCCATTGTATTCACCACAGTTTGTTGCTCAATTCAAAAGGCCTTTTTGTAATGTATGCAATCAGAAACATCAAAAAAATTACAATACACACTTCCCATAATGCACATGGAAAGCCTATTTCATTAGACCTCCCCTGCCTCCTAAATGGCCTCTTCTTTCAAACCCCACACCTCCAGTTTGTAACACAGTATTTCTGTTAAAAGTTTGCAGTCTTATGCTCGAGCCAATTTTACCCTGATGACATACGTTTTATGTTTTTTTTTGTTTTTGTGAAGCTCCTTGCAGAGCTACAGAGAGCTATCTCCGTAAGCTGAGTCACTAGTACTCCTTTTACGAAGAAGACATACTTTTATTAATCACGCAAGGGAAATTCACATTTACACTTTGTTGTTACAGTTACACACAACACACACAGGCCGAAATACACACACATGCTCAGGAGGACCTATACATGCACTATTTGGAGAGATGACAGTGAGAGTGAGGGGGCTGCCCATTAAAGGTGCACCGAGGAGTTGAGGGTTTGGTGCCTTGCTGAGCTTTGTACCTTGCCTGGATTGATGGATTCAATGTTCCTTTGAAAATGCAATTACCTTAATGGCAAATAAATACTGGGTTTTTCTTGAAAAAAGGTTGATGTTATTTTCCTGGAAAGTAATCATTTTAAAAAGCAAAGGAAAATGCATTCACAGTCCTGCCAATGCACTTTATTCCTATATAAAAAGACCAGGCACAAAGAGAGTACCTGTATGTTGGTAATAAAGTGACTGGCTGAAGTGCTGTAATAAGCTGCCGTTTGCTATGCTGCTGCAACAAAGATGGCTAGCATTAAAGGTGCAGTAGATAAGACTTATAAAACTAACTTTCTGTCATATTTGCTGAAGCTGACCCTATGTTCCAGTAGAACTACATGACGTAGGTAATTTAAATAAAAATCTGGTTCCTCTGGCACCATCTACAGCCTGTAGGGCGATTTGCAAAAATCCACAGCTCCCTGTTCAGATGCACCAATCAGGGCCAGTGTAACTGTGTGTCAACCACTGCTCATGCACATGCATTCATTCTCCCTTGTGGGGGGAGGGGCTTAGGAGACCGTTTGGGCTTTAGCAGAAAGGGGGGAGGGACTGACTGAAATGTTTTGGCTAAGTCCTGGATCTTCGCAATCCTACCTACAGCACCTTTAACTACATTGTAGGTTGTTTACCTGACCAGCAAATATGATTCCAACTGCATCATTATTGATGTGCTTTGAAGCTGCCCCCACCTTTCAAATGTTGCACTGATATTCAGTTAAGCATTGGGGAAACAAAACCAAGTGCATAGAGGATATTGGGTAGTTCAAAGGGGGGGGGGGGGCTGTATCACAAAGTGAAAATAGAGGGGTAGCCAGGTATCTCTGGCCTTAAATCTGGTAATTTGATTTAGATTTTATCAACCACTAGTGGTTTAAAGCATGTTTCTAAACCATATTTGAAGATTTACAGTAGCACATTAATGTTGCAGACCTTACATTCATAATGCTGGCTCATCGAAAAGCCATACGTTTTAACACGTATAAAGTAAACAATTATCCATGTCTTTCTCAGTACATAATGCTTTCTTTCTTTTAGTATTTTGATTATTTGTACTGGTCTGGAGTTTGTACCTTCAGGTTGAAAGCACTTAATTGGAAGTCGCTTTGGATAAAAACGTTTGCTAAATGACATGTAATGTAATGTAATGTATATGAGATATTGCCAGAGCCAGTTAATAAGCAGCTTCAGCCGTGCAGTGATTGTGGAGGTGAGAAAGTGAGCAGGGTTTGACCTTCTCTCTCTCTTTTTTCCCCATGCTTTACACAGCTAAATCTGCGGCTTTTCGTGTGTACAAGTTCAACACTATGAGTGTCATCCAGGAGATACTCCATGTGTAAAGCAATATTACGTCTCTCTATGACAGCTGGCTCCTCACTCAGCTTCATGTGTGGCAATCTTCTGAACAACTACTGTATAAACACTTGCCTTTCAACAACGCGTAATGAGAACTAGTTCTTTTTGTTGGCATACCTCAGCCTTCAGCTCATTTTGTGATACAGGCTCCATCTTGATATCTCAGCAGCCGCTGAGGTTAAGGAGAAGTTACTGGCATTGGTCAGCAACACAGACAAACCCCCAGACAGGAACATATTTCTGATTGCAACATTATTTGTATTTATTTTCATATGAGGGATCGTTAAAAGAAATGATTGCTTATTTATTTTGTTCCACTTGAATGTTTTTAAAGGTGTCATGGTTGTACATTATTCTGATAAGCCAAACACTTATCCAGGTGGAGGTTATTTATTGTGTACACTGATGGAAATTGCAACCTAGGGTCTTTTTGTGAATATACCCGTGTCAAACTTTCGTTAAAAGCATAATTAGGACGGAAACGCCACTTTTAAGATTTACCGTATTCTCCTTTTCGGTCAAATGGCCTTTTGAATGGGAGTACTAGTGGCACCACTATGATCGCATCAAAATGACTATTTTTAAAACACTAAGAAGGCTCGACACAACATGAAACTTTGCTCGAAGCATCACCGGGAGCTCTACACATGAACTCCAGCATTGAGAACATTGTTTATGTACACAGAGTTTACTAAAAAGAAAGGTTTTGAACAACTCACTTTAGCAATTGTTGTTTACGCTATCCACCATCTTGTCAGTCAAAAAGTGTCAATCACCGAATGCAACGTAACAGGGAGGAGAGAAAAGATGGAAAGCTCCTAAAGCTTAGATCCATATAAATGCACGGATAATTTGTTGTTTAGTCGTTAGTGAAAAACAATATTGACCTTGTAGTTGAAAAAGGAGCCTCATATAAGAATGACATTTCCTCCTATGGAGTCCGTTCATTCACATTCGGAGATTGACACTGCTTGACTGATAAGATGGCGGATAGCGTAAACAACAACTGCTAAAGTGAGTTGTTCAAAACCTTTCTTTTTAGTAAACTCTGTGTACACAAACAATGTTCTCAATGCTGAGTTCATGCGTAGAGCCCCTGGCGATACTTTGAGCAAAGCTTCATGTTGTGTCGAGCCTTCTTAGTGTTTAAAAATAGCTATTTTGAGGCTAGCATAGTAGTGCCACTAGTACTCCCATTCAAAAGGCCATTTGACCGAAAACGACAATACGGTAAATCTTAAGAGTGGCGTTTCCGTCCTAATTATGCTTTTAAACAAAAGTTTGACTCGGGTATATTCACAAAAAGACCCTAGGCATTTTGGTGAGAGTCACGCTTTAAGCAAACACACACGAAAAGAGATGTTTGATTTGTTTTTCTCTCCTCCAGATATGCAGATAGTTGAAGAACCAGTAACGCAAGTGACGCAATCATTTTTTGATTGGTAACTGTAATGTGATTACTGAGTTATCAACAGTAATGCGTTACATTACTGCGTTACCCCCCAACACTGATCCCTAGTAACCATAATTTAAAACAGTAACCACATTACACATGCAACATCAGATAATGATAATGGTTTCTTTCTTGGGACCATAATGCAACACACTATGCCTTTGTTTGGATAATTTCTGGGTAACATTGTGAACACTCAGTTATCCCACGCCTGATGCACTGAAGGTGCCAGTGAACGATCCCTCTCTGACTCCTCAACAATACTGTCTTTCTTATGTACAGCTGTCATTTCTAATGCTCGATTTGAG
The DNA here is from genome assembly GCF_008315115.2 of Sander lucioperca. Lineage (NCBI taxonomy): Eukaryota > Metazoa > Chordata > Actinopteri > Perciformes > Percidae > Sander > Sander lucioperca. The sequence goes on from NC_050174.1 coordinate 24,424,809, forward strand.
AGACTTCTCTCTGGGTGGACCACCACACACCCCACCTTTACACTCCTATTCACCTCTGCTGTTTCATGCAAATTGTTGTCGTTATGGACTCGATTTCTCAGCCCCAAGACAAGATGGTTGTGATTGTTAGCGGCATCTCTGAAGTCAGTACCTCCACAAGGTGCTTGCATGGACCTGTCTTTCCTGCCCCACGTGGCCCTCCTCCACAGCTGGCACTGAATGACGCAACAGAAAGGCCTGGACTTGCACACCGCCTGGAAGCCCCTCCTAAAGTTCTCATTGTAGTAGCCGTAGATGATGGGGTTGACGCTGGAGTTGGAGAAAGCTAGCCAGTGGGCAAAGGGAAAGATGTAGCTGGTCAGAAGATCCAGCTGGTCCCTGTCAAAGCCTGCGTAGTCAGCCATCATCATCAGGGTCCACAGTGGCAACCAGGACAGCATGAAAAGCAAAGCCACCAGGATAAGCATCTTTATCACCTTGATCTTTTTCTGGGAAATCATTGGCTGACCAGCCCTTCTACCCACAACCTGGACTCTGGCATTGGCCTGCTTTGGCTCTATGTTTGCAACCACAGAAGAACACAGTTTGCCTCCAATACTTCCATACATCAGTGTGATGACAGTGAGCGGCACCAGGTAGATGAGAGCAAACAGAACCGCAGTGTAGACCTTTCTCATCTGAGGGTTGGCAAAGTTTTCGTAGCAGGTGTACAGGGGGAAAGTGTGGTTGAAGTCATCATTGTACACCATGTAGTGGAAAGGAACCTCCTCCATAGTCAGTGCCACAGCAGTAGGACACATGATCACCACTGCTAGCACCCAGATTAACATGATGGCTGCCTTGGCAACAAGTACAGTCGGCTTGGGTTGTAGAGGGTACACTATACAGCGAAACCTGTAGTAGATAAGTAAAAAGCATTACCGCAAATTAGCTATATGGCTAGACATAATGAAAAGAAGAATATTTCATAAAGCTAAAGCTTTAACTAAGGATGCCTAATACTCATAACTTAATAATCTTCTAATTATTTTTTACATTAATCATTTAGTCATGTTTTGAAATTTTAAATTAAGAATTTTGTTTAGCCAGTAGTCAAAAAAATCAAAAGGTTAAATGTAAAGCAAGCAAATACTTAATATGTAGGACATTGTAATCAGCAAATGTTTGCTGTATTAATCAATGTTAGTGGTATGGTGTTGGGTGGGGGGGAGGAGGGTGGTGGTGGCGGCAATATCTCAACTACAGTAAAACTCCTGAAAAGAGGAAATGAAGAAAGGAGAAGAGGTGTTATTTGTCAGCTAACATGAAGGCCTCAACACCAACAGGTGTTTTCGCGTAATCTTTAATACTGTGAGAGATATGACACCCCGCTGAACATTCTGTGCAAGAATGGTGTGTGTTGTGTAAGAAATGTGAGGACAATAGCTGTCCAAAAAGGGCCTGTTTCTCTTCTCCTCCTGGTATTTCTGGTATGATTTAATAGAGGAGGCAGTGTTGCAGTTGATGGACACCGCTTCACTTAGAAGCTCACAGTGCCTCATGTGAAAGTCCTTTTGCCTCCCTAAGCACATGTGTTAGAAAGGATATAACATTGTAAATTTTTCTCCCTACATTTTCTTGACCAAAATGTAGGAAAATTTGTGCCGGTCACAGACATGTAACCATGGAATCAACCAGACTTAAACTTTTGGCTCTGTTCATACCAACTACAGATAGAAACAATGAAAAGAAATATCTGGAAGGATGCAGATGGTTCCCTTTTTATTACCTGTTTTTATCTCTCTGGTTATGATAATATTTTGCCGTTTGGACTCACGGTTTTTGAATTAAAGAACAAACTTCAGAGTTATAATCATCATTAAATGGACATTTGTGACCTGTCAAACATACAGTCTCCCCCTCCCTCCTCCACTCCTTCAGTGTGCAAATCACTTAAGCAACACGTACTGCGACAGGAGGAGAAGAAAAGGAGAGGACAAGAAGAGGAGAGGAAGAAAGGAGGAGGAGAGGAGATGAAGAAAGGATAAGTTGGTGGCACCGCTTCACTTAGAAGCTCACTGTGCCTCATGTGAAAGTCTGTTTGCCTCCCTAAGTACATCGTTAGAAAGGCACAACTATTTCTCTTTCTCCCTACATTTGTTTGACCAAAATGTAGGAATATTTGTGCCGGTCGCGGACATGTAACCATGGAATTCACCTGACTTAAAATGTTGGCACTGTTCGTATCATAAAATAAATGTATGAGAGTTAAAACTGTGGATGGTATAGCAAAGTAAAAATAAAGTCAGTTGGATCCCCAACTCTGAGTCTGTACATTCTATCCAAAACACACTAATGTAAAAATGTCAGAAGCCTCAAAGAAGGTTGAATATTTCAAAAATGTGATTTGAAAGTTGAATACTACCTAACATTTTAAAGTTTGAATAGAGTTTCTCGAAAATTCTAAATAACCAAACACAAACTCCTCCTTCTATCATGGAGATTCTTTACTGTAGGCCGTGTTGTCCTCAAACAGCAGATTTACTGTTAGCCAGTGTTATTCAGATGTACACCAAGTAGTAGGCACACTGTCAAAATTTCTTGCGGAATTTTCTAGTTATTATTATTATTATTATATATATCACAAAACACATAGTGTATATCACCGCTTTTTATTCATTTCTATTAAAGTATGAATTTAATTTAGCAACATTATTATTATTTATTCACTTATTTATTTCTCTCTCCTCCTCCTCCTCCTCCTCCTCCTCCTCCTCGCACATACCTTCATATGGTCCCAGTTATGCATCTATACATCCACGACACTTTTACACTACACTCTTTCATACATGCAAACAATACAATACACATCCCATACTCGCACTAACAAAAACAAACATCTGTATTAGTCTGTCTAATTTGTCACCTTTTTGTACTACGACCCATTGCACTTATAAAGGGGGGAAAAGGTATCAAACCACAGCCCACACTAACCTTTCAACAGCTATGGCCACCAGGGTGAAGACTGATGCAGAAACAGACATTCCCTGCACCAAGCCGCTCAATTTGCACACAGTGTTGGAAAAGGGCCAACCTGTTACAAAAATGACAAACACTCATTAGAGTAGTACTCAAACTAGTGGCAAGTAAGTGGGTAAGCGAGTGACTAGTAACAATTCAAAAAACTCTGTGTAATCTGAGGGTAGTGACTCCTACTGATGAACCCACAGAGCATTATTAGACTCTGCAGAGCGTTTTAGCGTCTTTTAGCTCAGTGGTTCCCAAACTTTTTCCATGTCAAGGACCCCTAAAGACCCCTAAGATTTTGTCCCAGGTTCTACCATATGATAGGATTTTTGCTTTGAGATGTTTTGCCTGGAACTTTACCTAATGCATTGAATTTGCAACATAGACCAAAGTTGTTGCACCTCCAGGAAACACACAATACAAATATGCTACAAATAGTAAGGACGTGTGTGTTGGGACCAGAGCAGTGGGATTAAACTGATCTTAAACAAAGGAAATCACATCCCAACATGTGAAACAGGCTATTTTGCGAAGTACATGCACCATGTATGACAGGGTATTGCCTGTGATGAGGAGGTCCACCAGTGTTGTAGGGATGCAGAAGATGCCCACCAGTAGGTCACTGATAGCCAGGTTAAGGATGAAGAGGTTTGTGACTGTGCGCATACGACGGTTTGCCAGTACGATCAGGCAAACCAGGATGTTCCCCACCATACATAGCAGGAAGATGAAGAAATAGCCCAGGATGTAGCTGGCAGCCACATACAGAGAGTGCTGATAGTAGGGGTAAAAGGTTATGTTGGTGATGTTTGAAGCACCATCTAGGCTGGTGTTTGTAACAGCTGCTGTGGTGGCTGATCCCTCCATCTCCATCCCTTCCTCGCCCATCTTCGTCAGTATCTCCATCTCTTGGATGAGCCAACACTGCAGAGGAAATCCAAGGAGAAGATCATTTAGAATTCAGTTTGCTATCAAAAATATCACCTGATCGCTTGACATTTCGAACAAAACATTTAACATACGTATCTATTTTATCATGTGAACTAGAAAAGTGCAGAGTGCAGATCTTCACAAACTGTGTCTCCCTCTCCCCTCCCAAACAAAGAAAAGTATAATCTCACTTAATTGTCCCTCCCAGTAGAGGGACCTGTGCTGGACTGTTTTCTTAATCCCGCACCCGCAAACATTTTGACCCTGCATACAAGCCTGGCCCCACACAACAGTTTATCAGATCTTTGTTTTGTTTTTTTGCACATTCTGCACTAAATGCAGTCAGCCTCCTTTTTCTTATGTTAAACAGTTATTTTGTGTATATTTTTTTCTGTATTTATTGTTTATTTCATATTAATGTTTAATATGTTGTGTTTATGTATGCACCAACCACCGGGGCAAATTCCTTGTAAATATAACTTACTTTGGCAATAAACCTGATTCTAAATCTAATTCAGTACTCAGGCTTCTGTCCCCCATTGGTTATAATTAGTGCTGTCGAATGATTAAAATATTTAATTAAAAAATGAATGTCTTAGTTAACTCGCAATTAATCGCAATTAATTGCACATTTTGCTCTATTCTAAATGTCCCTTGATTTCTTTTTGTCCCATTATTTTTTCTCATTTTAATGCTCTTATCAACATGATACAACGATACTTTTAAAACGGTGCTGTATGTTCAAAAATATAAAACAATAAAAAGTTGATCTAAAAAAAAAAAAAGGAGCACAAAACGGCGAAAACAACCACTGGATGGGAAAAGGGTATTTTACAATAACTTTGAATGTACCACGAGGCTGGCGAGGCTGAGTCTGTGTTTTTCAGACAACAGCAGCTACAGTCTGGTGGTAGAATCCTCTACAGTGAAATACAGTCACACTTTACACCGTTTAGCTGTCAGCGTTACTAGTTGTTGCAACAGCATGTGAAAAAAGTTTGCTAGGCCAAAAAGAACGTTAATCTCGCGATAAAAAATTGACGGCGTTAAAATGGGTTTGAATGGGTTTGAGGGGTGAATACCTGCATAGAATTAAAATAACACTTTAACACATGCTCTTTGGTGGATTATGTGTTTGCCGAATTACAGGAGATTCTTGGACAGATTCAGACAAGATGGGGAATCTAATTTCATCAGTATATTTGGTCCTTAATTAGAGCCCCAACTGCCACTTGGTTTGCACAAGCCTACAGAGAGGCTCCCAACATTCATCTCATTTGAGAACTTTCACAATTCCTTGATACCGTTTTGGCCACCCTTGACTCTTTTGCACCGGTCAAAATTAAAAAAAGTACGCCTGTTTACCGTGGCTTAATAACAGTAATTATTAAAGAAAATAGGAGAGCACGAAGAATGTCAGAGTAGAGGTTGAAGTGGGATAAATTACAGATCTCATTTTAAATTCCAAAGGACCTCTTGGATGAATACCAATGGGCTATGAAAAATGTCAGGGCTCAGATAAGTCTATCTGTAAATAGTTTATCCATCTTTTCTGAAATACTGCAGTTCTAAATTCCTTTATTCACATCACTTCATCAGAACGTCATCACATTATTTGTTCTCTTGACATTATTCCAATTAAACTCTTCAAAGAAGTTATTGGCACCATTGGCACCTGCATTATTTCAATTATCAATAGCTCCCTGAAAAACCAGCCATGTTCCCCAATCATTCAATCTTGCAGTAGTCCAGCCAGAAAAATAGAATCTATATCCTGCAGTTGTTTTACACACTAATCTTCAAACTCTCCTTTTTTAAGTCTTTGAAAAAGTAGTTCAGTCAGGACCACTTTGTCAAAATAGATGCATTCATCTGCAATTTGTATTTGGCGGTATGGCTCTGTTCTGGTGCTTCCCCGCACTTCCACGTGCATACGTGGAAAGCATGAGGCAGGGAGAGCACACCTCCCTGCCCTTCCATGTGCTTGTATGGAAAGCCTTAAGTGGGGAGGGCAGCAGGGCAGGATCCCCATAGGGTACAAAACAGAGCAGCATAAATGACAGAGAAACAACATTGATTAAGTCAGACAACATCAATTTAAAAGGAGGAGCTGGGGTGGAGGTGGGTTGCAAGCGCTAGCAGAGATGCAGCAAGGTAGGCTGGGAAAAGCAGTTTAATAGAGCGCGCTATTTGGAAAGCCAATCAAAAGAGGGAATCAGCTAAGCCATCAGCTGGTGTGCTGGCTTAGGAACTGTCAGCTATGAGCTGAGATAATAGCCGAGCTTGACTCCGTGACCTGCCAGAACTTACACTATGCTTCATTTTTTATAGCCAACTGTTGTCCCACCTGGCTCTGGTGGCTCCTGTATTCTGGTAGTCTGGTTTCAGAGCTTTTCACAGTACAGAATCTGCATTACTGAGAATAACTAATGACCTCCTTCTAGCTGCTGACTCAGTCAACTGTTCAGTCCTTTTGCTCCTTGGTCTAACTGCACCCTTTGACACCATAGATCCTTCTACTCTCATTCATAGATTAAACCAATGGGACGGGGGAATCTGGTTCTGCTTTAAAATGGTTTTCCTCACGTTTGTCCAAAAGATCTTTTAATGTCTCCATTAGCAACTCATCCTCTTCCCCTGCCCCCATGTCCTGTGGTGTCCTCAAAGGTTTCATACTTGGTCCAATCCTCTTCTCCATTTATTTTCTTCCAAAAGGCGACATTAGCGCATTCAAAAGCACAACATTTCTCTTTATCGCTATGCGGATGATATGCATATCTACCTCCCGACAAACAAATTAATTGTGGTAGTAAAATTGAGTAATATTATGCTTCATGCAGCTCCAGTTCATCTCCAAATTCCGATCAATTCTCTGTAGGAAAGTCACCCATGCTTTCATATTGTTGCCTAGAGAGTATGAGAGGAGAGATAAGCAGAGGCACAGCTTTACGGAAGAAATGGGTCAAACTATATTGATAGAAACGGTATTGTCTCATACCATATCTCGTTTGAAAATACATCGGTATACATTTCAAAAGTCAATATACCGTCCAGCTCTACCTGGACCCCCTCAAATGACCACCTGTGGGTCCCGGGGACTCACTACATTTAAAAAAACCTATCAACATCACTGACATGGTAGACATTATACCTTCTAAACATCAGCCTCTTAGTATTGTCATTGTAAGCATGTTAGTATGCGGATATAAGCATTTAGCTCAAACATCTACTATTCTCTGTAGAAAAGTCACCCATGTTTTCATATCGTTCCGCCATTGCAACTCGTTATGTTTTTGGTATAAGAGTTTTGACAGGGTCAAAAAAGAGAGTGTGCATTACTCCCATTCTTGAGTGCCTCCCAACAATAGAAGTAATGCACACGCTCACTGATGGTTTAGCCCCCCCCCCCCCCCCTTACATTACAGAACTCCTGTCCCTACAAGAGGATGGATACCCGACCCAAGCCCGATGGGACACGATGGGACCCGATGGGACCCGACGGTACCCGACGGGCCGGGCCGGGTTCGGACAGATATTTAGAAATGATGTTCGGGTTCGGGTCGGGCTCGGTCACATCAGCGCGATAAGGCATTTGTTGTAAAATGGTGCTGTGGCTCCTTTAAGAGAGCTCAGTGTGTGTGTGTGTGTGTGTGTGTGTGGAAAGTGGGCAGAAGAGAGATAGAGAGGAAGCAGACGTGTAGATGCGACCGGAGCAGATGGTGGTTGGTGGAATAAGTTTAAGTTTTGTACACAGTGTGTGCGGTGTCTGAAATAAACACCAGACTGAAAGCCAAGTTCATTCATCTGCTCACCAGGAACGGGATTTTAACCCCAACTTCGGTCGGGTTCGGACAGAAAAATGCGGCCCAATCCGCACTCTAGTTCCTATATCCCCCATTATTTTTTATTTTATTTTTTTAAAAGTGAACTGTGAACTGTAAACAAATTCCACTTTACATCAATGTTTAACACCGTTACCATGACTGCACCACACAGATACCATTACCTATAAACCTTGTGAACAGGACACAGCATCACTGAGTCTATCATTGCACTTTGCAAAGTGGTTTTCCAGTCAAAAAAGTAAAGTCACAAGGTCTGTCTGAGGTTTCTCCCTAAAAGGGAATTTTTCCTCGCCACGGTCGCACTAAATGCTTGCTCTTGGGGGAATTACTGGAATTGTTGGGTCTTTGTAAATTATAGAGTGTGGTCTAGACCTACTCTATAAGTAAAGTGTCTTGAGATAAATTGTTATGATTTGATACTATAAATAAAATTGAATTGAATTGAATTGAATTGAATACATGTCATGTGACTGCAACTGCATTACTGGTAGCCTCTAATATCAGGCACCCTTCTCACCTTTCGCTCTCTCCGCTATCTATTTTGCGACAGCACCGTCGCCACATCTGGGGCTTAGCGCTGCCCAAGACCATTGTGACCATTCTCCAGCGCTAACACATCTCTGTGGAGATAGGTCTGGCAAGACTACATTACAGTCTACTATTGCTGATAGATGAATTGTCCTGATAGTCTCTTCTATTTCCCTGAAAGCACTGGTGCAAAATGACTCAACAGAATCACAGTGCAATGTATTTATGTACTGTGCTGTTAATATTCAAAGTGTTAGCTCCCACATGTGTCCACCTAAAGGCATGAAGCTCAGGTAGACTTATTTCAGCTCTCCCTTGAGATGTTAGAAATGTCAAACTCCGGAGGAAAAGTCAAGCATGACATTATTGCAGCAGTAGATGTACACCAACTGTTTAAATGTTATTAAATATTTAAAAAACAAACTTCTAATTATTTGTATAGTTAAGCAATTCAAAAGAGTCATAGAAAAAAAAAGTAATCAATTTGTATACTTCATGGCCATGCTCACACCATCCCCTTAGGTCATTGCTATACAGTGAAAACAGGACTGGGATCCATGGGTGCATTGAGCCTCCTCTGTGAGGGTAAATGGCTGACCTCGCTCCCTCTTGACCTTGCGCTGGAGTTCAATCTTCAGCCTCTCTGTTGTTGCACTGAAGTCCTGAGTGTCAAACCGACAATACAAAATTGCCAGTTTAAAACATGGCCTCTAACCGTTCCTTGTAGTGTCCTTTGGCTTTGGCTATCTCCCTCTTAAATGCTATTTGCAAGGCTCTTCCCTGCACTCTTTGCCCAGTAGCAAAGGCTCTGCGCTTAGCTTTCAGGTGACCCAAGGCTTGTTGTTATTTTGATAGCACTCAACAGTCTTTATGGGTATTAGCATATTCACTGCACCACACATGAACTACTTTTTATTTGTTTTGTCTGTAGTCAGTGCATGCTTGCTTTGGCCACACATTGGCCAAGCCAGGCTAAGGAGGTGCGACTATGTCAAGTCAAGTTTAAGTAATTAAGATTAATGCACGTTCAGGGCCTTGTCAACAGACCACGAGATCGATCACAGATTTATTGATGCTAAAATTGAGAAGACGTTTTATGTACTTAACACCCTGTGAGCAACAGCTACTAGGCTAACCAGGTTGTAGCATGTGGTATGCAAAAAAGGAAACATGGCCACTGTAAAAAAACAGCAAGAGAAAGTGTTGCAGACAATAGTGGACCGTCTGAATGCATAAGCCTAAAAATTTAGATTTACTAACCACTGTTCTTACTGAAAACGTCATAATTATAATATTCAAGCCGTTAGGCTACATGTCATTTGCACAAATGCACAAACACCTGAACACTTTGCCTTAAAAGTGAACAGAAGATAATATTACTCAGGAAATTTACCATGAAGATCAATTACACCCACTAATTCATAATTCTAGAAGACCATGTATATTATGTGCAAATTTCTCATGGGCTATATAATATATAGTAACATATTAAGCTTTACTGCTAACTTTTAAGCAAAGTGTAGAACTGTTAACGTTCAGTTAACAGCAGTGGTTAGTATTCTTAGGCTATCATTCAGTTGGTCCACTATTGTCTGCCATGCCTTTTCTCGCTGTTTTATTATATTTTATATCTTATCTTATCTAATGCTACAAATTAGCACGACAGCAGTAGTAACACTGTAACCTACCAACGCACGCTGATGTGGGCATTCACAGGACATCAGTTCTATTCTAATCCATTCAAGACCAAGGTTATCTGGTGGATGGATAGAAAATGGCAAAGAAGAGGACCTTGGGAATAGTGGAAATGCAGCTGAAGAAAGGAACAAATAGTTACTATACCGGAGCCTCATATTGCTGCAGTTTTTGCACACAATTGAGTCCATGCATTTTGTCTCCTGTCTCCTGTCTTCCATTATTGAGAGGAAGAATGGTTCTAGCAAACAAAAACTCTTGCCCATATGGAATGTGAGTTTTGTATTAAAGGGAAATTCACATCACTGCACGGTAACTTGCCGCCTCCAGTCATTTTAATTGGGGGAGGCGACAGATATTATATATAATATTACATTATCGGCAAAAATTATTATATATGGTGGTGACAAAACCCATATTAAGTAAGTAGACCTACAGTTAGGTGATTCTGGCGTTGCAGAAATGCCTGCTCGCTGTCCGATTGTCTGATATGAATGACCACATTGCAATGGTACATGCCCTTAGTGTTCTGTCTTACACAGAAAACTAATTCTTCACTGGTAAGACCAACATACTGTAATAACATTCAAATAAAAAAATATAATATCATCTTGTGAATAGGCCTAAGTGATTTAATCAGCAGAAGGTTCTGAAAATATTAAAAACAACAAAGCTATACTTCACCGATTCTCTGCAGTTAACTGATGGAAAAAGACAGAAGATATAGGCTACTTTTAAAATATTATGTGAAATATTATGTGAAAGTACCCTCAACTAGAGAATGACTTCCACATATTATGCATTGATAAGCCTAGACTGGTCATAAAAATGAACAGTCTACATTAATACAACAATATTACATGATTTAAAAAGCAACATATCATACGGGAACAGAGGGGTGGTGAAGTGCGGGTGCTGGGCTCTAGCTAAATCAGAAAAAAATATTTATTTAGGGAACGTTCGGTATTTATGGTATGGACCACCGGAGGAAAATAGGGCAGGATCATGTCTTTTTATTTTATGCTGAGGGGGGGGGGGGGTCATCCAACATTTTTTAGTCTGGGCAGTGGGGTCACCCAACTTTTTTATTCATGAAAAGAGCAAAATTTCAAAGGGGCTTGTTTGGTGCATATTTATCCATGTAGCTCTCAGTCTCGGCCCCCTAGCAGATGGTCTGACCGCATACGCGGAGTTTGCTGGGGGGGGCAGAAGGGGGCACACTGCTCCCCTGGTGGCTCAAATGGGTAATTGCATTGTTTAAAAACTTAGTGGAATAATTACGTCTGGCATGACGAGATAGTTTATAAATATCTTAAATAACACAAAACAACTAAATGGTGATAGGTAATACATCAGATTTCATATACTGCTTTAATAAAAAAAATATTACCTGGCTGACGATGGGAGCAGCAGGACGCAAAAAACGAAAATTACTGTTGCACTAGTCTGGACAAATCGACAAAAAGCCTGATGTACTATATCAAATTCAACATTGCGCTCACCAAAAAAAACTTGCTTGAAGCTTCCTGTTTATGTTTTCTTGACAAGTGGCCGTTTGAATATTATTGTCCTCTCCTTGAAGGCAGAATAGTGTAATGTCTCTGACTTACAATTCTACATTAGTTAAAATAATATATTTTGTTTGCAAAGAATTTAAGTTATTTGTTATTTATTCTCTACTTAAGGAAACATGCTTTTATGGAGGATATATTTATTCATAATTCAAATTGAAAGTCCAAAGAGAAAACGAAGCAAGATCAAATAAAAAAATACTACGCTACTAGGAAAAATCATGCCATAATTAAATGTGAAATGTAAAAGCTTAAATGGAAATACTTAAATTAAAATCTCAAATAGAAAAAAAATTATAATTTTATTTTAGCCTTTCCCCTTTATAATTTTCAATTTTCAATTTGACATTTTATCTTTTTAATTTTTTACGTTTTGACATTGACATTTTAAGATTCACCTTTTACATTTCGATTTAACATTAAGCTTTTCATTTAGAAGTGACAGGTGTCAATGTAAATAAGGAGGCGTGGCCCAACGGCTGGTGGGGGGGTCTGAAACTCTTCCAGCTGACAGCAGACGGGAGCTTCCAAGTCCAACAACATATCGGAGCAAATGTGCAATTGTCCATACATTTTTGTAAAACTGCCCATATTCAAACTGTACACAGTTAATTTCTCGCATAAAACTCTCAGTCTCACTCTCAGAAATGAATTTAGTGGTGAAATAGCAGACGAAAAAAGCAATAAATCCGGGGCATATCGCTACGCGCAGTATCGGCGATGATGTCGAATCTCTAGATGAGCCGCAGCTGAGCCTCGCATGATTGAACCGCGCTTATAGTTAGATAAAGTTGTGGGGAAATGAGTGGTGAAATAGCGAAAACTGTAAAAGGTTTCCTGTTGTTGCCTGCTGCTACTACAGCAAACTCCCAATCTAGATTCTAGAATTGATTGCTTTTTTCGTCTGCTATTTCACTACTAAATTAATTTCTGAGACTGTTTTATGCGAGAAATTAACTGTGTACAGTGTGGATATGGGAAAAATGTATGGCCAATTGCACATTTGCTCCGATATGTTGTTGGACTTGGAAGCTCCAGTCTTAGGTGACAGCCAGCTGGCGGTGGCCGGGATCGCTTGCTTACCGGTCGGCCAGTAACACTCACAGCAACCGCTGTCAGCTGGAAGAGTTTCAGACCCCCCCACCAGCCGTTGGGCCACGCCTCCTTATTTAAATTGACACCTGTCACTTCTAAATGAAAAGCTTAATGTTAAATTCGAAATGTAAAAGGTGAATCTTAAAATGTCAATGTCAAAACGTAAAAATTTAAAAGATAAAATGTCAAATTGAAAATTGAAAATTATAAAGGGGAAAGGCTAAAATAAATCTTTAAATTTTTAAAAATAAATTATTTCTTTTTTTCTATTTGAGATTTTAATTTAAGCATTTCCATTTAAGCTTTTACATTTCACATTTAATTATGGCATGATTTTTCCTAGTAGCGTAGTAAAATAATACTATTTTTAATTTGATCTTGCTTCGTTTTCTCTTTGGACTTTCAATTTGAATTATGAATACATATATCCTCCATAGGCTTTTTACATTAAAACTAAAATGACTTTTCTTTTCAAGCAATGTGTGCATTGATTTCAATATATGATATAAAATATAAAATATATGAAATATTAAAGAAATAACCATAAATAAAATCCTCTGTGTGCATCACAAAAATAAGATATGCACTTGCACTCTCCCTTTTAATAGTTGGACATATTTACAGTACAAACCTTGTCAGTGAACTATTAAGGCTCAAAAAAATCGTTCATTAATTCTAATCAAGGTAAAATGTTCAATTAATCGTGATTTCGATTTTAGGTTATATGTCCAGCCCTGCTGTCTTGTCTTTGCTGATTATTTTGTTTCAAAATAAAATGTTCCGTGTGTTCCATGAACCGTGTAAACAATGAGGACATTACCATTTCCCCAGCAGATTCAGTCTTTACAGGAAGACTGAATGCACACACTACCTCCACAGTACCACTGATCATGGCATCCACAAAAGCTTTACTGCTTTATATAAATAGGGCTACACTCACTGGTGTAGTCTATGTGATACGCAGGTATACACAGTAGACCCACTAAGAAAGCTCCAGGATTTCCATATACCCACTTAAAAATGCCCAATGACACGCAACATACTTTCCATTATATGTTTGATAGATTTTGAATTGTCATCTGTGTTTTTCTTCTTCATATAGGATAAATAAAGGTATTTTCAACGTAATTTGGTGCATAAAAGTGTATCTGAATACAGGAAATTAAGTTCCCACCCAGAGCCCCCACTATGATATCTACCCCCCCCCAAAAAAAGGCAGATTCTGGCCAATATACAGTACAGTATACCCACTACAATACATAGGCTACAGACTACACCACTGCTACACTCTACTATTCCTATAAAGTTACAGCTTAAAGGGTAGTAATAATATCGTTCTGTTATTTAAGTGTGAGATATAGCCATAGCTATATAACTATATGTTTTGCACTCACTTTAACTCCACCATTTAAAAAACAGGGATAAATGAATAAACAAATATAGCCTACGTGAAAATACACAGCAGAATGCACGCTTGCTTAGGCTTGACTAGTTTGTGTCATTATTTTCGCTCTTCTTTGTTTTGGTTTAAAGAAAAGGGAGTTGACAGATTCAACAAAGCCCTGCTGGAACGCTCCTGTTGAAAAAGTTCAAGCTAACTCAGTCGTTATTTTAGTATCATGAACCTATCGTTTCCTTACTGGAAAAGCATGGGTCTCGGTGTAATATAGCCCAGTTTAGTCAACATAATGTGGGTAAGAAAAGAAAACCAAGCGGCTCCTGTAGCATGTGCGTTTTCTTACGACGCAGGTAAATGTGAGATGACTTACCTCTGTGGTTTCCGATGCTCTTGGACTAAAAAACACTCAAAAATCAGCAAATATAAGGTGTTCCGCGTCGTCCGCGGCTTTCTGATTAGTCTAACGTTACCACTTTACAGGTTTAACAGTAACAGCAATAATATAGTTAAACGTCATAATGTATAGGTAGATTTCACCCAGAAAACAGAGCCGCAGAGACGGTCCACTGCCACAGAGACGCGCTCCACTCTGACTGGCTGCGGGCGAGGAGGGAGACCAGGCACACCATGTTGTCTTTATAGCTTTATAGCTAAGACTTAAGTCTAGGGTTGGTAATTGTAATTGTAGTCTAGTAATTGGATCATTTAGCCTTTGGATTCCTTACAATACAATTCATAATTAAAAAAAAACAACATATGTAACAGATGTTTTTACATATTAATTATAAATAATAACATATGAATTCAGTTTTGTTTTATTTGTCAATTTTGGGGTGCAATGCTTAAAATACCTTTTCAAGAACTGGGAGGGACTTACAACTTTAATGGTTTGTATTTAAAATAAATAAAATGACTTCAGTTTATTCTGATTGGCATTTTTTTTTTCTGTTCTGCTTTTCGCTCCCTGCCCTCCATCTGAATCAGCATTATTCCCCCCCTCCCCCCCAACAACAATTTTAATTATAACAATTATTTATTGACGTGTGCACAATAATGATACATGATTGTCTTTGGCAATTAGACCCCCATCGTGACATCATCGAATTCCCAATCGTGACGTCATCATATTGAAAGGGGGTCGAGAAGCGAAGCACTGTTAAGGTTATGTGAAATTGGTTAACTTTATCATCTTTAAAAGCCCTAAGTAGGATACCCCCCCCCAATTAAATCTATTTTTTATATGATTTCACATGACAAATACATACATACAAACACCACTGTCTTCACCCCCTGTGGTTTGTCCCCCCCCCCCCCCCCACACACACACACACACACACACACACACACACACACACACACCTACACCCCACCACCTCCCCATCAACTCCGCACTCACAACCAACAACACACCCCCCCTCCCCCAACCTGTCCTTCACAATAAACCAGGTGAGGAGTGAGCTACGGGTCAAGGTGAGAACAGCAGCGGGTCCTGATGGCCTCAGCTCCAGGCTTCTCAAATCCTGTGCAGATCAGCTGTGCAGGATAGTGGACGACGGCATCTCATACCTCCTCCAGAGATCTCCCTCACACCTGGAAAAGGCTAGAAGCACTATGAGAATCATGTTTTATAATTTCTCCAGCGCTTTCAACACCATCCAGCCACCGCTTCTGAGGGACAAGTTGGAGCGGACTGGGGTGGACCTCCAGCTCAAAGGATGGACATGGAACTACCTCACCAACCGACCTCAGTTTCTAAGGACACAGGGCTGTGTGTCCGACACAGTTGTCTGCAGCACAGGGGCCCCACAGGGAACAGTTCGGGCCCCGTTCCTGTTTACCCTCTACACTACAGACTTCATTTATAACTCAGAAAACTGCCACCTACAAAAGTTCTCGAATGACTCCGCAGTTGTTGGCCTCATCTCAGATGGGGAAGACAGGGAGTACAGAGAATTTAACCAAGACTTTACAGACTGGTGACAATGCAACCACCTCCAGATCAATGCTGGGAAAACCAAAGAGCTGGTGGTGGATTTCCGCAGGGGCAAACACTCTCCTCCTCTACCGGTGAACATCCTGGGTACGGACATTGATGTGGTAAAATCATATAAGTACCTGGGTGTTCACCTGACAATCAACTGGACTGGACTTGAACTTAGAATATTTTTATTTTATTTTATTGGAAACGGTCTCCAATATGATCATCGGTTCCAAATTTAACATGCGCAATTTTTGGTTTCCGTAGCGGCCACCCTACTTGCAGGCGCTTGTTATGTTGCAGCCATGGAGCACAGTAAGCGGCGCTCTAGTGTGGCTTTACTTTATATTGGAAGAAAGCCCAATAAAACTGTAAATCACCAATCAAAATAAAATGTTCCTCTTTCTCCATCTGAGAAAAAAAGCACGTGACCCGTTTCAACTCCACCCCTCAAAGAATCGGAATCGATAAGAACCGGAATCGAATGGGAGAATAGGAATTGGAATCAAACCGATGCCCAACCCTAGTTGTGGCATCAGCCTTTTTCTATGGAGTGGTCTGCTGGGGCAGTGGCATTAACGGTGGCAGACACGAAAAGCCTGGACCGGTTGATTAAGAAGGCCAGCTTTTTTCTCGTTTCCCCCCTTGACGCTGTGGAGGTGGTGGAAATCAGGAGAGTAGTGGCTAAATTATCCTCCATGATAGACAACTTATCCCACCCCATGGAGGACACTCTGTCAGCACTGAACAGCTCCCTGAGTGACAGGCTGCTGCACCGGCGCTGCGTCAAGGAGAGATACCGCAGGTCTTTCTTTCCTGCTGCTGTCAGACTATACAATCAGCACTGCTCCCAGTAGACCACAGGGACAAAACACACACACACCAGGACTGATAAACTGTGCAATAATAATGTGACTGTGCAATACTGCAATGCTGTAAATACATTAGGGCTGCACGATATGAGGAAAATTTGCAATATGCGTTAAGATTGTTGAATAACGCGATAACGATATTATTTCTTACTTATTCTGCTGCTTTCAGTATTCTGCTCAAATACAACAAATTGCTTGTTGAATTTAAAACCAATGATAGAAAATCATGTCCAACATTATTTAATTCAACAAATTGAACATTGAATTGAATGAACAAGACCTGCTTGGTTGCTTCGGGGAATCATTGTAAAGATTTACAAAGAATATGTACAGCATTTACTATCTAACTGGGATGTTTTGGGACTTCATTTAATATTGTATTTAAGTAGTATATAAGGACACTTTTGAACAATCACGAGGTATGTGTGTGTGTGTGTGTGTGTGTGTGTGTGTGGGTTAGGGTGTTTGGAATGAATTCCGAAAGTCGAATGCAGTGACGTGACCCTCTGTAAGAAAAAGGATGCTTTTAAATTACTAAAATAGGGCAAGCCACAAGTAAAATCATGTTGGAGCACTGAGGACCAGATGCTGTTTAACTATTTTATATCAGTTTGAGACTAGAAGACTTTCAGAAAGCACTATCATGGTGGGAGAAGATCAGGGGCATTTACATGCATGCCAAGTCAACTAAACCAGCTGTAAAGAGCATGACTCAAATACACATTTTCCTACAGATAACTTTTAAAACTGATCAACAAGAAGAACATTTTCCATGGCCTGCAAATATGAAAAGTGAAAACTCAGATTTTTCACATCTTAATGTTATCCACTCATACAATCGCATGGAGAACTGCAAGTGCACATACATACACGTTAACATATTGTATGCCCTATTCAACAATTCACAAAGGATTAAAGCAGTTTGTTACTTTTTAAGAAAATAATTGGAATTGCATTGGAGACCTTGCCCCTACGCAGCCCACAGCAATTCAATGGAAACATGGTATTGTAGATAAACTGTACGTCAGCATGAGCAGGTTGAATTCGTCTTTGCCTTCAAGGTGCCTCATTTTTTCTGCACTTTGTACTTGACAGTGTAACGACAGTCTTTGTGAGGTAGACGGCTCTGATTCAAGGGCAAGCTTTTATTTCTTTTCCTTCATTTTTTTGTTTTAACTTTTTTTATCCACAAATGCATGACATTCAAAATGACAGGACACAAGTACTACAATATGTAGCAATGAGGTAGAAATGGTTATAAAGAATACCAGATATAAAACTACATAAGGATGGAATCAAAATCTTAAGCAGTTCTCAACAAAATGTAATTACAGAAATAGTGACAGTCTTTGAAAAAAAAGTGATTCAAATGGCTAAGTTGGCATCCCTGTGAGACTCGATGTACTTATCATAGGTTCAGCTCATGGGTTGGTTGTGACTGTTTCATCACATCACTCTCAATAACTAACTTTTTAATGGTAACATCTAATGCATGGGAGATATATACCCTATCTGAATATCGTCATTTGTTTTCATTATATCAGGTCTGTCTGTATGGCGTTTTACTCTATAGCTGTAAGGCAAATTAAAAACACACGAATATAACTTCTTATCCATGTGACGAGTGTTACACTGTACTCTTTTGCACTGTTAGAGAGACAAAAAAGAAGCAAATATGTGACAAGTTCTGTTGTTGTCGAAGTGATTACAAGTACTACTTAAGTTGAGTGGAACATTTCCCCTTTTTAACATACATTACTCATGAACAATTCCTCTCTTAAACTTGTGAAATCTGCGCTTGTTAATGGCACTTAGGGCTTCTTAACGCCTTCTTGTCAAAAACCTTGCAATGACGATAATTACTTCTTAAAATTAGCAATCATAGAGAAACAATTATATTTCAGTATGACATTTTCTGCTAATAGCTATTAACAATGCCTCGTGAGAGTACTATAAAATTGGCAATTTCAAATATTCACAGATCACTCAGATCACAGATATTCACAACTTCTTCAAACAAATCATCATATTCAAAAGAAAGCAGTTTTACTTTGGCTTCAAGGAAGTTTTCAACCAATAAACACCACAAAGTGCAGTAACAAATAACAGAAATTTAAGCGGCTTTTTAATATTGGTCTAATTTTCTTGTGTAACTACATACTTTTCATGTTTAAAGTGTCCAAAAGGACTTTGCTGGACACTTTCATGGGTAAACCAAATTTGGCTATGGACCCCCTGGATGGGGTGTGTGAGCGTTGGTTGTACTGAAAGACAGACAGATATCCTTGTAAGTACATTTTGTTTTAAGCATGTTTTACACTAGAGAAAATTAATTACCCATAAAAATCACAGTTAACCTGAATTACAGAGGCCTCTTGCTAACCACGATAGCTAACTAGCGCTAGCTGATTACTTAGCGCCACGCTCTCGTCCAAATATGGGCACTTCTAGCTCCAAAAAAACAAAATAGTGACACCCAAAATGCCGAATTATAGCCTTCAAACGTCCACTTCTTTTATACAGCCTGTGATTATATGGTGAATGTTTCGAATTTAACAATTGAAATGATCCCGTTTCTAAGTAATCAAATTGTGTGGGGTTGCGTTAACTTTTTTACCAATGACTGTACCTTGTGTGCATTCAAAGAAAACTGGCACTCAGCTCATGATTGGAGTACATATTATAAATATATTTCAATCAGGAGAGACTTTGTTGCAGATATGCAAAGATTTATTGTACGAATGCATGATATGACATGTACAGTCTTTGGAGATTAGACTCCATCGTTATTAAATGATATATATAATTAGGGGGTTAGAAGGCCAGAAGCTGATCCCCCGATGGAGTCTAGACACTGATGGCGGTGTGAGGAACCCGAATACCGAACCGAGGAGCCGACGGCAGTCTGGTCGGAGGAGGACCCAGGAGCCGTGCAGGATGAAGACCAGAGGAGCAAGGGGAGGAGGAGGGTTGTGTTCTTAGCCTGAAATGACAACTGAGCAGCAGAGAGAGACAGATTTAAAACAGGGATGTCATGCTGTGATTGGCTTGTGAAATTCAAGGCCGCTTCTGATTGGTTAGATGAAAGTGAGCGCCTCTAACAGCTGTTCAGTTTTAGAAGAGAGAGAAATGTGATTAAGTTAGAAGTCTTCCTGCAAGAATTTACGCTGAGCTCCATAACACAGATAATGTGAAACTACAACAAGATATTATTGTTGACAAGCTTGCTAGCTTTCTCTGCTGCTACGTAGGTTCTCTGCTATAGTCTGGATGCTCTGTATACAGTTTTGGAAGAGTTAATGACATTCAATTCATGAATGTCACAGTTATGGCCTAAGACAGACAAACTAATTCTTCTGTAAACTTTATATTAAAATAATGCCATGTTTCAGGTCTTACATATAGGTTTAATGTCATGTTTCAGGAATTACATATAGTTTAATGTTATGTTTCAGGTCTTACATATAGTTTAATGTTATGTTTCAGGTCTTACATATAGTTTAATGTTATTTTTCAGGTCTTACATATAGGTTTAATGTCATGTTTCAGGAATTACATATAGTTTAATGTTATGTTTCAGGTCTTACATATAGTTTAATGTTATGTTTCAGGTCTTACATATAGTTTAATGTTATGTTTCAGGTCTTACATATAGGTTTAATGTCATGTTTCAGGAATTACATATAGTTTAATGTTATGTTTCAGGTCTTACATATAGTTTAATGTCATGACTCAGGTTTTACATATAGTTTAATGTCATGTTTCAGGTTTTACATATAGTTTAATGTCATGTTTCAGGTCTAACATATAGTTTAATGTCATGTTTCAGGATTTAAATATAATATAATGTAATGTTTCAGGTCTTACATACAGTATTCTCCATGCAATTGTATGAGTGGATAACATTAAGATGTGAAAAATCTGAGTTTTTACTTTTCATATTTGCAGGCCATGGAAAATGTTCTTCTTGTTGATCAGTTTCAAAAGTTATCTGTAGGAAAATGTGTATTTGAGTCATGCTCTTTACAGCTGGTTTAGTTGACTTGGCATGCATGTAAATGCCCCTGATCTTCTCCCACCATGATAGTGCTTTCTGAAAGTCTTCTAGTCTCAAACTGATATAAAATAGTTAAACAGCATCTGGTCCTCAGTGCTCCAACATGATTTTACTTGTGGCTTGCCCTATTTTAGTAATTTAAAAGCATCCTTTTTCTTACAGAGGGTCACGTCACTGCATTTGACTTTCGGAATTCGTTCCAAACACCCTAACCCACACACACACACACACACACACACACACACACACACACACACACACCTCATGCTTGTTCACATGCACTTACCCCCCTGCCGCCATCTTAAGTGTCGTCTTCGCCCTCTCATGCGTGTTCACATGCAGTACCGCACTCCACCACCCAAACGTCCCCAAAAGTATCCTTATATACTACTTATGTAGTGTTACACCAAAACAAGTTCCTTCCCGAGAACATTTTGGAGAGCCACGCTCTCTGCGTCTGGAGCTTAGCGCCGCCCAAGACGATTGGAAATGTGGAGATCTATAAACAATTTGAAGGAAAGCAATAATTGTAAAAGATGAATTCTATTTGTGCTACATTGGGTGTTAAATAACATAACAGGACATCACACAAATGAGCATTTTAAGTGATACTCCCACCACAGCACAACCCTGCAGTGAATTCGCCGGATCGCTTATGTTGGTCTGACTGGCCCTGA
This sequence comes from Sander lucioperca, assembly GCF_008315115.2. Lineage (NCBI taxonomy): Eukaryota > Metazoa > Chordata > Actinopteri > Perciformes > Percidae > Sander > Sander lucioperca. Next base: position 24,446,462 of record NC_050174.1, read on the forward strand.
TCATTCCTCCCCAACCCCCCCAACCCCACCAAGGCCGCCACCACCCAAGCTTCGAATATTCGCTGTTGATTAGTACCAAAGCTTTGAAGCACAAAAAATCCAAACCTAAAAGTCCCTTTTTCCACCTCTAATGAAAAATGTATAATAGAACTCATAAAATAAACATTACATTAAATGTCAAAGTGTTTACTCATATGAACAAATGTCAACTGTCTTTTTTAGTCTTTTATCACAGAGCAATGAGAAAAAAAGTTTCAATGTAGCTGTAAGAAATGGAAATTACATTAGTTATGAGTCATTGTGTGTCAAGCTGAGCTTAATGAACTCAGCGCCCGGTCAATGTCAAACATACTACTCGGATGGTCAAATTTATTGGAATATAGCCTACATTTTTTTGGGTGGAAACTACTCAAATGGTACATAAAGTAGCCCAAATTATCACAACCTGTCTCACAACAAATTTGACCTACCCAATCAAATAAAAAGTCGCCCAAACCGCACAATCTGGTAATAGTGTAAGGAGCCGCAGCAGTGGAAGATGGAGAGCTGATAATTTCTCACAGATTTAAAAAGACAGGGGAAATGTCCTGTGTGAATCTAGCAGTGCAGCTCAACTTGACTGTCTGAACTGGCCCACATGCTTTGCAACATTTGGCATTTTAGCATGCTACATAATGTGCTATTCAGTTAGTAAATAGCTAAAGGCGTTTTCAATAAAGCTGCAAAATTAGTAAAGCTTTTTTTCATGTCAAGGATGGAGTATGTAAAAAAAAATAATATTAATATTGCTGCTGTAATTTAGTCTGTAAGGTATGTGAGGAGAGCTGAGTAAACAATGCTATTGGGTTTCTGTCTTTTTGTCAGCCTTTGTGCCTCTTTCCTGAAAGATGGAACTCCCACGGTGTAAATGTAAAGGTCAGCTGAAAGAAATGTAGAATTTCAACAAAGACCTCCAACAAAGCATGTCCTATCTCCTAATGTTGGAGATAGGGCATGGAAGTGAAAACATAATTTGTGTATCCGCCCTGTGATTCAGATCCAAGGGTTCTTCCTTGCCCATGCTACACCCTTCCCCCAAGTTTCATGAAAATCATAACCTCCTTGGCAGAGGTTATTATCTGCCTCAGGTTTGTTTTACATGCAATCAAGTATGATCAAATAGTTCTTCACAAATACAAACCAACCTACCCCGAGACCAGCAGTCATATGTTATCGTCAAGGTTGTTTCCATTGTTGGATAGAATCCAAATTGATAAATGAATACTGTATTATTCGGTTCACATGGCGCAAATTTAAGTTAGAATATGTTTCAATTCAGCCCATTAAGAACATTAGCTCTTTTGTAATCTGCTTGCCTCAGTAATCAGTAAGCACTGTTCAATTCTTCAGTAATAAGCTTTTTATCTAACTATAAAGAAAGACATCTCTGTGTGTGGTCACTTTATGTCTCACTAACCACATAGAATCAATGGGCCTCCTAGGAAAACACGGTTTCAGGAAAGGGGAGAGCAACAACAGACAACCTTCTCCAACTATCAGAAGAGATCTACAGAAACTTTAACAAAGAAAAAAAAAAAAAAACAATTGGCAATTTCCTTCGACATTGAAAAAGCATTCGACAAAGTATGGCACAATGGACTCAACTACAGACTACTGGACACCAACCTCAAACTCCCAAAACTCACCCAATCCATCATTTCAAGCTTTCTGGATAACAAATCAAAGTCAAAGTTGCTTCCAACATCTCAACCTATCACTCAACAATCAGAAAATGAATATTAGCAAAGAAGCAACATGTCTCAGTGTAACATTTCAAAACATCACCTGGACAAAAGACAATAATAACCTGGAACAAATAGCAAACAACAGATTGAACCATCTCAAAGCCCTCTGTGGAAAACATGGCGCATCACCCTCTACAGTCATTATACCTGGCATACATCAGACTAGAGCTGTAAACGGGCCTTAAAAGTTCGGCCCGACAAGGCCCGAGCCCGACAGAATTCGGCCCGAGCCCGACCAGTACATTTTGATTGACAGATTTTTAAAAGCCCGAACCCGTTCACAGCCCGACTGTACAAAAGGCCGTCTATCAGCAATGATTAGAGCGCATGTCGGAGAATAGCTCTTCACACCACTCGGCGGAAAAGGGAGAGAAAGAAAAAAGAGACTGCGCCGCACGCATACAGCTGTTTTCCGTCAAGAATGAGTAATTTATACATTTTTTAACATAATTTATTCATGACTAACGGAGGCTATCGGCCAGTTGGAAGTTGGAACAAAGAAATAAAATAAGTCCTCCAGAAGCCAGCCTCCGTTTCACCTCCTCAGCATCCATTTACACGCTAATCGAAACGCTTCACCTGACCGCTCGTTTACTGCGCAACTTGGAGCGCAAGCCCGAGCCCGGCCCGAGCCCGTGTAACATGATAGAAATGAAGACCGAACCCGTCGGGTCCCGTCGGGTCCAGTCGGTTCGGGCAAAGATCTTCAGCTCTACATCAGACCACTCTTTGAACACTCAATCCCCGCCTGGATTACCATCTCTGACAACCAGCTACAACGTCTACAAATAATTCAAAACAATGCACTAAAACTGGCCCACAGACTCCCATCCTACATCAGCAACCATTACATACACACCATAACTGGCATCCAGACTGTCAGACAGAGACACCAAGCAGTAGCTCTGAAATACAGTACATGAGTATAGCAATAAACAATCCTGCTCTCCAGGAAACTACAGGAAGCACACGCCACAGTTGATACCCCCCTGTCATTCATGCTGCATCAGGCCAAAGCCCCCCACTCACATAACTCCCCCAAAGCCCCCATAACTTAATAAACATAAACGTGTAGAGCACTTCTCCACGACTGCTGCTTAACATCACATCGTATGCACACACACGCACACCCACACACACACACACACACACACACACACACACACACACACCCACACACACACACACACACACACACACACACACACACACACAGACCTAAACTTCTCTTCTGTCTTCAGTCTCAGTTTTTCATTGGGAGAATAATTCACGTCATCTGTGGTTATTTGTGAGAATGCAACAATATATTGCTGCTTTTCCACTGCATGGTACGGCTCAACTACGGCTCAACTAACAACTAACGCTTTATTTTGGTTTTACATCGACAGAGGTTGTTGATAGTACCTGGTACCTGGTACTTTTTTTCCAGGTCAGCTGAGCTGAAACTGAAGGGTACCATCAATAGTGATGGCAATTTTTTTATTCACTCATTCCAGATTTGACTAAAAATGGCAGCCTGCTAAACTAAGCTGTACACTATGCCGTACAATTGACGTCCAGATGTTCCTCTGTTTGGTTGCCAGTGAAAGGATTTTAGCGAGTGATGCGTTGAAGATGTCACGGCAGTTTCATCCAGCGTTGTTATGGCGATCAGTTGAGAATCCCGCCTACACTGAGGGGCTACTATCCGCAGTGGAAAACGAAAAGAGAAAAGTACTGGTACCAAAGAAGTGAGTGGAGTTGAGCAGATGCGTACCATGTAGTGGAAACACAGCATATGTACCGTGGCTAGAGAGTCCATTGGCTGGGAAGGCTACCTGATATAGCAGATGCCCTGACAATGCTGAAGGAAGTCCTTTCTGCCGTGGTGCAGCTGCTTCAGGTCATGGCTGAGAGGGATCAACCAAACTCTTAGGTAGCATAGATATTGAATGAATTCTCTCTACTCTTTTCACTGATTAGAATAATGTAGTCGATGACATTTTTTTAATTGTATCAGATTGTGTCTCACACAGAAAGATGGTGTATGGATTAGTGAAACAGTGGACTCCCATAGCTCATCTGAGATTTTCTGACTTATTTCTACAACCCTGGTGTTGCTTATGTTCTGTTTTGATATCAGTCTAGGTTTTTCAGGTAGTGGGCACGGTCAGACTGACGTGACATGCGGGGGGAGTGGTTGTGTTCTGATATAACCTCTTAGCATCGCCCATGACGATTGTGATTGGTTTAAAGAATTTGCACACACTGCAAATTAAGAAAACATGCAATAGACACAACACAAGAAAATGTAGGACGACACAAAAACATCAATTTCCACACACGTGCAGCATTTACGAGACGTTGACAAAGCATCTTCATCAACTGGAGGACACACGGAGAATTAAAAAATCCAGGACACACACAAAAAAGTGATGAACACAGATGAATGAAAACGTATTTCGGCCTCTCTGACTGACATTTCTTCTTGGATGTCCACACACCATCTGAAACTCAACCTTGACAAGACTGAGCTCCTTCTCCTGCCCAGGACCTGACTATAACAAATATAGCTCACCGTAAATTCTTTCAGGAAGACTTCTAAAACTTCATCCACCTCTCTCTCTTCCTAAAACTGATCAGCTGTTTCGAGGCGTTCACTTTCAGTTAAAACAACCAGAATTGGCCATGAATTTCACGAGCCAATCACAGCATGGCATCCCTGCTTTAAATCTGTTCTTCTCTCTGCTGTCAGTTGTCATTTCAGGCAAAGTGCGCAACCCTCCTCCTCCCCTTCCACCTCCAGTCATCATCACCCACAACACCCTGGGTCCTCCTCTGGCAGACTGCTCCCGTCGGCTCCTTCGGCTCCTTCGGGCCGGTCTTCGGGCTCTTTCACCACCACCACCAGCGTCTAGACTCTATCGGGGGGGAAATGTCTTGGCTTCTCTACCCCTTAAAAATGTATTTTATAACGATGGAGTCTACTCTCCAAAGACTCTGTACATTTCATATTATACATATGTACAAATAAACCTTTGCATATCTGCAACAAAGTCTCTCCTGATTGAATTGACAACTCTGTGGTAGTCCCCACCCAGACTGCTAGAAACCTGGGTGTGACACTTGACGACCAACTCTCCTTCACTGCTAACATTGCTGCAACTACCCGATATGTAGATACATGCTGCATAACATCAGAAGGATACGTCCCCTTCTAACGCAGAAGGCGGCTCAGGTTCTGGATCAGGCTGTAGTCATCTCACGTCTAGACTACTGTAGTCTATATACTTGACGTTCCACTTCCGTGACTGCTCCGTTGCCGCCAGAAAATCCGCAGGATTTCACTTATTTAGGCCGGATATCCGTTGCCTTGGGCTTCCTTTGTGTTGGCATTTTAAATTCCGGTCGATTTATGAGGACTATGGTTAACTGCTCGTCAGATCTCTGCAGGGTAAATCCAGACAGCTAGCTAGACTATCTGTCCAATCTGAGTTTTCTGTTTTCACCAAAACAAGATTCTTCTGAGCCTATTTTGCAGTGGCACCGCGGCTTTTCTCCGGTGCTTAGCACCGCCAAAGACGATTCTGAATGCTATGTGGAGTAGCCAGACTCTCCTCCAGTGCGCTTTGGAGGAGGGTCTGGCAAAGCGAGACTCAGACTACTGCAACTCCCTCCTGATTGGCCTGCCTGCATGTGCCAGCCGGCCCCTGCAGCTCATTCAGAACGCGGCAGCTCAACTGGTCTTCAACCTCGCCAAGTTCTCTCACACTACACCGCTCATCCGCTCTCTTCACTGGTTACCAGTTGTTGCCCGCATCCGCTTCAAGACTCTAGTACTTGCATACAGCTTCCATCCAGGACATGGTCAAACCGTACACCCCAGCCCGCCTACTCCGCTCTGCATCAGCCAACCTGCTTGCTGCCCCCTCACAGCGAGGGACAACTATAATCACTCAACGCAATCCCGACTGTTTGCTGTCCTGGCTCCTAAATGGTGGAATGAGCTCCCTACTGACATCAGAACAGCCGAAAGCCTACGCATCTTCCGCCGCAGGCTAAAAACACTTCTTTTCCGACTGCACCTTGGTTAAAAAAACAAACAAAAAAAACACAAAAAAACATTTAAATATATTTTTACAGCTGCACTTTCATTTGGCTCTTTGTACTTTTGCTTATTTAAAGCTAATGTACTTGCAAATACTACTTGTTGTCTGGAGTTTGTACCTTCAGGGTAGGGCTTTGACTCCGAACTTAGTTATTTGAATATAATTTGAATATTTAAAAATATAATGATATTCGAACGAATATTAGGCAGCCCTTAATATTCGAACCTGTTACGGGCATTATTTTTTGTAAATGTGTTTGCTTGTAAACGTTTTCAATTCAGATTCCGAGGCTTTTTCACACCTGGTGAAGTTGTGAATCGCGAGCTCATTAGCAAGGCTATTATTGGTCATCTGGGCTCCTGTAGGTGACGTTAGTGTCCTGGTTAGCGCCTATTTTGTATACCAAAACAATGGCTGCGCCAACGCCTACAACAACCACACCTGACGAGGAGTTTGGCGCTACTTTGGGTTCCCAAAGAAAAACAGGGAAAAATCACGAGTAAGGACAAAGCGATATGTAAAATATGTAAGACCAAACTCACATACCACGCGACGACCAGCACCTTGAGAGCCCACCTGTCAACACTACATCCGGGCAAGCTGGAAGAGGAGGAGGGGGAGGGATCGGGGGCGAGGCAGGCCAGAATCGACTCCATGCTATCTCCTTCACGAGGCCTCCTCTATGCCTGTCAAAATAGAGCGACAGATTTGCTGTTTGTTTTTTGTTTTTCTTCTGAAAATATCATTGCCTGCCTATTGACATTGACTGATACACTGCCCTCTGGTGACAGAACAAACCATGGCAACAACTAGCGTGTCCCAGCAGTGTGCATCACTTTTTAGTGTCCCCTGGAAACTGTTTCCGTTGTGTTGGAAGCTTCTCTATTTGCAACGCTTTTTCTAAATGCTGCGCATGTGTCGTCAAATTGATGTTTTCGTGTGTCGTGAAGTTGGTTAAAATGTTTTCTAAAGGCTGCATGTGTTGTCACGTTGGTGAAGATGTTTCTTCATTTGCATGGGTTGTCTATCTGCATGTTTTCTTCATTTGCAGTGATTTGAGCTCTCAGGGCCACCATACTGGTGCCCTTCCAGTAAAGAAAATGAGATGCAGTGCCACATAGGCCAGTGTTTCTCAAACATTTCAGACCAAGGACCCAATAAAAGAAAAAAACGGACCACCTAAGTGACAAAATATCCCCAAAAACAATAGGGCTCCTACTTTAACAATATATTACAAATGACAGCCAAATGAAATGATAGCTTCCTCACTCATTGTCTCTGTTGCCGTCTTAATGAGGAAGAATGGTGCTGCTTATGCTGAGACATCAGGGAAGCAATGTCTGTCTGAAGCCATCGATCCATCTTGTCAGTTGACAGTAACCGTAAACTTCATTCCTCTGTATATCCTTCACGTCATGCTGATCATTTGAGACGTAAATTGAAGGCATTGTCACAAAATGGTCGGCTTCATTGCTGAAGTCCGACAACACAGAAAAACAGCCAATTCAAATAATAATGTTTAAATGTACACACAAGTTTATTTAATATTGAAAACAACAAATCTATGTTCCTCACTGTCTTATAGAGTCGCTTGCAGACATTTTGGGAAACACTGTTTTGTATTTTACATTAAAAACATATTTTACCAAATGACCACTCTTTGAGAAACTGATAGGCTACCATACATGGTAAAAAGCATGGTGCACTTTTTTATTTTTTTACTAGCAGGTGAGTGGTGTAACAAAAGAACAGAGGATGCCAAATAAGATAGAGCCCTAGCTGAAGCTTTCTATTTAAGATTATTTTTTGGCCTTTAATTCTACAGGACAGATGAAGATATGAAAGGGGAGAGAGAGGGGGAATGACATGCAGCAAAGGGACGCGGGTCGGAGTCGAACCCACGGCTGCTGCGTCAAGGAGTAAACCTCTATATACGTGCGCCTGCTCTACTAACTGAGCTAGCCCGGCCACCCTAGTTGAAGCTTTCTATTCCTTGTTGTGAGACCACTCTGAGGTTACTCATCAAATTGGAGGCACAAATCAGTGAAATTATGCCAATGACTTTCCTGTTGGAACACATTTTCACACCAAAGCTGTAGGTTGACCATCACTGCACCACAATAATAATGACCATAATTGGTTACATCTTGAGCAGAAAATAAAGTCACTTGACCAAACACTTTGTTTTCACTTCAATGTTTTTATTTATCGCGCAACATAAAACAATATTGTGGGGTTTTTACCACATACACTATGTATTCACATGATACACCATACAGCTACAAAGAGAGAGAGACTGAACAAAAACACTTTTTTTTTTACATACTGCATCCTTGACATGAAAATAAAGAACCAAGAGCAATCCTAAAACTCAAATGTAGCTGCCAGTTGTGTAGGTTCATTTTTCTTTTTTTGTATGGGCCAGGGTCCAAGTCTGTATCTCAAATTTGGAGAGTGTTCATTAAATTAGGTGTTCAATCGACTTCTAAAAGTGGGCCACACACAGTGAGATGCATATCTATATCTGTATGTGTGTGTGTGTGTGTGAGAAAGACAGAATATACAAGGTGTATGTTAAGAATAAGAGAGGGGTGGAGTAAAAGAAGTGCATGACCAGGGAGAGGAAGGGAGGCAGTACACAATTACTCTTCTTATATTGTTCAAATATCTTAGCATTCAGTTAACATGAACATGTACAACATACTCCAAAAATCATTTCAATAGCCTTTGGTACTTGCTGTACCAAATGTGAAACCCAAAAAACAGTCCTCATATATGATTCTATTTCTCATCCTAGTTTTAATGAGTTCAAGTACAATATGGAATGAATATTAATAGAGAATGTGATCAACTGTTTGAGTGCCACCCCTGCCCTCAAAAAGAGATGTAAATTTGTAGCATCGTAACAAAAGACTTTTCATAAAGTCAGCACCTGGGCAGCTTCCCATCCCGTGAAACTGCTTGAATCAAAAGTATACTTCTCTTGACATTCGAAGAGCTCAGAAAAATATTTGTGGTATTCATTTATCCCTCGCACTTTTTTACACAGTGAATTTTAAGGTGCAGCATCATAGCACCAGCTGACTGACCCCCTCATCTCGGTTTGTGTTTGGGAGGAGGCGTCTCATGACAACCATCCACCAAACTTGCGAGACATTTAGAAATTTACAGTCATTAAGATATCATGTACACTGTATCCTCAGCACCCATTGTTAGGCAAATGTGTGTGTGTGTGTGTGTGTGTGTGTAATGTTATGGTTAAAGAGTAAAATGGGCTGTCATTCCAGTCCCAGCCCTGCACCAGTCAAACTACTGTTGGCCATGATGTGTGTATCATATGATGAATTATTACAAACTAGCATGGTATCTAATCTTCCACAGGGGCATCATGATTTTTATGCCAATTTCATACTTAATATAATGAGAACTAGAATAGATAATGATAGATACATCTAAACAAGCAGGGAGGCGGTCTCTTACCTGATAGTCTAACACAACTGACAAAGATTGCTGGGCTATTACTCGCTAAAACATCTCTCTCTGATTCCCCCCCCCCACCTTTGGATGCGTCCCTGCACATGATGGGTGGTACATTTATAGGGCAACTCTACTGATATTAAGGGAAGAAGTTCAACATTTTGGGAAATATTAGACTTTGATGAGAAGATCAATACCACTCTCATTTCTGTACGCTAAATATAAAAGCTACAGCCAGCAGCCATCAGTTAGCTTAGCATAAAGACTGGAAACAGGGGAAAACACCTAGCTGAGGTAACTAAATCTGCCTACCAGCACTTCTAAAGCTCTATTGCTTCATCCATACAAAAACTGTCAATCTCACAGGAGTTTATGTGCCAGACAATGTCTTGGCTGGGAGCAGTGACTTCCTGAAGTCTCTGCTGGTTGCCTAGTTACCTGGAAAAAAGTCTGGCACGTAACCACCATAAACCACAACATAAACTTGTTTAGACTTGGTTTTTTTCAACGGATTAAACAAACAAGATATCATGCGTGCTGGTAGGTGGATTTTGTTACCTGTTCACCGAGCCAGGCTAGCTGTTTCCCCTGTTTCCCATCTTGGTGCTAAGCTAACCGGCTGCTGGCTCCAAATACTTGTAGTATCAATCGTCTTCACTGAACTCTCGGCAAAGGAAGTGAATAAGCATATTTCCCAAAAATTTCAAACTATTTCTTTAAACAACAAACAACACATATCAGGTTTACGGCTACCTTTCTAGATTTGTCCTTAGCTTACTGCCAGTAGATCACTGTCGTTGAGTTTTTTAAGCTTAAATTGAAATTTGATTGGGGATCCTCCAGTTATATTGACTGTCGTCAGTGAGTAAGTCAAGTGGGGTTTCATGTTACATAATTGGGCTAATGAATTTGTGACAAGTCTCTGTCAGTTACATGCTGACAAGGGGTACAGTACTTACGAAAGCAGAACCACAGTGTTACTAAGCACACATTTACACACAACACATTGGGACCAAGTGTTGTTTACTGTTGTGGAGGGCTGTCAGAGACCTCAAAATACCCCCTTGTCATTCATGGTTCAGGTACTATCCTCACCAGTTAAATAATCTTACCTAAATATTTTAATATTTACATTTTTATCTCTCTCTTGAGAAAAACAAAAAAACAAAACTAAGCTTCAAGTTGTCAATAATCGGCTCTTTCTTTTTGTCATTAAAATCAAGATTAAAAGTGCTTTTATAAATCTTTTCTTCTCTATGTACAATTTGTATTAGCTATATAAAAAAAGATGAAAAAAAAACAATAACATCAAAGACAATCATCATCATCATCACCATGTAGTAATAAATAAGAGTAAAAAAGGAGGTTAAAATGAGTGTGGAGATCTAGAACACACAAAGGGACATATGCATGATTCTCTGCCCTCAGTAGCAAGTTGTGATTGTGACCAGTGTCTCTACAGCGTGAGGTAGAGAGCTGGAGACCCTCGGGAGAGGTAACAGGGTCTTTCACAGATGACCAGGGCCTTGACTCAAACAACCCCCCAGCAGCCAGGAGTCAGCCTGTATCCAATTCTATTAGCCGCTCATTTTCATTTTCGACACATGTTGCAAGTAAACCATGTCACTGCTTGAATTCAATTAATCAAATAGTAACATGGTTGATGCCTGAAAACAAAAAAGGCTATCCAGGCTCTCAAATAGTCTCTCTCTTTGGCTTTTCCCATGCGTTTGAGTCATTTTAAGACACAATGCATGCAAAGTGAGAGATTCATTGATTCAATGCACTTGAATTTGGCGCCAACTCCCAGAAGCTACAGTCATTTTCCAAGGTCTCCCTTTAGCTCTTAGTACTATTGTTTGCTCTGTGAATGGGTTACGAACAATGCACTGAATGACTGTGCTTTCTCTGCCCTGTACAGTGTACTTAGTTTGAGACCAAACCACTTTGCACCAATAAACTGCAAAAAGCACCTCAAAATGAACCAGTTGTCGAGCCCAATGACAGAGCTGCAACTACAGGGTGGTGACAAGGTGCCTGCAGAAGGAAGCGCCTCCCTCTGCTCGAAGATGACAGCACCATGCAGAGGAAGGAGTGGGCCTTTCACAGTAAATCAAGTGTAATAATAGGAGAGCACCAGAGTGTGTGTGTAGGAGCACCAAAAGCACTGCTGTCCCAACACTGTTTCCTTCTGCTTAAACCCAGGATTGGGCTTCCCAAAAGCTTCTCCAGACTTCATTCACATTTGTGCCACAAGGGGACAAAGATCAACTTTCCCTTGAGCTGCTTTGGTGAGTCCCATCCATGGTCAGCAAACAGGCTGTGAGATCCTCCTCTACTGGCCATGGATGGTTAAAGTAGCAAGGCAAGGCTCTACTGGCTTCTGAATGGATCTCAAGTGCTTGCAGGTTTGTTTGTACTACCCACTTTGAAACGGCAGTCACTGCTGCCCTCTAGAGTTTAAACTCAGAGGTGCTCACCTCTACTTGAACGTTATAGTAAGATAAAGTATGCCACCTGTGGCAGATCTGGGTCAAATGGCATTTGCAAATAGTATCACTTATTTTAGCCGCTGTGAAGTACCAGATATGGACAGTTACAGGAACACATGACAAGCAAAGGAAAGCGTTCGTAAGCATTTCCTCCACCGATGTCTTGAAGCAATAAATCATCATTCTGCTACTCCACCTCGGGCAAAACAAATTCACTTGCGAATACTAGTTGAGCCAGATTAGAGTTAGAGCACCTAAGTACAGCATCAAGTGCCATGAAGAGTAGTGGAATGGAAATCTATCAGAGCTGGAAATTGAGCACCAGTCAAAAGCTGGAGGGGTGCAGAAGAGGAGGAGCACGCCATCTAACGACAAGAGAAGCAGCAATGTTTTCTCCAAATGTGATTTAAATGGCAATTGCAACTATTTTTAATCTGGGCATTATTTTCCTACGTTTTGCATCATGATGCTCGGTTTTGTTGATAACTTTAAAATTCAGTGTTAGCCTTCTAGGGGCTCTGCACAGTCATAAAACAAACTGTTAAAACCAAGCACTGCTCTTCAGCTGTTTTCATGTAATATCAAAGAACCAGCCTCCAATTGAAAGAGTCCTTTTATGTGTTCTGCTTCTTACAGTGGTCACATCAAAAAGGTACAGTATAATTGTTTGTATCAGTGCAAATACATGATGAGATTCTGATATACACTGCTTAGTGCTTTGACAGCTGACTTTAGTGGAGCCCTGTCTTTCCTTCCTTCTTTCTTCTGTCCTCACCAGTTGTGTAGATAATAATACAATATATTGTATTTGTACATAATGCTGGGAGACTGAATTGCACAGATTTTCCCAACTAAAACCGAAATGACGCAAATACTAAGATCCAGGCAATAGAAAATTAAAAAAAAGGATTTTGGCAGGTTCCAGTACAGTGTTACTGTCCTTTGTGTTTTGTGCCACATTTCCACTGCATGGTACGGCACGGCTCTACTCTTTTATGGGGTTTCCATTAACAAAAGTTGTGGATAGTACCTGGTACCACCTTGGCCGAGGTTCAAAGCGAGTTTAAACACTGCAGACCGCTGATTGATCAGAGAGAATCGTCACTAGTGTGACAGGGGACATCCTGCATAAACCTGCCATTTTAAAATAGCCAAGTTACTGTGACTGCAATTTTGTTATTCACTCGCCCCAGATTTTAAAAAATGGCAGCCCGCAAAAACTACGACATATACTACGCTGTACACTACACCGTACAGTTGACAAAGTGCAGGAATGTTGCAGATGAAAAGATCCCGCGAGTATCGCTTGAAGATGATGTCACAGCAGTTTCACGCAATGTCGTTATAGCGTCCAGCTGAGAATCCGGCCTACACTAACAGGGTACTAGCCGCAGTGAAAAGCAAAATAGCACCTGGTACCAAAAAAAAATGTAGTTGACTCAAGTCGAGCCAAACCATGCAGTGGAAATGAGGCATTAGACAGCAGTGCTGCTGCCTAAGCAACGTACATTTGAACACAAAACTAGGAAATAGAGCCCAGGTTAATAATAATTGTAATGATCTTTTATGGAGGGCTAAACTGCCTTAAAATCAAAGATACATATCTGTATATGTCAAAATAGAGATAGATATCTAAGGCAAGCCTACCAGAAAGGCTTTTTGTTTTATATATATACGTACATATGAGTACTGTAACATTGATTTGCTGTCTTGCCAGGCAGATAATGGCTCCTCCTCCAAGTACAGCTGGAAGATTGACAAGAACAAAGAAAATCAAAAACAGAAAAAGGGGTACACGTTTTCCAAACATGGAAAAAGCAATTGTCTGAGTCTGACTGACTCAGACTGATTGATTTAAAAAAATATATAACCAAAAACAATCACATCATTAATAACATTAATGAAAACAGCAATAATAAAAAACAAACAAGTCTTCATTATCATAATACCTGTAATAACAACATTGACAGTAACAATAGCAATCATAATAATATTGATAATAATAGCAATAATTAGAATCATTAAAATTCTATGAACAAGAAAAAGCAATGGAGTTCCTCTCCAGGGAAGAGAGAGGAAGAGCACCACAGGCAGTGTGTCTGAAGCCCAAACCACTGCCTGACATGAGGTAAAAAACAATAAAAATGTCCCCTCCTCCTCCAAGTGGACTGCGGAGGGGGCAGGATGGAGAGATGCCAGACTGCGGGACGGCTGAGAGACATTCATCCTGCTCATCGCTCTCTCCAGCCCTCCACTGCACCACTCTGTAGCTATCAGTCTGTTTGTGTTTGTCTGACCTCAGACAAAGTGGCTGTAGGGCCCAGTGAGGCGGGTGAAGGCATAGGGAGACACAGTAACCATAGAGGAAGTGTGGAACGTGGGGGCTAACCGTGTCACTGGCCCCTCCCTCTTGTCTATACATTGTCCAGGTCCAGGACTGGCACCTGCCACCGTAGCCCCCCACTTGCGTTTCTTCCCAAGGGCCTTGATGTCATCCTGGGAGAGGCCAAGGAGAGCTGCTTCCTGCTGCCTCTGCAGCGCTCGCTCTGCCAGCAGCTTCATTTTGGCCTCCCATATAGCCAGGCCGTGCATGGGCTGGTTGAGGTTCTTGTGCTGGTAGAAGACCAGGGAGATGCGGGTAGGGTGAGAGCGATCAGGCTTTTTGAGAGGAGTGGTAGCATGTAGTTCCCGACGGGCACATTCAATCAGGATCGAGCCATGAGCGGGTGCTACCGCTACGCCACCAATGTTGGGATCCAAGAAGTTGTGCTCACTGTCAGACCACACCTCATCCTCATCCTCCTCACGACCCTGGGTGCTCTCAACATCACTCTCAGCCCGGCCAGGATTCCAGCAGGCCTGATCTGACTGCTGCAGGGAATCAGGGAAGAGGCGACCCTCAGGGGCAGGGGACGGGGTACTGCCTGCCAATGAACCTCCACAAGACTTCCAGGCCTTCTCTTGGAGCCCAAGGGGAGTTGAACACCGACTTTCCCCAGTCTTGGACCAGATCTTGTCAGGATAGGCTCCTGCAGGATTGCTGTGCTTCAAACCAGGGCTATGTGCCATAGGCCCCATGGCCCAAGCATTCGGCTGAGGACTAGGACCAGGGCTGGCCCAGTGCCTGGGGGTTCCTGGGCCTGGGGTGCTTGGCTGTGGTGTAACTAAGCCTGAGTGAGAGCTGCCAGGCTGTGGTGTACCTGGGCGAGGGGTGCTTGGGTGTGGGGTGGCAGGGCGTGTGGACACTTGGTGTACGTTACCTGGGAACGCTGTGACTAGGTGAGGGGGCGGAGATGGAGACGGAGGTACCTTGAGTGACGGCGATGGGGCAGGGGAAACCATCAGGGCATTTGAGCCAGGGTATGTCCACTGCTGGGGGTAAGGAGAGGGCTGTCGCTGCTGGGGATGCTGGTGAAACTGCTGCTTGTCCGGGTTCAACAATGAGGCTTCAGGACTTAGTTTAGTTACGATACTTCCATTAAGCTTGTGCCCAGGCCAGGCTGCAGGCTTGGGGGTGGTGCTAGGTGTGTTGACACCAGCCTGGCTCTGCATTGTGCCTTCATAGACTGGCACATCCATAGGCTCCTGTTTGATGACTGGAGTGCCTCTGTTGGAGGATTCAGAGCAGACAGAGGAAGGACGGGACTGGTTGTAATCTGCAGGCTGGGTATAAGCGCTGTGGTGGGCTTGGTTGGCTTGCTCTGGGTGGCTGGGGTAGGACTGGGCCAGTCTGGCCTGAAGGCTCTGAATATCAGGCTTGGTGTCAACCTGGACAGCCTTGCTGCCTGCTTTGGGCAAAGAGCCATTTCGACCCTCGTAGGTCCTCAGCTTAGGGGGGAAAAGTGCATTGGGTGGATAGTTGTAGTAGCCATAGTGCATTGCGGGCAGATTGTGGTGGTAACCGTTTACTGCGTCTGGTGCAGAGGGCTGGCCAGTTGGGGGGAGGCCTCCCCTTGCATAGTAGGCAGGGTGTGAATAGATGTTGTTGAACGGGTCTGTTACCTGCACAGGGTATCTATCTATTGATCCGTTGAAGGGCTCCTTGATGTTAGGCTTCACTTCCTGTTTTATAATTGCTGAATGTTTAAAACAAAGGAAAGGTAAATTACATACTGGACTTTAAATGCATTTTAGTTTTTAATTGTTTATGTCTTCTGTTTTATTTGAGTTCTGTTACACTCTGCTTGCAGATTAGGGTTAGAGTAAATGCATTTTACGATACCTAACAAGGCCCCAAGTCAAGTAATTTAAAATAATGTTACAGTCTGGACCTCTGTTGAACTCAATCAAAGTACATTATGAGTGACACAAAAACAAACAACTAACCTTTATTGCCTTGGAGTTGAGGGGAACCGGTGATGCAGACCTCAGCCTTGACCACTGTTTTCTCTGGTGTCACCCCTGCCTGCTGCATGAGCTTGTTTTTCTTCTTCTCCGAGTTGGCCTTTTTGGCCTCCAGTCGGCGCTGTCGGCAGGACTTGGCAGGTTCGGGCAACTTGCGTACCTCACGGCGGAAAGCCTGAAGCACATGGATGGCTCCCGTCTGCATCTTGAGACGCTGGCCCTCTTCACTGCCAAACTCATCAGTCTGGGAGATCCTGTAAAGAGGCAACACATGGAGCTGCTCATCCTCAGGGATCTCCTTCAACGAACGGTTGTCCTCCTTAGTTAAAGTACACACCTAACAGAGAAAGAGTGGGAAAGCAAGATTAAATGTAAACTGTGTCAAGCTACAAAACATCAACATTATTTTACTTATTCACAGTAAGAACAGTATATAATTTATTCACCCCTACAAAACACCCAAAACACAAATGTAAGAGTAGGGTGGGTGATCTTACCACTGTGCAACCATTGTAGAGGTTGTGCTGGTCCTTGTGAGCGTGGGCACAGAAGTCCATGCAAGCAGTGACTCCAGAGAACGGGCGGCCTTCCTTCAAGCCCAGCCTGCAGTCTGGAGCCTTCGACTCTGTCTGGCACTGAGGAAGAGGACATTCAACATTCAAGATAGACACACATACGTCTGTACGTAGGCAGCACATCACAGGTGTTATTTGTCATTTTGAAAAAAAATTACTTTTGTAAGTTAAGTCAATCCCTGTCAGTAGATTTTTTCAGTTTCTCAGTATTTGTGCAAAGAAGCAAGGAGTGTTATTATTTGACAGCCAATGTCTGAATGGTCTGGTGTACAGTACTACTCATTGTGTGTGAGGAAGATGACAAATATAGTTGCTGACAGCTTGAGGTTGTTATTGTGTAAAGACTGTGATGGGTATTTGCCTTAACAACAAACCTGGTTACTGAAGGCCTGTGGGGCCAGCTGCTTGTACAAAGGAGCCACCTCAGTTGCCAGATGCTGGAAGTTATCCCTGAGTTTGTCCTCCTGATGAGCACACACATAGATCACAGGTCAAAACAAAACAACACACAAAGCCACAGAGCTATAAAACAGTAGCTTAAAATTACAAGATTTTTTTATTTTATTTTTAAAACCTCACTAATTCAATATTAGCATATTCTTATATTCTTATTATTCTCTTCGTATAGTTCTAAACAATAAGCGGTTTTTAGGTGATGAGTACCTCTTCAGGGCGATCTCCTTGTAGCCTGAACTTGCGCGGTATTTTGCTTCGGGCGTACTTACAGCCATTAAAGTACATACTCCAGGAGCAGCCAAAGGAGAAGGAAGCACCACAAGTTTCACTGTCCTTGCCTTGACATGCACAGGTACGACTGCAGGGGGAGACATTGAGCACGTTCTCAGCTTCATGTGTAAATGATGTGTAAATGATGTGCATCATGTTGTACACTATATTTTAACTGGGTTGAGTGGGATATAACAATGTGAAACAGAGAAATCTCATTTGCACAATATTTCATTTGAAGCTTGGTCTTCTTAGAAGTGTCATAAACAAATATCTTTTTACTTTATCTTACATTCATATATGTGTAGCACAGACAGATAAAATTTGACCTACTCACATGCAATTAGTTAATAGGCTAATATAGGTTAAAGTATCTAACTAGTGTAATAACTCAGAGGCTGCTAGGAGGGAAAGACTTGTTTTCTAAACCCAGATAGTGAATGCTGGCTATGTCTAAACCAGGTTAAACAAGGGTGTGTCAACATCCATTCATAGCTCATTGTGGGAGTGGGATGTATGACATGGACAATGTGTACACAATGTTTGTTTTTCTGCATACAACAATATTTGCCTTAAATTTAGCTCTATGTCTCTGGAGTACTTTTCCATGTCACAGATGCCCACATGAGCATAGATTATTGGTGTCATGGGTCTGCCTGAAAATTCTGATAAAGATGACTTGAGCTACTGTAAAACAGTTTAGCACGTGCCTAAAAAGATAACTCATACAGGTGCAGTGAAAGCATTGGAATGCAATATAATGCTGAAATCATACAAACTGTCTGCTCTCTGCACATCCACAAACTTGTATGTTAGAAAACCAGTGTGAAAGATCCCATCAGCTACTCACTCATCATTGAGGCCACAGCGTCGGCTGGTGGGGTTGCCATATTTGGTGAGGGTGACACTGAGATCGCTGTACAGCTTGTCAGCCAGGGCCCTTGGGACACCTTCCCAGGCCATAATGAGGATGATGATGACAGCGTTGGCACAGTGGTGGCCTGCACGCTGACGCACCAGACACAGCAGCTTCTCTGTCTCGCCGCTACGACGGATCACCTGACAGGAAACAGAGCTGATCATTATTTTATCCAGTGGAGGTGAACACCCTGGTTCTTTACCAGCAACACCTTAATTTATGCTCACTAAGTTCCACTACTCTAATTTGTATTCACAATACTTACAACTAAAAGGACATGCTGCCAAAGCTTCTATTGTCTAATTCTGGAGTTACTGAATTTGTTAGTAATAAACATTTGTGCCTTCAAGCAGGCACCTTGAGAAACAGTTGATGTTTCTGCATTTTGGAAGGATATTTGATACTTGTACTGAAATCTGACCTGCTGTGGTGACTGGATACCAATCCTAAATCTGCTTATGATGCTAAAGGTTAAATACCTATAGCTGGAGAGTCTCATACTATAAAATATACTAGTGGACAAAGACTTTAAATATTCAACATTTTGCTTCTCGTAACCTTAATAATTCGTTCCTTGCAACAGTTTTTTCTATCAGTAAAGATAAATGGCTATTGATATGTGCAAGCCTGCTCTCTTTCACTTTTATTATCTCTAAACTCCCCCTCTCTCTGTCTCCAACACACCCACACTCACCCTCCCTCAGTAGGATGGCTGTTTTGAATCCATAAAGTCATTAGCAGGATGTGTCAGGGGTGACACTGGAAGGGAGGCTGGGCAGTTGTCACAGAGTGAGACCTAATATTTATTTACTCACTGTGGGTGACAAACTTGGCTAGGTGTCTCTCCAGGACCTCTCATTATATACACACACACACACACACACACACACACACACACACACAGGCATACATCTGTTGTTGATTGGCTGTCGTTGTCAGGTGGGACGCAAGTCTAAAAACATGTTTTTTTTCTGCCTCTCACTTAAACACAATCAGGCTTTGACTGAGTTATTGAAAGCCTGTCAAAATGTTATTGTTTAAGAGTCATGGGCTGTTGTTTTAAAATGTAAACTCAATCAAAGAAAAAAAGAAGAGACTGTGACAATACCAAGTCTCAAAAGACTAATGCTTCTTATCCCACAGCAGTCACCTACGCTAAAAGTTGTGTAATGTAAGGCTCTTTCAAAACTTCAAACACATGGCAGATGTGATGCGATGCTACTTACCCACTTAGCAATAGGACATCCTTGAGAGCTTTTTCCCTCTCTGCCTGTGTACACCACCTTCTCAACCCGGATGGCATCCCCCTTCTCTCCATACCTACACAGGAGGAAAAACAATTTAGTTCTTTTAAAGTTCTTCCACTTGAACACTTGTAGGGAGTTGGGTTGGGAACTGGAGGGTTACGGGTTCAAGTCCCAGTACGGACCAAAGTACAGAGTGTGGTTTGGTAGCTGGAGAGATGCCAGTTCAACTCCTGGGCACTGCCAGGTGCTCTTGAGCAAGGCACTGTACCCCCCCAACCACTGGCAGCCCACTCACTCTGACATCTCTCCATTTGTGCATGAATAGGTCCTGAGCATATGTGTGTATTTCAGGCCTGTGTGTAGTGAATTCTAACAAACAGAGTGTAAATTGTAATTTCCCCACTGGGGAGCAATAAACAGTATAAATTATTGGTGTTTGGAGCCAGAATGGTTTTCTTCAGATCAGCTAGCCCTGATGCCTATCTGTAGGGCCCTAACACACCAAGCTGACCTCCAAGAATTTGCTGACTGACTGATCAAACGCTTTGCATCCTCCCTTGTGTTGAAAGTTGCACTCTAACACACAACAAACACTACACCTGACAGCCAGTTGACCAGCAATATGGATGTGTGCTTTGTGCCTGTATTCACAATCCAAAAAACACTCAAATACAGCCTACATTTCTGTGTAACAAATCTGTCTAATGCTTAACATGAAAAAACACTGTAAGGTGTGGAACTGAGTTGAACAATCTGACAGCTCAGATAAGATTTGCTCAGTTGGCCAAATGGTTGCTGATAAAGGTCAACTAGTGCCACTCAATAACAGCAATAGCTGTAATAGGAGACATTATGCAGTTTTTTTAGAGGTTAATCAATTAGTTAAACATTGACCTCATCGAGTGTGTTTGTTACGTTTTATGCCACTTGTCAAATGTAGCTCTAAATCTGTATATTTTGTAGACTGTGGGAGTAGTAGTTTATGTCAAAACTGACATAGACGGGCCAACCTCAGCAGCACTAGCTGGTGAGGAGTGTTCACAAGGCTCTGCTGAGATTCACACAAGCATGGCAGAGCAAACCAGAACCCACTAGCCTCCACACAATGCCAGTCAGAGGGTCTTCTCTTGGAGATTTTCTGTGCAGGTGTTTGTGACCACATGTGCATGAATGAGCTTATTTTGTGTACTCAAAAAAATCTGTTTAGTTTTGTTTTGTTTTGTGTTTGTTTGTGAACACCTGCTTGGGCAAATAATAGAGTGTTGAGAGATTACTTAATAGTAGTCCTAATCGTGCATTTGTGTGTGTGTGTGTGTGTGTGTGTGTGTGTGTGTGTGTGTGTTGGGGGGAGGGATAGGAGAGATGTCAGAGGTTGGGTTGGGGTGGGAATGGGTCATCTGAACTTTTCAGAAGTCTGCTCACAGCTCAGATCAGGTCTCCTGCCTGCTTGATACCTGCCATTGTGAAAACTTCAGGCCGGAGCAGATTTGTTGTGGCAGTGAATGAAGGGGCTCCTCCTGAATAGGAACCAGCCCGAGGTGGCTCAGAGAGTGGGAGGGGAGTGGGCTCTGTCACCACAGGGGTGGCCTGCTAGAGTCAGGGGTGGGTCAAAGGTCAGCTATAGGGACATTGGGGCCTTAACTACTTATGTCATCTCTCAAAAAAAAAAAAGAAAAGTGGTCTCTGGTCAAACAACCCCCCTCTATCACCCTGTGCTCTCCAGGGACTAATGACTCATAGGTCCTATTGAAATCCAGCCTCTGTGAATAACAACCAAATGTGTGCCCCAGTACAATGTTCTGAACTGTTACCATAAAGCATAACACAATGTGTCATCCGGTTATAAAAGGTTACACCGAGTACACGTTTTTTTCTGCATTCTGAGGTTACAAATAAGAGACACCACAAGCCATTGTCAGAATGTGTTAACCAAGCTATGAAAAATATAGCAACTCTTCATTCCTTAAAAACAGTTGATTGATTAGGATGATTTAAAGAGGCTGTAGCTGCACTTTGGTTATTCAAATTACCATCTGAGGAGCTGTTCCTTGCTAATTTGAATAAATATTAATCCTATGAAGATCAAAAGACCAAACTCAATCTGTATTTTTATTATCAAGTTTGCTGAAGCATAACAGACAAAGAAACAACAGCTTATTGGAATGGTTTGGTGAGGCTGTCTAGATAGTACTATGTATGTGACATGGGTTACATTAGAGTGCCGATGGTTAATGCTAAATGGCATCTGTTGCCTCATTTATAAAAACATAGCACATAGATTTTTACCTTAAATTTGACTGTGAGATTATTTGTTTACTGTAATTTCACCTTAATTAATACGGAGGACTGTTACTAGTAACAATATCTGAACTTGATATTAGTGCACAAAAAGGGCACTATTTCTATCATACTTTCCACTAAACCTAATATCTCTCCTCTTTCCCCCCTTCCGTCTGTCTTCCTCTCTCTTACAGTCATTTTTATCTGTCTCTCTCTCTGTGATTTGATGTATATCCTCCTTTATTCCTCTCATTCTAAGTTATCATCTGCTGCTACCCTTGTGCTTTTGCCTCTGATATGCTGACGGTGCTAATATGTCCTGTTTCTCCTACTGGATTCTGGGTCACGGATTCCCTAAGGACAAAATGTGAGGAGGAGGGAACGGGGAGAGCGAGAGGATGAGGAGGGAGAGGCAGAGAGGGCAAAGAGAGGAGAGGAGAGGAGAGGAGAGGAGAGGAGAAAAAGACTCACCTCGTCTCCATCAGGGTTCGTATAGAGGCTACAGTAGGTCCAGATCCCAGGTGATTGTAGTAGGGCCCTTCATCTTTCTCCACAATTTGCTCTAGAAAAAGAGACAGCAGGTGAGGAAACAGCACATAACTGGACCTGAAAAAGCACTATGGCAAGTTCCACACTCCACAAATGTTCACAGTTATTCACAAGATACAATGGATCGCAAATGGTGATGAAAATGCATCATTCTCTTACTTGAGTTGTATTGTGTATTAGCACCACCTGTTATGCACAATTATATCTAAATATAGAAATTAGTCTGGTTGTTCTATAATGAGATCATATAAGCATTAGTACTACATTTATACTACTTTATGATTCATTTTTAATTTCCTTATCGTACACTCAGAGAGAAAGTAAAGCAAAATCTGACTCACTTTCAGTACAAATACTTTGTTACTGCACTTAAGTAGAATTTTCCCGTATCTGTACTTTACTTTGTTATTTATATTTCTGGAAACCTTAAATTTTACTCCACTGCATTTCCTAAAGAAATAAGTATACTCCCCCTAAGCATCTTCCTTACTCGTTACTACAAAATAAAATCAGAAGAAATTTGTTAGACTTCAAAGAGCAGGTTTGGCAAATCATTGCTCCTAGGATGCAAGTTAAAGGTCCCATGGCATGAAAATTTCACTTTATGAGGTTTTTTAACATTAATATGAGTTCCCCCAGCCTGCCGATGGTCCCCCAGTGGCTAGAAATGGTGATAGGTGTAAACCGAGCCCTGGGTATCCTGCTCTGCCTTTGAGAAAATGAAAGCTCAGATGGACCGATCTGGAATCTTCCCCTTATGATGTCATAAGGAGGAAGGTTATCTCCCCTTTCTCTGCTTTGCCCACCCAGAGAATTTGGCCAACCCACGAGAAAGAGAGAGACATCATGGCTTTCAAATGAGCGAAGTGGCAGTTGGTCAAGGCCACACCCCCACCCTCCACCTTGCCCCCCCCTCTCTCCTCCTCAATAGCATTTAAAGCTACAGACACAGAAATGGCACATCCTCAGGAAAGCTCATTGTGGGACTGGCTCTAGTGACTGGAATTCTGCACCAAGGCTGAATTTTGGGAAAGAGACTTCAGATACAGTATTATGGGACCAATAAGGTCTATATAAAAGAGACTTCAGATACAGTATTAGGGGACCACTAAGGTCTATATAAAAGAGACTTCAGATACAGTATTAGGGGACCACTAAGGCCTATATAAAAGAGACTTCAGATACAGTATTAGGGGACCACTAAGGCCTATATAAAAGAGACTTCAGATACAGTATTAGGGGACCACTAAGGTCTATATAAAAGAGACTTCAGATACAGTATTAGGGGACCACTAAGGCCTATATAAAAGCATCCAAAAAGCAGCATGTCATAGGACCTTAATGGTAAACGGTCTGCATTTATATAGTGCCTTTTTACCTTACCGGACAAAGCACTTTACAATTTGCCTCTCATTCATCCATTCACACACACATTCATACACCGATAGTTTTGGTGCATGCTCCATTCCAGTTGGTGACGTAATGCCTGTTTGTTGCCAAGCACCAAAATCATTGATCAAAACAAAATAAGAGGAGGAAGCATAATAACTGATGGCGTCATGGAAGCACCTGCTGCAGGCTCTGCCGCCAACGTAACAGTCGATGACCACCCGGCGACAGTGGTGAATGGGGTGGTGATAAAGATAACGTTACACACCTGTGGCCGTATTGGCAATAATTTTTTTCATACGTTGGAGTGGATTCACAAAAGAAATGAAAATTCTGTTTCTGTTTTTCTCTTTGTTGTCAGACTTTGAATTTGATGTTTAAGAAGGTATGGAAGCACTGAATATTATGCTTTACTATAAAATTAGTATATACTCAACCTTCCACTTACGGGATTGCCCCATTCACGCCCGAAATTCCACTGTGTGTCCTTATTTTTGGCCGGATTTCCATTACCTAAAGCTTCCTTGGTGTTGGAATTTTAAACTCTGGTGGATTTCTGAGGACTATGGTTAACTGCTCCTCAGATCTCTGCAGGGTAAATCCAGACAGCGAGCTAGGCTTTCTGTCCAATCTGAGTTTTCTGTTGCACGACTAAAACAACTTTTGAACGTACACGTTCCACCAAAACAAGTTCCTTCCCGAGGCTATTTTGCAGCCGCACTGGGGCTCCATGCAGCACTTATGACGATTGTGATTGGTCTAAAGAAATGCCAATAAACCAGAGCACATTTTTCTCCCATCCTGGAATGCTGTGTGGACTAGTCAGACCCTCCTCGGCAGCACCGTGGAGGAAGGTCTGGCAAAGCGAGACTACTATAAGATAGCCACAATAAAGCATTTACAATATCTTTTACTTCTAATAATTAAGTATATCTAATATCAGAAAATGACTTATCAGATACTTTAAGACTTTTACTCAAGTAATATTCTTAAAGGTGACTTTAACTTCTACCAAAGTGTTTTTCTGGTAATATACTGTACTTGTATTTTTACT
Source organism: Sander lucioperca (assembly GCF_008315115.2). Taxonomy (NCBI): domain Eukaryota; kingdom Metazoa; phylum Chordata; class Actinopteri; order Perciformes; family Percidae; genus Sander; species Sander lucioperca. Next base: position 24,471,386 of record NC_050174.1, read on the forward strand.
TTTATTGCATTCAATTACTTTATACAAGACTGCTCACTACTAGCACGTGTTTTGTTGCTTGATTTAAACAAAATACGAGGGCAGCAGGGGCTATGGTCACAGCCATTATCATGTACTGTTTTCGTGGATATTTCTCCTAAAATCTCGTATTAATTTGTAGTATGACACCAAAGAGATGATTTGAAACTAGGCTTCTGCATTACATATTGTACTACTAGCATAGACATCCTTCTTACACCAATATTATCAGTAGCTTTACCTGATTCTTCTGCGGTGATACTACTCAGGCTTTTTGAATGTTTTTGCACATCACATTGATCAAAAAATAACACCTCTGCCTCAAATCCTAATTTACTATTTTCGCCTCATCAACCAAATAAATGTTTCACTCAAGTTAAAAATATTTCACAGTAAAAGTCCTTTAACTTCAGTAAAGAAAATAGTATATAAACACATCTCAGTTGTTGTAGAGTTTTGTAAAATAAAATTAAAATATATAAATAAATTGTGATGTATTTTTGGACAAACTCAAAGACATCCTCTTTGTAGCTGAGGTTAAATCATCTATGAGAAGCGTGAGAATGGGCAACTGATTGCAACATCCACTTCACACAAACACACATGAACACACAGACAGTGGACTGTGACTCCAGGGTGTGGTGTGTGTGTGGAGACACTCTGGAAAGCAGAAGCTTTTTGAGGTAGTGATGAATGACTCAGTTTGTGTGAGTGTTATGAGGGAGTAAGGGTGTGTCTATGTGAGCACTGTGCACATCTGTGTTTATGTTGCGTATGAGTGAGGGTGTGTGTCTGTGTGTGTGTGTGTGTGTGTGTGTGTGTGTGTGTGTGTGACTGCATTTGACTATTGTCCTTCTGTAGTTGTAAAGCACATCCTATGACTTCAATGCAAATCTGTGTGATACTGTGCAGCTGAATGTATCCTACATTAAATGCCTTTAATGGACTTTGCATTACAGAGCTCTGTAACAGCTCACTTGTATGGCAACTAATACAGTTGCTCTTGCTTCTGTACACAACACTTCTTTATCATAGTGTAGCACACACTCTGCATAACAACATTAGCTAAATGCTCTAAATGCAAATACTTTACAATATCAGCTGAATATGGAAAGTGTAGACATACAGTCAGTGTTGTGTGTGTCTCTGGTTCAGAGGCATATGAGGTCACATTCCCTGTTGGTGCAGGGAGGCACCAGGGCGTGGCTCAGGGCAGGAAGTGGAGGAGTCGCACTAAATTCTTTCATGGAAATTGGTTGTGTGTTTACTGTGCACATCATAACTGTATACTGTATCTGTGTGCGTTGGAGGCAGTCTCATTCCAGTGCAGTGTTATGCTACAGGGAGTTGACAGGGCAGTGTGTAACCAGGCTTTACTATAAAGACTTATTGTCTGCTTAGTAACAACACAGCTAGCAAGTGTTTCACTGCAGCTGCTCTCCCCATGCTGTGCACCCTCTTCAATGTTTAGGGACAGCAATGGTCTATTTACCAGGCCTTAACCCTTCATAGCCCTACTGTTACAACTCAGTAACTGAAAGAAAATGGTGGGGATTTCTTTATAGATTCTCTGAGAACAATCTTTTTTATTATTCAGTTATTACCCCATTAGCTATCGTAATAATATTCTGATTTACTGAGTCATTAATTAATGATTTAATGGACCGACAGGTTGTGTCTTTTTAACTAATAAAGACTCAACCTTTTACACTATAATAATGTGGGTGTATTGAGGGGCGCATCTGCTAAATTTGTCTACCTGTTATTTTCTTATTTATTTTAAGTATGTGGTATATAGTATGATCTATACATTTCCATAGATTTCTAATGTAGGACCACCTACTCTGTTGTAACCAAATAACCTGAGCAGGGTAATACCCAAACTATGGGACTAAACCTCTTTCTGTCTAACAAAGGCTCTGTTCTGCTTGCCTACCAGACCCAAACCCACACAGAAGGCTCCTTCTGCCACCACTGCTATTGTTCCTGCCCGCTGCCTTTAGTGCCCCACAATGTCGCAGTCTGGATGGTTGCAGCCGCACACCCTGGCAACACACACATTCTTAGATACACTCAACAAGCATCCAGACAGAGAAGCTGAAGCAGAGGGGGACTGAAAAGCATAGTAGTGAGCCTGGGTAGTTAAATAAGTAGAGTAAAGCATTAACAGAATTATAGGTGCATTAATGTTTAGCTCAATTGATAAAACAAAACTGGATCATTTTTAGATTTAGAAAGTGTTTCCCAAAAGAGTCCTCCTTGCAGAATACACATGCTCCCTTGTTGCTTGAAGGCACTTCAGAGAAAAGCCTTTACTATCTAACATTGGTCAGATTGACTAACTTACAGACTTCCTTTAATTTATCTCCACTAAGAGATGAATGTAAAATGTTTGGAGTGGTGTGATATTTGTTTGATTATTAATACTATTATTTATACTTGTGTAAAGTGCTATACAGTATGCAAATAGAGTATGTTGATGGGCAGCAACCTCACCCCCTGGATACACACAACCATAGACATACACCAACACACTGACTTACCCACACAGGTGCAGGTGGGGAACTCTGACTGTAGATCCTTGGAAGGAGTACTCAGTATGGTCTTGGTAGGGGTGTCCAGGTAGCGCAGAGGAGACTCTAGGAAGCCTCTGAGAGATGGCGAAGAAGGCAGACTGTCCTTAGTGGGCGTGTCCTCTTCCGAATAGCATGTAGTGGAAAGTACTGCTATATCACCCGAGGCTTCGATCTTCATGCGTTTGGGCAGCGGAGAACACGGCACGCTGAACGTATCCTCTAACACACTGGGCTGCTGCTGCTTGTCCAGAATGGCCTGATGATGCAGAGCGACATCCCCCATAGGGACTTCTGTGGATGCCTGGTTCAAGGATGCTTCACTTTGGGGCCCTAACTTATCCTTGCTGACTACCATCTCCTGATCATCTGGATGAGGTATGGAGCTGGCTTGAGTGGAGACAATTAAGGAAGCCGACTGGGAGGTGGAAGATGATGTAGGACTGAGGTCCTGAGGACCGGTCTGGGACTGATTCCTCGGCTCAGGGGCTGTAGCAGTCTCCTCCATGGGCTGACTGGCAGGTGCATCTGGGGCTGAATCCCCAAATTCAGCCTCAAACTGACGGATAAGTTCTTCATACTTCGGGTCTATGTTGATGACACTCTGTAATTGTGAGGTGCTGGATGGAGATGTGGAGGTCATAGGTGTGGTGGTGCTGGTGTTACTGGAGGCAAGGCTGCCAACTCCCTCTGACTTAGCATTGGCTACAGGGGCCACTGGTGGGGGCAGAGGGCCCATGAGGGCTGGAGTGTTTTCTGACAAAGCAGAAACAGTGGAAGAGGGAGTAATTGAGTAGTTGGAAATGGATACCTGAGATTGGACTGGGGCAGGGAGGCCTGCAGCAGCAGCCTGAGTGGAGTTACTGTGGAGGGGCAGAGAGGGGAGAGAACCTGGTTGCAGGCTGGTCAGGGCCAGGGCTCTGTCCATCATGAGGACTGATGGTTTTTGTACGGTGATCTGATTCTGAGGCAGGAAGGTTGGCATGGAGGCTTTCTGCTTGGTCTTCTTGATGATTATCTGTTTGGGTTTGGGCAGGGGAGGGACTCCAAGCATCCCACCCATAGCTTTTATGACAGGAGATCCTTGGCTGCTTTTTCTCTTTTTGGGTTCCTTGGGTTCCTGTTTGATCGCCAGATGTGGAAAACCTTCTGCCTCCATCTGTGGCCACCATTTTTTTAGAGGTGCATGAGGGCCTGGTGCTCCAAAGCCAGGGGAGTGGTTAGAGAAAAGGTTCCTCTTGTAGTGAAGGTGCTGTTGCAGAGCTGCCTGAGTGGAGTGGCTAATAGCGGCTTGGCCAGGAGACAGGGGAGTGCCCGGGTAGTGCTGACCATGCTGCTGACCATTAGCCATGCCGTAATGTCCCATGGAGGCAGTGTGATGGAGGTGCTCACTAGCGTCTGGTTCTTGCTTTATTCTGACCAATGCAGGGTTGTCCTGGCCCTGGATACCTCCGTTCTGGTTCAAGCTTACCTGCTGTGTGACGGGAAGCTTGAAATGGGCATTGCTGAACTTACCACTGGTGTCACCAAGCAGCTGTTTGAGCTCTGACATGGGGTCTGAGCTACTGTGAGGTGCAGCAGCGTAGTGAGACTGGGGCTCAGACTTTATACACATCCATGGGTTCCTCTGTTCGGAGCCTCTGCCTGAGCCCTGCTGCCACTGCTGGGGATTAGGGCTGAAGCCTGGATGTTTTCCCTGACCTGGGAAGGGAGAGGTAGAGGATGCATGGGGTGGCTGGCCCTGGGATTGGGGCCTATGGTGCTCACAGGACACTTGGGCCTGCTGAATGGTGTGCAGTCCCGGAGGGACGGATTGAGAGCGTGAGGAAGATGAGTGATTGCTGGGAGAGGAAGGGATCAAGCTAGTGCCATTGGGGGGCTGAGATGGGAAATTCTGGGTATGTTGGTGGTGATGGAGGTTACTGTTGTAGGGAGTTTGACCTGGAGAACCGGCAGCTAGTGGACCAGTACCAGATAACTGTGTAAGGGCTTCTATGGCAATGGCTGTCTGAAGACTGACGTTCTTTTCCTTGGCTATGAAGAGCACCTGGGGAGAGCAGGGAATTGGGGGTTTGGAGCAGGGCACTTGGTCTAGGCGAGGGCCCTGAGTTCCCTGTTGCTGCTGGGGGTATGAAGCAGACAGATGCTGGCCACCATTCATCTGGGGGTAGGGCTGAGGGTGATGCTGCAAATGGGGTTGCTGTAGGTGAGGCTGTAAGTGTGGGGGAACATCAGTCATCTTGCAGGCACCTTGATCCTCATTGGATGCCAACTTAATCTTCTTCTCCAGCCATTCAAGATAGTCTGGACAGTCAGGCCCATCACAGTTGCAGTTAGGGGGCTTGTGTCCATGTTTGGCTTGGCTCAGTGCTGTCTGTAGAGTGTTCAGGTCTTCTGGAGTTTGGCAGCTTCCCTCAGGAGCTCCTGCAGAGAGCTTGGCCTGAGCCCCCTCAGTGCCCATCTCCTTGGTGAACTTCTCATACAGCTGGGCTGTGTTAGGCTGCACGAGGCAGGAAGAGGAGGAAGAACGAGGCAAGGAGCCAGCAATAGCAGAAAAAGCCACCAGATTGTGGGCATCTTCCATATCTGCGTGGTGGACAGGTTCACCAGGGGTACCGCTGCTGCTGTTCCAACATGGTTGCTGTTGTTGGGTGTCACTGACCTTGCCATGTCCTGACACCCAGCACTGCCTTGGCGGCACGCTTCCTGCCCTCTGCTGCTCTTTTTCCATAGATGTTGTATCATCATTAGGGTAGCAATTCACCCCATTGGCCAGTTCCAGGCTCAGTGCGCCTTCCTGGAGGCGGTCATGTGACCCAATTTCCATCTGGCCTCCACTTCTGGGGCCATCCACTAAAGTGACTTCGTGGACAGTCTGAAAGACATAGAGATGGACATGGAGCGAGGTCAGTAACATTATAAGAATACAATAAATCCAGGACCAATATGTAAAAAAAACATTATACACTGTACATTAGGCATGATTTTGAACAATCACCTTATGTATGTTGAATAATCGCTTAAATGAATAAAATAAATTGATATTTTCCATCTGTATTCCAAGAATAACTTGACGGAATGATAAATAACAATCATCAAAGTAATATCAGTCTCCATTCCCTTCTCCCCAGCTCTTATCAAGGGTTTTCCTCCCACCTTTCACACATACAGAACATACAGTGCTGCAGGGTCAGGTCAGTAGGGCTATGGAAAACTGCATTACCTATTGCTTCAGTGGAGTGTTTCATAACAGGCAAGAGTTTTGTCAGGAAAGTCACAGGTCGTGTGTGACATAGTTTTCACTGTTGTTTATAAATGGACACTGTGCTCCAGATCAGTTGGGCTTTGCAAAGCAGGCAGTTAGAGTTTAACCATATCACCCTTTTGTGGGTGGTAGAGATGGGGCATAAAATTCAAACTGTGGAGTGAAGAAAACTAAATACAACACACAAAACTACTGTGAGGTAATCAAAAATACAATTCCCAAAACTGTTTATTTTCATAATTTATTAAAAACAACAAAGTAGAGAAGAAGAATCAAGAGAGTAAAATGCACAATTGTACAGTTAATATTTTCTTTCAAGAACACGATTAGTAAGTGAAACAAATCAAGAACTGTTAATCTGTTAATCTGATACAATTAGGTTATTTTGGTCTTTGTGGAGAATTGTTTCAATTGCTACTATTTTAACTTTGAAAGACAACTTCTATGTAGCAGTGTATGCAGACAGAATGGGCAGTCATGGACCTATATGTTCGAATGGTTAAAGCAGGAGTGTGGAACTTCTGTCTCCCCCTCTGACAGTGAGAGTAATTACACAAACATTGCCAACGTGCTTATGAAAAGCAGTAGGATTCCTAAAAACAAAATTGAATTTCCCCTTGCAATATTAATAAAGTATACCTACTTTAATAACGCTGCATCGCTGTGGTCTTTACCTCCTTCCTGCCTGTCAAGGTATTGGGTAATACAGGTAGACTGACATACCATGTAACCAATCAGAGAGCCAGAATAAGAATAAGAACTATAAGTGAGTGTGCAAGGTTGGTTGACAGCACTTTCTGTACTGCTGATGAAACAACGTTGTTATGGAGTTAAACTGCTTGTTCTGAGTACAAATAAGATGTATTGGCATCCATCCGATACTCCAGCGCGGGAATGTCACCACAGACACCAAACACCACAACGCTATACTGAGAAATACAGAGAGCCACCCCTGGTGGTGATAGGCGTAATCAGCATTGTGTGAACTTATTTGGCAAGGGCTTGAATGTAACAGACGTTTATTTATATGTAAAAGTTTCACACTCTAGCTTTAGTGGAACATGTGACTATAAACTTCCGCCCCTGGCTTAACTACTGTAAAGTTTCTGTTGAGAGATCACCACATGAAAAATTGATGCTGTGAGGAAAGTGGAGAAAATATTCAGTGACATGACTTGCACGACTTTCCTCACTAGTCAAAAGACCCAAACATTTTTAGGAATATTTGAGAAAGGAAACTCCCAAGACATCCTTTAGAATGTTCCTGGGAATAATGTAGACTCAACTTCTGCACTATTTTGTACAACTGATTCCAGAAACTGTGCAAGCTAGGCAGAAGTACAGATAAACTACTGACAAGAATTTTAGCCCCACTAATGACAGCACAGGGCTCCATTAATGGCAATGTGTCAGTCTATTTACGTCTATCAGGTAATCATTTGGTTCAAACCACCTTGCACAGATGGGATGTAAAGAGTGTAAGAAGCTGCTTTGTAGGCTTGACTATAATCCTTATTTTAATTTACTATAAAAAAGAAAGAAAGATGTCTAATCTTGAGAAATACAATTTGTGAAACAAATGTATGTATGTACATACATGTATTTTTGATAGTCAAACAGGAGTTCTTTGGAGTTTGGCTGATGTAATTTACTGCAGTGGTTTCACATCAAGACCCCTAAACTGACAAACATAAGACCACAGTTTTGGATTGAATTATAGTGAAAACAAACTATTCCCCTTTTGCTGGGGACACCCTGGAAACCCTTCAAGACCCCCTGTGGGACCCCGGTCCCCACTTTGGGAACCACTGCTTTACTGCACTGTATAAAGGCTTCTTTCAATACAAGTGTTTTGGCCTGACAAACACTTACAAATCTGTTTTTCCTATAAGTGATTTACTGTATATAGGACTGCTCTTGATATTACCACCTGTCCTATAACTGAATCAACCTTTAGCTGGAAAAGCAACAAGGTAACTGTATCTGTATTTTAGATGGCACAAATGCTAATATTCTTTTGAACTGCTATTATTGCTACTCCTTGCAGTCACTGCATCCCAGTATACACCGTAAGAAACTGTGAAATGTAGACGTATTTAATAAACTTGCTGGCTAAGAGTTACAAATAGGAAGTTTAAAGACCTTCTCAGACAGTTGGTAACACTTATCAGGAGCTGATCAGTGCAGCCACATATCTCACTTCCTCTCAAAGTCAGAATTGGGACAGTTACCACTACACTGAAAACTGCAAACCCATCGCCTGGACTTGTGTCAAATTACATTTTTAAAGCATTCAGTTCATTTTAGTCAGCTTGAAGCACCAGGGGGTGAGTTTCACTACAGTAGTGAAAACAAAAAAGAAAAGGTGTAGACAATTAAAAAGTAATTGCCACAGTCTAATCTAATTCTAGTCTAAATGACTACTAATCTGAATTAGTTATTTTATTACAGTATATGTTGAAGCCAACTTTGGTGCTCAAATTCACTTGAATCCTAAAATAGTACTTGCAAACAGTATTCAGCCCAGGTTAGCCCCTCATAGATTAGTATCAAATGAGTCTAGAGAGGAACAGCAAACAAAGATAATCCAAGGGCAGGCTCAGAAATCATTGACAGAGTTCATGTTGTGGCTGAACAGTGTATTCTAACATATCTAATAGCACGTGAGAAGAAAACGAAGGCAGACTTACTATGTAAATAATTGTGTGTTTGCCCCATAAATAGAAGCCAACAATACTGTATTAACAACCGTTTTTTGTGTCTTCAACCTAGGTGTGTACTTTAAACAGACTGCATGCTTCACATCGTACAGTAGCCTTAACTGTAACCGACACTTCCATGCATCAAAATCCTGTTTGCAAGTACAATCCTTCCCTGACAGAAGACATAACAAAAACTAAACAAAGATGGAGTGAGATATAAATAATTCCTTACACATACACACAAACTAACCTCAGGCTAGCTGACGGTCTCACACTCCAACATAAATGTGAACTAGTTCTTGATTCAGAGGAGACTCAAAAAAGAAGAAAAAATGGCTTCTGTTTGTAGATCCATCATTGTATGACAGGAGAAGTGAGCCTGACGTCCAGCTTCCCCATCATTTGAATATTATTAAAATGTGCCTTTGAAGTGGCTAATTACTGGACAGGCAGTATGCTCTGGTCTTTTGAATCCACCTTCTGCGCCGCGTGTCTGTTGGGGGTCCCAGAGGGTGGCGGTGGTATTGGTGAGAGATGATGTGGGGTTGGAGGGGGAGGTGGTGGTGGCAGTGAACAGCCGGCATGTAATACGTGAGAGGCCCCATGTCTGCACTATCAGTGAATCAGACGGGAAAGAGGAAGGTGGGGGGGAGGTGGCTGTGCACGGCAGTTATGAGAACTGCAGTGTGTTGAAACACAACAGTGACTGCAACACTGCACAACATAACATATTACAATCATGCACATCACTCACATTGACACTCTCTTTTCCTCTTTTTCTCACAGTTACATACACAAAACACGCATGTCACATGGGTTTAAAGCACCTCAAGTTGCACACTTAGAACACACGGACTTTACTCTTTGCTTTGCCAGTTCTGATAACAAATGCACTGCACTGCACACAAATAACAGCTCTTTGAATCCTTGTACGATCGGAGGTTTGATTAACCTTGATTGACTTGGTTGAGTCCACATGCCGGTCCAGGATGGAAATGCTACACTGACACCTACAGCGCTTTACACCTATGCGGGTGCCTTGGACTGTACAGACCACGTGCGTTGACAAATATTTACACCGTGACAGAACCTACTTGCTTGCCAGGAGTTTATCTCTGTCTTATAACTGTGTCACTCTACTTCATACACAAACATACACAAACACACACACACACACACACACACACACACACACACACACACACACATTTGTACACACCAAGAAGTGCATACAAAAACACACCTAACCGGCTCATATCTTGTAAAACCTGGTAGACCGGACCACTTGGGTCTAAGAGCCCTTTAAACAAGATAAGCGTTTACATCTCCGTGCGAGAGCAAAGCAACGGCTGTTTAACACTGACACTGCAGTAACTAGAGGGAGGAAACAAAGCCTGTAAAGATACTAGTGGTGGTGAGGGGGTTAAGATCAGCTTGTGAGTAGACAGCTGAACCTAAGTCCCAGATACACAACATCCCCCCCCCCCCCCCCACCCCCCTCGCTCTTGTCCTCCTCCTTCTTCCCCCACCCCTTCCTTTGCTGCCGTGCAGAGCAGGAACATGAAGCAGAGACCCTGACAATATGAAGCCGGCTGAGAGCCCGAGGACCAGCGACGCATACTTACGTGATCCTAGACGTCCAGACGGAGCTGCGGGTCGGAGAGCAGGAAGCCGAAGAGAAGACAGAGAGGAGCATGAGACTTGCTTGCCGGCAGAGCTTCCCACAAGCAATTCGTTCTTGTTGGGTTGTATTCCTTTTTATTCCTTCAAGTCTGTGCAGCGCACAGACAGAGCGAGCGACGAAATACACATGCATGTATTCACACACACAGCCAACCACACACACACAACACACCTCCCCCCAGCACAGCACACACGTTTCTCATTTCTCTCTTGCTTCTTCTTATGGTCGACGCTTTCTGTTCTCTTCTTTTTCCTTTCTCATTATCTCTGTCTGCTCCTCCCTTCCCTTTTTCAATATCCTCTTTCTTTCTCTCGGCTACACATGCAGTCGGCTTCTCTTCGCAGCCCCCACCTTCCCCTCTCTCTCTCCCTCCCTCCCTCCATTCCCCTCCCTCTCACGCAGCCTCTCCCTCCATCTCCACTCCTCTCTCTCTT